>NW_022631016.1:20453003-21053003 GCF_010015895.1 Lontra canadensis | reverse complement strand
ATTTCTAGTGACCAACTACAATAAATATAGTCTTCAAATCTTACCAATACTTCATAACTGAAGTATAAATCCTCTTTTGACTTTAGTTTTTCCAAATATGCCAAGTATCGTCAGCTTTGCTGTAGAAGTTAAAATGTACATTATTCAAAGTGGAATTTACCTTTCTTTAACCACTGCAACATTATCTTAGGGGAACTGGTTGTCATAAATCAATGAAACATCAGTTTAGAGGTTAAAGCTTCCTACTGAAGAAATGTTTCTAAATTTTTCGAATGCGAAAATTGAGTATTTCTCCCTAATCCCAAGAGTCAGATCTTATTGTAGTATTATCTGACATAAATAGTATGTGTATGTGTGTGCATGTGTCTGTGTACTTCCCAGTGAAACATCTTATATGGTAAATGTTAAATAAATTCAGATGCTTATTGCCTTACTCAATTAAAGCAGCTATTGAATGAATTTTCAAAAAGGTTGTTGCTATGCCAATATCAGAGCTTACATTTAAAATGCAATGCTAATTTTATCACATAGTGGTATCAATTTTAAAGAGACATTGTTCCACCATTAGCTCCTCCATTTATTAACTGTGTATTCAATACTCACCCGGTGGCAGGTACTACATTAGGGATGAGTGGATGAACAAAGGATTCTTTCTGGCATACATAAAATACAGCTTTTTGGCTCTTTCCCTATATCCTTTTTTTTTTTTTTCTTTTTTTAAAAACTGTATCCAAGCAATTGCTGAGTCCTTATTAGGACTTATTAAAAACATTCAGAGGCCTAAATAAAATTCATCTGAATAAAATTCATCTAAAAAAGGCCTAATGTTAGACTTTTAGAAGGTCTTTTCTGGAAACGTTTTTAGAGTTGTGCCACGTGATGCTGGATATTCTAAAAATGCAGGAAAATTTCTTTTTTGATTTATAGTAGACATTTCCTTTTTAGAGGCCATCGCTTCTCTTCACTCATACTACCTGTTTAACAATTAATGCCTTTGGCACAGCTAGGTTTAATTTGATTAGACTGGACACTTTACCAAGTAAATCAATCAAACTCCCTTCCCCTGGAATTCTGATTCAGGAAACTGCTGAGAAATAGATAATAATGATCACCTGAATTATAAGTTTAAGAGCACATAAAATCATGGATGGAATTAATCAGGAAAGTAATAAAAGACAGCTGGTCTTGTTTACCAAGCAGAGGAGGGGAACAGAGCAGGTGCACATGAGAAAGGATGTAGCTCGATGGGGAATTAGGAACCCGTAGAATGCTGATATTCTGATTCCAGACACCCTCTTGTGACTTGAGCCAGTTATGTTTTCCTTAAAATTGAAAGTTTCTTGACTACACCAAAAATAATTCTGTTTCCCCAAAACAGCTGCAAACCATGTGAAACAAATCTATTGAAGGCATATTTAGTAATCAAACTGTTTATGGTCCAAATAAGCTATTAGGTTATAGATTGAGAAATCTTTTATAACCCCAGGTACAATATGTTGAAAATTGCTGTCATTAAGATGAATAAAAGGAAGTTAAAATACAAACTATTTTAATGATTCTTTTTAAAATTTCTAAACAGAAAAAGGAGTGCAATGTGTTTTGAGACATGGCTTTGTTTTTAAAATATCTGTACATTTCTCTCAGAGTAAGAAAAACTCATTCTCCCATTTTAGAATACTTTTTAAACCAAACCAAACTTATTGGACTAAAGATCTGTTTCTATATGCAGTCTCACAGGCTTTTGGTCTTACCCAGTTTCAGTTCTTAACTATGAGTAACCCAAAATTAAGAACAAATGTATTACGCTCTGGAATGTATGGGTAAAATTCTATTTCAAATTGAACGACATTCACCATGAAGTTTTTTCATGGGAAGAGATGTTTATAATCTTTTTCAAAAGAATATATTAAAAGTTGCTGAGTTTCCACCACCTGTTCCTGACAGCTATTTCAGTGTAAGTAATACATCACAGAGGTGATGGCAATCTGATGATGTATTGGAACTATACATCATTGTGGTGACGGTGCTTTAATGACAGATGAGTAATACATCTTCAGGTAAAGCTCTCAAATTTAGGCCTGCCTGGAAAATAGGGTTTCTGGAAGAAGAAAACATCTTATCAACTTTATAAAAGAATGCATGTAATAAAAAGATCAGAAAGCTGTAAGTTTGGATGCAGAAATGAGATGTTATTAATGTCCATAACTTTTGTTTCTTAACATGTTTATTACAAGTCAAATGTCTTTTGCATTAAAAAGCATTCCTGTTTATTTTTGTCTTCTTTACACTTCATTTATCCATCACTGCAACATGTATCATAGTGTATTACTTTTTTTTGTTATTTTTCCTTGTAACTGGAAGAAATTTCCTTTTGGCTAAGAATCTTTAAAGCCAGTGGCACTCCTCTTGCTAATAAAAATATCCTAACTCTGTATGGGTGGAGACACTTTTTGTCAATTTATTTCTGCTTTTTTCATCTTAAATAAACTATTCAAAAACACAGTTTCTGGGTGATTTTAATTCCCTAAACAGCTTACTTTTTTTTTTTTAATTTTTACATGGATATGAAGAGCAGTAACCTTTTGTTTATTATACTCATTAAGGGGAATAATCAAAAGATATCCTTGCAACAGACTATCAACACTCTGCATTTTAAAGGAAGATTATTGGGACACCTGGGTGGCTTAGTTGGTTAAGCAGCTGCCTTCAGCTCAGGTCATGATCCCAGCGTCCTGGGGTAGAGTCCCGCATCAGGCTCCTTGCTCGCCCTCTGCCTGTCACTCTGCCTGTGCTCTCTCATGCTCTCTCTCTCTCTCTCTCTCTCTGACAAATAAATAAAATCTTAAAAAAATAAATAAAGGAAGAGTATTATCTTCTACCTACATTAAAAAATAAGAGCACTTTTATTTCAAAAATTGTGGGACTGTTAGAAACTGTTGAGGTATATATTTAATTCTGAAATTTAGCGTAAAAATTATAAAGGATGCATTTTATATATGCAAATTACAGTCAAATAGCAGAAATCCCTAACAAAACTTACAGAACTTGACAAAGGTGATAAAATGTGTTTTTATAAACCAAAATATTACAATCGGTCTAGCTATAAGAGGTAAAATGACATTATAATGTTTGTCGCATGCCTAGATCTCTGGGTGACATGTTAGAAATAGTCACTCTTACGTTGTAAATCTTATCCCAGGTTTGCCTCTATTATTAACACAAGAAATTATCCAAAATGAAATCTAAGATAATTCTATTAACCTGTTATTAGAAAAAAAAATTTATAATCTAGGTCTGAAACTTAAAAAGGAATTTATTTGACTATTCCTTTACTCTAAATTAGATCTAAGTATTATACTTAATTTTTTCCTCTCTTTTTATTTAGCATATTGTTCCTGAAGAGGAGGACATATAGCCAAAGGATACGTGGAAACCAAAACACAGTGCCAGCTAAGCTGTCTTAAATTAAAGACAGTGATAAATTGCCTGGGAGTGAATCTTGATGAGATAATGGGGAAATCAGAACTATGGTCTTTTGTGGCAATCACACTTGGATTTGACATGTTAGCGGGGATTACTAAGGCATGACACCTAACTATTTAAGTCTCCAGCTGATCTTCCATTAAACTTGTAGATATCATACATCTCTGAATGGGATATTATGAGAATTAAATTAGGAAATATATGTGAAAGAGAAGGCCTGGAATATTTTAGGCACTCAGTAAATAGCAATTATAGATTTTGAATTAACTAAACAGATCAATTGGTTTTTAACTGATTGATTTATTTGAAAGAGTAAGCAAGCACACAGAGGGAGAGGGAGAAGCAGACTCCCTGCTGAGCAGGGAGCCCAATACAGGGCTCCATGCTAGGACCCTGGGAACATGACCTGAGCTAAAGGAGACACTTAATCGACTGAGCCACACAGGTGCCCCAAAGAGAGAAATTTTTAAACAGACTCTTCTTTGAGTTTTTCCAACCATTTAAAAATAGCAAGAATAATAGTTACTGTGTTAGAACTTAAGCAAAACAATGAAAAAAAAAAAAGAAATCCAATATCTATAAATCTCAAAATGCATGTCTTTTTATTTCTTTGTGAATAAGGCACTTGCTCTATTGAATTAGGCTTCTGAGCCATCAATTTCAACTTTCTAAAATGCAACTTTTTGGAGGGTAGGATTGAGATGAAGAGTATATTTCTCTTTTATTATGTCCCTAAAATGTGTGAATATATTTCAATAAATATTCTTGTGGTTACAGGATGAGAGGGTTCAGAAAATGTCTTCCCAAAATATACCACTTTGGCATGTAGACTATTTTGAGTTGAAGCCAATTAAGACCAAGCAGATTCAAGAAAAATGTTCATATCTCCCTCAAACTACCTAAAAGAATTTAGATAGGGACTTGGCCCAAAAAGAGAATTATTACAGAGATAACTTTTTTATCTGAATGACCTATCTGTATGGCAGGAAAAATATCTAATTACCCAACATCTGGTCTTATTGTCCTGTGAATCATACTCCTCCCCTTTAAAGCCCTTAGTCCTTATCCCATTCCTCAGCTCAAGATGGAATATAAACCTCAATTGACCTGCTCTCTTTAGGTCTCATTGTCCTTTGCCAAGCCTCATAGATATGTAATTAAATTTTTCTCCTTTAATCTCTCTTATGTTAATTTGATTATTAGACCAGCAAAAGAACCTAAAGGGTAGAAAGAAGTTTTTTCTTCCCCAACAAAGATAATGCATCTTGTAAAAAAATTAGGTTCAAACCAGTATAAGGTGCTTCGTGATGAGGTAAAATAAGAAACTGAAATAGTGAGAAATAGAGACCTTTGCTGTTTTGCTAGAGCTGCCTGCTTCCGCAATGTCTCATTTTATCCATATGAGAATTAAACTTCTCTGTACCCTTAAATACCTAGAAGAAGATGGCCATTTCAATTCATTTCAAATGGGACCTGCAGAGAGAGATTGGTGTCTTTATTTTTAAATTTGAGATTCCTTAAGAGAGAATTTCATTGAGCCAGCTTGTGTCCATGTGAACCTTCCACCCACCCACACAACCTTTGTGCTGGGACTGCCTTGTACAGACAGAGTTATCGAAGCCAACACACTAAGGGAGGAAAAACAGTTAACCCTCTACCCTTCTAAGTTCTTGGCTGAACCCCTACATGGAAAAAAAAAAAAAAAAGAAGAAGAAGAAGATTAATAGTAAAAAACAAAACAAAAAGCTGAAAAACATGTATACCTCTTGTATACATGGGAGATAACCATAAAAATTGAGTAACTTCCTGAAATAGCCTAAGTCACTGCCTTAAACACTATCTCCAGCTAAAAACAAGGAAAAGATGTTGGGGGATAGAGAAGCCAGTGATAGGACCTTATTAGGAAAAGCACAATAATCAAGGGTATGACTGTTATGCAGATTTAAATTAGTTGCCTTCTACATTAGTAAGAATTTCTAGAGATTTATATTCTTCTCTTGTAGGTTCAAAGAGGGACAAACCCTTACAAATGGAAATTTCCCTTATAAATGTATATGTCACATTCAAAAGGGTAACTCCTACTAGGTTTTCAGAGCTTCTCCTGTGTCTGCTCTTTCTTAAAAGTAACCAGCCCAAGATAATTCCCACTGAGAATGCCAAAGAGACATATGCCAAAGAGACATATTTTGGGGTGACAAATTCTGCTCTCCCTCAGTCCAAACTTGGGGAATGTTGGTAGGTAAGGGAGTTCACAGGTGTGGTTAATTTATCAATTGTTTCAGTGCACTAGCATTGCACATTTTTCTTAATAGGAGTCACTCTGCAGTGCTTTCAATCTGTCTGAGTTGTGGAATGATCCAAAAGAACACAATGTTATGATACATTAATATTTAAAGAGTTCACATAATCTAAGCTATGACCAGGCTAATCAGAAAAACAACTGATTTGATGTTGCCAAACTTCTACAAAGTGTAAGAAAGAACTGATATATAATAAGCCACTGTACATAGGTGAACTTATAATGCATAAGATATACAAATTATAAATAAACGCTTTGGGTGAAATAAATATCCCTGTGAAGTGTCTAAATGGAGAATAATTAACAAAAAAACAGATACCATTTGTTGGCAGAAAAAAGGAAATAATAATGCACAACTTAGTATGCTTTCTGCAAAGTGCAAAACTGCAGTAATCAGTAACCAAAAAAAGGAAAAATCTGATAAAGCAACTCACTTTGCCTAAGTTTAATTTAATAATTTAATATTTAAACTCCAAAAGACTTATGAAATTATGACAAGTGGCCAAAAGATAAAAGCATGTGCACGTATCCATATACTCTTTGGACCTTGATTTCATTTGGTCTAGTGGCTTTTTGCCTTGCCTTTAAATTTTTAAGAACAACAAAAATGTATAATACATATGTTTTGCAGTTTGGGAATACAATTCAAATCTATAGTAACTTGAGAAAAAAATATTAAGGCAACACAACTCTATTTGTAATATGGTAAATTAATAAAGAAAATCTTTGAGTGTGATAAAATTTTTAACTGCCATTAAACAAAAAAATTGATATTTTAAGTCATTATGAAATAAAGACAATATTATACTTACTCAATTGCCTGATATTTTCTCAAAATACCAGAATGCATCATAAAGTATTGTAAATTTAAGATCACATATGCATATATAGATATATAAAATTAAGGCTAATGCATTGTTATGCAAAAATCTTTCATGTAAGGGCTATCATTTAGCAATAAAAATATAACAAAATTCAAAAAACATATTTAGTAACTAATGAGTTAAAATCAATAAAGAGAAGGACCTTGCAACAAAATTCATTATGAAATAAATTAATTTTGCAAAAAATTGCATAATAAGGGTCAGAAATGAACTATAAATACAGTAAGTACTCTACCACGATATTCCTCAAGCTTCTTTTTTTTTTAAATTAATGAATGGCACAGATATTAAATTTTTAGTTCTTTACCATTAAATTCTTGATCAGTTTTTTCAGTGCTATGCTATGCTGAGTAATGGTCCCATAAAAAATGTCCACATTCTAATCTCTAGAGCCTGTGTATGTTATCTTATATGGCAATGGCTTTGCCAATGTTACATTAAGGATCTTGATATGAGAAATTTATACTCAATTATTTGCCCAAGTGCCCAAAGTGCAACCATCAGTATTCTTAAAAGAAAGAGGCAGAACAAGATTTCACACATAAGTGTATAAGGCAATGTGATCGGAAAAGGCAGAGATTAGAGTTACACAGCACAAACTAAAGAATGCTGGCAGCCACCTGAAGCAGAGGAAGCAAGGGATAGATTCTCCCCAAGATCCTCCAAAGGGATGTGACCCTGCTGGAAGCTTGCTTCTTGATATCGGCCCTGTGAGACTGTATACTGACTTTTGGACTTTTTATATATACAGTCCACTTAACATAGTATAATTATTTATATTCTATTACAAACTCCTTATCTCATTTTAGACTCTGAACTATAGCCCATAAACCACATTCTAGGAACACATGTTAAGCTCATCTGTCCCTTCCCTCAACATAAATACAGTCTCATATTTGTTTCTTTAGTTTATTTTCATCACTTGGCATTTCTTTATCCTCAAAGAAATAAGTGTCATTTAAAATCTACAAACTTAAAAGCTTCTCACTATTTCCTTTAAATTACTTTTTTAAGAAATCTAAAAAAGAATTACCCTAGCAACAATTTCATTTCTTATAATTTTATATTCAAAAATAATTAACTTAATCCTCTATACTACTGATTACTTTCATTTTTATTTTTTTTTATTTTTTAAAGGTTTTATTTATTTATTTGATAGAATGAGAGTGGCAAGCAGAGGGAGAGGGAGAAGCAGTCTCCCCATGGATCAGAGAGCCCAACATGGGGCTCAATCCCAGGACCCTGAGATCACGACCTGACCTGAAGGCAGATGCCCAACCAACTGAGCCAGCCAGGAGCACCTTATTTATTTTTTTTTTTTAAGATTTATTTATCATTTATTTGAGAGACAGAGAGAGAGAGATTGAGAAGGGGTAAGGAAAGAAGGAAAGGAAGAAGGAGAGAAGCAGACTTGCCATTGAGCATGGAGCCCCATGTGGGGCTCAATTTCATGACCCTGAGATCATGAGCTGAGCTGAAATCAAGACTTGGATGTTTAACTCACTGTGCCACCCAGGCACCCCTGCTACTGATTATTTTTATACAATCCCCTAAACATGGAGGAAATTGTCATTGCCACTCTATGCCTTTTGCAAAGAGCTTATTTTGGTGGTTGATGAAAGTCAACCTATAAATAAATAAAAACATATGCCTCCCTTATTAGTCAGCTTCTCTATGTTCAATAGATTAACATATTTGGAAACACTATTTTCAAATACTTTTATAAATAAAGATTTTGTTTAACATAATAAGGACCCCTAAACTAAACTAATGTGTTTAGCTATGGACACACATTCAATTTATTATGAAAGGTACTTGACAAATAGATCTAAACCTCTGAGTTAGGATATTAGTATTAAACATTAGAAATAGCAAACATCGCCCTATTAATGGAATGAAAAGCTATAGAGAGCTGTAAATTTTTTAAAAAGCCAATGAGTGTTGATTTCTTTATAATAACATGAATTGAAATGAAATGTGGCACATTTAACTTGAAAGGATGTTACAAACTTACTTTCAAAAGATGTGGTGTATTGATTGACAAAAATGAAGTTTCCTTTACCAAACACTTATTTTAAACTCATTTGTATGAAGACTGGTTTTTCTGGAACTACTGTGTGTATGAGAGGTAAGAGGAAGCAATAACCTTGAAATAAGCTGAAGTAAAAAAAAAAAAAAACACCTTATTTAAATTAAAACTAATTTAAGTAATCTGCTATGATCCTTAATACACCCATTATGATTCTTCTTTTCTATAAACTATCAATGGGATTATTATTTCCCTGCAATAAATCAATTTTAATGTTTATCAGACATTTCTTCAGAGATTTCAGATCAGATCCTCACCCCCAACTTCATTTTACAAGCTCCTTTTTTCAAAGGAAATTTATACTGGCATTTTTCATTTGTGAAAGAAAGAAAAGATCTCACTTACTGTTCTTTTCTCAGAAGTAATGAGTTTTAGAGACTGTGGTTACATGCACAAAACAGCTGAATTGGGGTGCCTGCATGGCTCAGTGGGTTAAGCCTCTGCCTTAGGCTCAGGTCATGGTCCCAGGGTCCTGGGATCGAGCCCCACATCAGGCTCTCTGCTCAGCAGGGAGCTTGCTTCCCACTTTCTCTCTGCCTGCCTCTCTACCCACTTGTGATCTCTCTTGCTCTCTCTCTCTGTCAAATAAATAAGTAAATAAATAAATAAATCATTAAAACAAAAACAGTTGAATTGTTTAGACTAACATAACTTGCCTTTTAAAAATTATCAAGTCTACAATATAGATAAGTTTAGTCCATATGCGGGATAAAGAAAAAAGTTAACTATCTCAGTGAGACCTGTAGAATAGGAAGAAAACTCTTTGAACACAGTTTCTTTTATTTTTTTTTAAAGATTTTATTCATTTATTTGACAGAGAGAGATCTTGAAATTATATGATAATATCTTCAATTTACTACTTTCTCACTAAATGTGATTCTTACATGTTTATTTAGTTGAAGTACATATTATAATTTATACTAAATTTATCTTATACTTTCAACTTGTATGTCAAGTTGAAATTTGATTAAATGCTTTAGAAAAACAAGATCAAATTTCAATAACTAATTGAAAAGTTGATGCATGTGATTCTATTGAAAGAATTTTATGTCATCATCTACTAATTGTCATCATTGTAGAAGTGTGTTGGATAAATGCAAAATCATAGATTTTGAATCCAGTCTTAAATTATCTGATTTCTGTCATCTGTGCTCATTGACTCATTGATTAATTGACATCAATTGACAATCAACTGATAGTCTGAAGAAAATGATAAATAGTAATACATCTTTTTGTGTTGAAATGGAAGCAATGAAGAATGAATTATAAAATTAAAGCAGTTTTCCTCTCCTGAGTCATACTTAGTATAAAGGTTTTAGAATCTATCAGGGTATTATAAGTCTAACATACTAAATATGGTAGCCAATCCACACTAATCTATTACTTCTTCACCAATATTCTCTGTTCACAAATAGAATTCATAATCTGACTTGGTAGGTTAGACTAAAATATAATGTCTTAATTTTCATTTATTTTTCAATAATAACAAAGTACAGAGAATGATAAGTGAGCTTTGAGCTTTCATAGAGGTAGTAAAAATTAATTTTTAAAAGTTTGCTTTTAGGGGTGCCTGGGTGGCTCAGTGGGTTAAGCCTCTGCCTTTGGCTAAGGTCGCTATCTCAGGTTCCTGGGATCGAGCCCCGTGCCGGGCTCTCTGCTCAGTTGGGAGCCTGCTTCCCCCTCTCTCTGCCTACCACTCTGCCTACTTGTAATGGCGCGCTCTCTCTCTCTCTCTCTCTCTCTGTCAAATAAATAAATCAAATCTTTACAGAAAAAAAGTTTGCATTTAGTTTGGTAAGTAATCCTAGGTAATTGAATTTTTACTTTCTGTTCAAGCTCCATTTTATATACCAATGTGGAAAAAAGAAAATACTCCTACATATGAAACTCATCCCTTCCTCAGATCAGGACTTTGAAACGTTCTAAAGGCATTTTTTATTAGCTAGACAAAATGCCACTGAAATTGGCAGATGGACTGGAGATACAGATTTCCATGGTAGTTCTGTAGAGGATTCTTCCTTCCATTTAAGCCATGGGGCGTGGGGGAGGAGGGCAGAAGCACAACCTTCATTAAGAGGAGGGAAGAAGAAATGATTTCTGAAGCGTACAGTTTTTGTAAGCCTCATCCTCAGATATCAATATGGTAAACAAAATATTTCAGGAATCATTCAATAGGAAGACAGATACTGCAAAAAGGGGGCCTTAATATCTTTTGTATACTTAAGGCTTTATGTTCATATTTTTGAGTTTTACTTTCTTTCTTTCTCCTTAATAACTTGAAGATAAACACTAAAAATGTAAAAGGTTTTATATTTTCACTAAGGGACTGTGGAAACTTTGGGAGATCACATGCACTTCAAAGTCAGTTGAGGAAGAAAGAAAAAAAAAGCTGTTGAAATGAAAAAAGTGATGATAGTTTGTAACATTCTTTAAGTTGTGGGGTAATCTGTTATTAAAAAAAAATTAAAATCGTGACCAATAGGTAATATATCCATGGCTGTGGAAGTTACCATTTATTTATACCTTGTGTTGAGTTAATTAGCCTTTGAAGTACTTTGTAATGTCTGAACAGTCTAGAAAGTGATTGTTTAAATGTGAAATTCTATTGAAAAAAATCTAAATGCAAGAGTTTGTTAATTAATGAAAAATTGACCTTAGGGATCTCTTGTTGCTGGTGAAATAGGTGGGGCTTAAAATAGAAGGTTAAGATTATTCTGATCCCACCATTCTTCAATGAATGAGATACGTAATAGCAGACAAGCTCAGTTGACCAATACCATGGGATAGTAATCAAGGTCAAGAGTACCATAGGTTCTGCCAGTGTCATTTCAGAGAGGACCTTGTTGCTTAAAATAACAATACAGCTGTACATGTCTATTCAGATCCTGCAATGGTGAAGGTTAGTGCTGCAGGTTCTAGAGAATGAGGCTTCCCAAAACAACAGAAGAGGTTGAGTGTTTCTTTGCCTGTTGGTTTATACAATAAATGTCCATTTGGGTTTGAATTTGGATCTAAGATTCGCTTTCCTTACAAGTTAACATTTTCTGAATACATAAATCAGTTAAGGGCATTTTGTGATACATTGTGTCTTAGGTTACATGCTGAGCAAGAGAAAGTAAACAGGTATAGAACTCATCCTTTAGAAGTTTACTGTTCAGGTTAAAAGGCTGACTTTTACTTTCTTTTTTAAAAAATAACCTTCTATACACAGACTTAGAAGCCCTCACCCACTATGCAGTCTACAGGATAAAGGGAAGGAAAGAAGGAAGGAAGGAAGGAAGGAAGGAAGGAAGATGGAAGAGAAAGAAGGAGAGAGGAAGAAAATAAATAAAAGAAGAAAAGTTAAAAGCAGCAGCCTAGGACCTGAGTTAAATTCTGCAGTTTAGTGTAGCTTTTGTCGAGCCTAATGTCCCCATCTTCAGACTATTCATTGTCTGTTCCTATTTGATTTAGTTAATCTTCCTGAACTCAAAACTCTTACCTGCTGAAAATTATAGTAGCTTTCATAAATCAAAGGCTTAGTGCCAGATCTGATATGTTCTTCCTGATGATTCATTAATACCATTTCTTAATATGAAAAATAGTTGGGTTTGCTCAATCCGTATCATACAGTCTCTGGTCTTCCTTAACAAAAAAAGAGTTGGCATGCAGGGGACATAAGAACAATTAAATAACATAAAACAGCTATATGAGGTCATTATCAGTATTTCATTACAATAGATAATTTTGAAATAGTTTCTAATATATCATCTCATTATAGTTATCAAAACAATTTCAATAATTTTGAGGTGAGAACACAAGGCTCAGAAGTTCTAAGTGCCTAGATATATACACAGCTGGCAATGGACAAATCTAGGACTGGAGAGCTGGTTTCCTGACCCCCAAATTACTTATTTTATATATCACCGTGTGACCAAAAGTTGATTTTCTGCTGTGATCCAGAGACCGTGACATTACTTAGTGAGTTTATTATCATTATTATTTTTAAAAAGTCCTCTCATGAAAGTTATCCAGGATTTATATAAAGAAAGACTCATTACATATTTGTACTTTACCCCTTTTATGTATATCACCAGTCTGGCTAGTATAGAAATTTATAAGATTTCTTTTTATAGGGAAGACAAATGTAGGATTGTTTCATAAAAATAAAATGCAGTTAAGCTTCATTTTTTTTCCCCTAGTAGATAATGCAAGTGCCTAAATGTAAGTTTAGGCATTTCTTCCAACAGATCCTTATTAAAGCATTCATGCAAACATACTATAGGGTAAGTATTACAGTTCCCTGTACTGAATCTCCCTTCTCCCAACTCTTTCCTTCACATGATCAAGTCTTTATTTAAAGTCATTTATATACCTGGTGTTATAAGCAGATGCTGGAGTTATCCTGACAAATATTCTAGACAAAATACACCTTTACTTTTTATAATGAGCTCACATATTGGATTGCTTTAAGGAAATACACATCCATAATATCTCTCAGAATTATTCATGACAAAATCTCATATGCATAATATGATATCTTCAGAGCAAGCAGTATAGAAATTTAGTGTTAATGATAGTAATTTATTACAATAGTATCACAAACAATAAAAATGCATTAATTTCAGAAATATATAAATTTTGATCCCCCAAACTAGACATTGTACTTGATATTCAAATCTTTAATAGTTACTGGTAGTTAAAAAATTAAATATGAATAAGAGACCTTGAGGTTTTATTTCCTCTTAGAGCCCTTTTTTCCTCCTAAATCACCATGGACAGAGTGCATTAACTTCTGTAATGTGCACTATTTCTCTTTATGAAATGGCAAATGACATTGAAAATACCACCTTTTGGTTGCCAGAGGTTATGTTAATTCCCTCATTAGAACATTTTCCTTTTAAAAGTGTGTAAATATTGGGGTCCCTGGGTGGCTCAGTTGGTTAAATATCTGTCTCAGGGGGTGAGATAAGTCCTCCACCTAGCCCTGGCAAGCCCCATGTGGAGTGGAGCTCCATGTGTAGCCCCGTGCTGGGTGTGAAGCCTTCTTAGGATTCTCTCTCTGTCCCTCCCCCCACCACAAGTAAAATTAAATAAAAATATGTATATATAAATAAATAAAGGTGTATATATATTAAGAAGTGAGCATATAACAGATAGCTCATAAAATGAACTCCACTGATTCAAAGCTGGAGAAAAGATCAGTCTGAATTAGAAGAATGGCTAAAATGTAGCTTTATGACTTTCAAACAGAATAAATGAAAGGCTACATAAAAGAAATACTTAAATATTTTTAATTAATATGTCAATAAGTGGAATGTAAAAAGAGAGTTTTGAGTGCTGGCAGAGTTTGGTGTCTGATGTAACACCATCTCCCTTAACAATCTTGTTTGCAAATATGTGTTTCTTGAACAGCTTGACTTCATTAGATAATGATGCTATTTTCCCCCTTTGCTATTTCCCAGTTAAATATGAAAATCTGCCTAGTTTTGCATTAGTTTACTTTCTATTACACACTTCTTTTTTTGGTAACTCTTACTTAATGTATCCCAATATATTTTCTAACTATAAAAATAAGATATATCCTAGGGTAGGGATGCCTGGGTGCTCAGTCGGTTAAATGTCTTCCTTCCACTTGGGTCATGATCCCAGGATCCTAAGATTGAGTCCCTTGATGGGCTCCTTGCTTCTCCCTCTGCTTTCCACTGCCCCTGCTTGTGCTCTCTCTTTCTCTGACAAATAAATAAATAAATAAAATCTTAAAAAACAAACAAACAAACAAAAAACAGATACATTCCAGGGTAGGAACTCAAGGATTCTAAGGAACTCAAAGGATTAAGGAACTCTAAGGAACTAAGGATTAAGGAACTCAAACCATTAGCCCTCCATCTGAATGTGTTACCTCTCTACGCATACAGAAGTTCATACTAAGTCAAATTGATACTCCTGGAAATGTCATCCTATTATTTTAGTCACATTACATACAGCAAGATTGGGTTTTTGATTGGGGAAAAAAGAAAAAAAAAAAACAGACAAGTGCTATTTCTGGTGACATTTATAGGATTGCTTCCAATTGATTCTCAGGATGACTTTAACTGATCTTAGGTCCGTCCCAAAGATGAATTTCAGGAAGTAAAGCTTTGCATCGCCTCCTCAGACTTGTGTCCCTGTTTTATTTATTGTGGGTTGGAACTGCCTTAAAATAATTAAGAAATTTGCATGTGTTATCAGAAATGTTATAATAATACACAGTTACCTTTAACAAATTGTCAGTCTGAAAGAATGAACCCATGAAGAATTTACTGAAGCTGATTGATGAAATGCATCTGTTCAAAATATTAGTAGTCTATAATAGCAAAATGTCATCAGATTGCTTGGTTTCAAGTCTGTCCTTAATCAGTAACCAGCAGGTAAAACTTTGAAAAATCACTAAGTAACCAAAGTTTTAGCATCATTATCCATAAGGTGATGATAATATTAAAGCCCTGCTTCTAAGACTGTTCCAACAACTAAATGTAAAAATTCTTAGACTGGTGAATTATACATAATTTAGAATCAGCAAATAGCAATCACAAAACCTGATATTCAGGGCATTGACACCTTATGTGATTTAAGTTCAAATGTTTAACATGCTAATATATTTCTTAATTATTCCTTAATTATTTTGCCACAATTTGACTTAGCTACAACTTGATCATTTGTTAAGCTAATTTATTTGAGAGAGCTGTAAGAATTCAGTAACTAAACTGTAGTGGTATTTAATGCAGACAATTTCCCTTAAATAATTGAAAAACAACTGCACATATGACATTTTCCTAGACTTTTATCAGAGAATACCAAAACACCAAATAAATTGCTACCTTAGGCCACATATGTTACTATGAGTATCTAGAGGAAAGGTTTTAGAAACCCCAATAACCTATGGGATATAGATCAGGAAAACTAAGAGGTTGTTATCCTCATTTTTTCACAGAGGGATTAAGCTCCGTTTGGAGCAGAACAAGGTACCTTTTTAAAAATTGCTTTTGGGGCATCTGGTTGGCTCAGTTGGTAGAGCATGAGACTCTTGATCTTGGGGTTGTGAGCTTGAGCCCCATATTGGGTGCACAGATTACTTAAAAATAAAATTTAAAAAAAAATCATAATCTTTGTTTTAAAAAATTGCTTTTATTGCTGAACTTCCCAAAAAAAAATTGGAAGTGGAATTTTTAGTCCTGTTCCATTCCAAGGCTCAAGGTATGATAAATATACACAGTTATCACTTGTTCAACATTATAAAAATAGAAGTAGGTATGCATATAGTCAGTTCTAACTCAAACTGCAGATATCTTTAGTAAATAATACCAAAGAGTTTTTTAAGGTTTATTTGTATTTGTAAGTTGTTTTTTTGGTTTGTTTGTTTGGAGAAGGTGGTTAATTCATAGTAACAATCATTTGTTTTTACACTTTTATCTATTAATGTAGCATAATAATACCTAAATAAACATATTGATGTTGAAGATTTCACAAAATTCTATAATAAAATTTGCTTGGACATTTGATTAATACTCTAATAATCTTGCTTTTCTCAATATGTAATATAAGCTTTTTTACAAAAAATATGCATAACTGAGTTTGTTCTAATATTTAACTTTTGTGTATCTGCTTTTCTTGTTTTGTTATTAGTACAATCCCAGTCTAGCTAAATAAATTGAGAATATTTCAGTTATTATATTATTTTGAAATTTTGAAAGAATATAATCTCTTGTGTAAATAAATGCATGGTGGAACTATGTTAAATCTGGGGATAGATTTTTTTTTTTTGCCACTACCACTTAAATTAAATGTTTCCTACTTGGTCTTTAAAAAATTTTTGGCATTAAAATTTCCTGGAAATAAAAAAAATTCCTAGAAATTCAATGATTATGGTTTTCAAGTGTAATCATACAAATGTATATTAAAATCTCTGAAATGTTTAAAAATGATCAGTATGTAGAATCAAGTCTTTTTTTTTTTAAGTCTAATGGTGTATAGTTATGTTCTTCCCCTATGTGTTAAATTTCACTCTTTTTAGACAGCTTCTATGTAATTTTTTTGCAGGGTTGCAGGATTCTTATCTCAAAGAGATAAGAATGGGGGTGCCTGGTTGGCTCAGTGGGTTAAGCCTCTGCCTTCGGCTCGGGTCATGATCTCAGGGTCCTGGGATCTAGCCCCTCATCAGGCTCTCTGAGCAGCAGGGAGCTTGCTTCCCCATCTCTCTCTCCCTCTGCCTATTTGTGATCTCTCTCTGTCAAATAAATAAATAAAATCTTAAAAAAAAAAAAAGGAGTCAAACAATGAATCACATGGACACAAAAGGGTGAAGTGATAGTTTACTAAGTGAAGATGAGAACAGAAAGAAAGCTTTCTAGAGTGAGAGGGGTCTCTTCATGGTCACCAAATGATGTAGTTTTGGAATGTTGGTGAGGTCCAGAGCCCACAGCCAAGGAAGACTTCTTTGAGATATCTTTGGTGTAAAAAGGTGGCTTTATTAAAGCATAAGGACAGGACTCACAGGCAGAAAGAGCTGCACTGCAGGCATGAAAAGTGGCCCATTATGTACTTTCAAACTGAGAGGGTGTTAGGTATAGCACAAGCCTCCAAGGTATTTTGAGAAAAAGGCTTCCAGGACTTTAGGGGGCTAGCTATTATTAGGAAAAGTCATTTTTTATGGTCTAACAAAACCTTAGTTAGGAGACTCTTCAGATGTATATCAGTGGGTCATATGCTTGAGGGATACATGCCAACATGTATCTTATGGGGGAAGAGATAAAGGAAGTTTCCAAAGGAATGTTCATGTGTTAAAGTAGACTCACAGGATACTGGGGGTCAGGCTAAGATTGCCTTTTACCCTTAGCCAAGTGTCAACATCCAGGTAATTCAGTCATTAGAGGAAGGTCACTCTGCCTGTTTCAAGGACTTGCCAATGGGCTGTGAGTAGTAAGGAAATGTAATAATTTTTTTTTCTGCCTTTTTTTCCCACATCACTATTATATAGAACCAGAAACTGACTTTTTCTATGGTATTAATGCTTTATCTTTGCAATTTCATATTGGAGTTATTTTGATATTCTCTTTATTATTTGTTTTGTTAAGAACTTACTAGAATAATTTTTCAAGTTATATTCTAATAAAATTTTGCTTCTATGGAATTTGTTCCTAAAATGGCTTTATAATATCCCATGGGCTTGGTATGCAGATCTGTTATTTTAATTTATGTCTGACTATTTATAATCTGCTTAAATTTCTATTTTGTGAGTTCTTCAAATTATATTTTTACTTTCTAAGTGAAAAGGATAAGTTAATTACAATTTATTGTTATTTTCTAATTGTATTGAATTATTTTCAATCTGTATTATATTTGTAATTTAGAATATGTTAGATATAGTATTTGCTTTCTTTCTTTTTTAATTTTTAATATGCCATTTGTTTCTAGAATTGTTTGCTTTTTAACCATGTAATTTAGTAATATTTGAATATACATATGTATATTATACTTTATTTTTTGCTTACTACAAAATGCAAATGTTCTGTCTTATTTGGATTGGTTAAGTAGTCTTTATTTCATTCTTTTTCCTTTATTTCTTTCATATAGGGATGGTAAAAATTTTACTTAAAGGGCAAAACAGTAAATATTTTAAGCTTTTTGGGTCACATGTTTGTTATATATTCCTCTTTTTAAATTTTTCCTTTACCACCAATTTAAGTTGTAAAAATTATTGTTCAGGGACGCCTGGGTGGCTCAGTGGGTTAAGCCTCTGCCTTTGACTCAGGTCATGATCTCAGAGTCCTGGAATCGAGTCCCACATCGGGCTCTGCTATGCGGAGAGCCTGCTTCCTCCTCTCTCTCTGCCTGCCTCTCTGACTACTTGTGATCTCTCTGTCAAATAAATAAATTCTTAAAAAAAAAAAAATTATTGTTCACTTGCGGGGCATACTTTGTTAACCCCAGCATTGGGTGTTTACTGTTAAATTTTAATACTTAAGCTTAAGCATTTCTCTTCCAAAATATATAGTTAAAAATGCTCTTTCCCCTACATAAAAATCTAAGAATTTTTCCACTTTTATCATTTTTCCATACCTCCCTCTACTTTTCCAAATTCCATTTGAGATAATCTAGGGACTTAGGGTCCAGGATTGTTGTAAATTAAGTATTAAAGTATATTTTCTTATGGGTCTTAACTCATTCATTTTCATAATAATAGGTAGATGTGATTGCTCTATGCCATTTTACAAATGAGTAAAATTGAGAGTACATGCTCTTAACCATTTAGACTTCACTATAAATATTTTCAGTTTTCTTGCTTATCACTATCTAAACCAATTGAGATTCTCCCCCACCTACTTCTTTTTAACCACCCATCTTCTTTTAATTTATTTAGAGAAGATCCATAGTAAATGTTGTCTCTGTATTTTTAATTCTCATACTATTATCATTTATCCTTAAATTGGGTGATAGTTGGACAAAGACTACACACAAATCTATTTTCATTTTTTTCCCAAACCACTGAAGTTAATGATCAAGTATCTTCTAGCACGAATTGCTTCTGGGAGAAAATTAAAATGATACAGTTCTTATCGTTGACTCTAGGTACAGTGTTGTACAGCATATCTCTGCAGCTTACTCATCTTGCTTAGTTGAAACTCTATGTCCATTGATTAGTAATGTAGTTACTCTTGGATTTCTTTGTGATTGTGTGTGTGTGTGTGTGTGTGTGTGTGTGTGTGTGTGTGTGTATAAATATGCTGTCAATATTTTACTTCTGGAAACATTTTTTAATTTCTCTTGAATCATGTTTTCATAGGATGTGGCAACAATGGGTCTTTAGGTTTGAATGCAGAAATAAGTATTATTTTGTTTTGTTTTGTTTTGTTTAAGTTAAAGAAAAGATCTGAGAATTTACTCTTTGTTTAATTTCAATTTTATTTTATTCTGGTTTATCATAGTAACACTGTCTTTTTTGAATTTAAAAATATTAACTTGTGTATTTTTGTACTTCTTTGAGTTAAATATTTTGTTGTTTCTTTTTGTTTCTTTCTTTCTCTAATGAATGCACTTAAGATATCAATTGTCCCTCTACATAGGGATTTGGCTGCATTCCACTGTCTTTGTTTTACTCTTCCCTGACAATAAAGCAAAATACATAAATTGGCAAATTGATAAAGACAAAAAGCAGGGCTATATTGAATCAGTATAGTAATGCAAATATTGCCCCAATTTTCAATATAAAATAAGAGTGAAACTTAAAACTTACAGGCTCAAAGTGCTGGTGGATCCATAGCAAAAGTAGAGTAATATTTATCTTTCCAGTAGGAGTATTATATTTTACCATTCAACATGTTTATTTTTTATAATTCCCTTATTGTGGCTCATCTTTTAGGATTCAGCCAATAAGGTAGTATTTCAAAATTTGTCTTAATAATATGGAAAAATTTAAAAGTTTAAAAAAGGTGAATATAAATGAGAGCAGGGATAAGGACACCTAAAGTCTACACTTATTTCAAAATCATATTGGCAGTGTAATCTTGGTCAACTGCATGAATTTTTAACATCTTCATAGTTGAAGTAAAAGTTTTTAATTATTTAATTGCTGGGCTTTGTTTCTCAGATGTTGAAGTTTAGTTTGGAGAAAGATTTATTTCCTTTGTTATGCAGAAGCTTCCTAGTTTGAGGCAATCTCATTTATCTATTTTTACTTTTGCTGCCTTGGCTTTCCGTGTTATATCCAAAAAGCTTTCTCAAGTTTTCTTCCAGTAGTTTTACAGCTTCAGGTTTTCTGTTTAAGTCTTTAATCCACTTTAAGTTGCTTTTTTATAGAGTGTGAGATAAAGGTCCAAATACATTTTTTCTGCATGTGTATATACAGTCTCCCTAACATAATTTATTGAACAGACTATCCTTTCCCCATTGGATGTTCCTGGCACCCTTGTTGAAGATCTGTTGTCTGTAGATGTGTGGGTTTATTTCTGGCTTCTTTATCCTGTTTCATTGGCCTATATGTCTGTTTTTATTAGTTTGATTATGGTAATCATCCCATGATTTACACATATGACAAAACATCATGTACACCTTTAATATAAAGGTTTGGAAAAAAAGAACTTAATAATAAAATGGCTTGTATTGACTGTGTTTTTAAAAACGTAGATTTACTACGTTATAGAACATAAAATCCAAGACCAACACCAGAAATTGCAATATGCTTAAAGGACCAAAATGCATACTCAAGAGGGAGACAACATGACCTTGAATTAAAGGAAAGCCTTAGGTTGATCTAGGTGACAGAAGGACTAAGCAGAAGAAAGACACTCAAGAAACAGAATAAACATGATAGGGAACAAATTAGAGAATGACACTTTCGGGGATTGGAAGTAATGCAGAGTTGCCAGAATTTACAAGGAAGTTGGAAAAAAGTGAGAGATGAGATAGAATAAGAAATGATAAGTGGACAGCTCTGGGAGAATAGTTTAAGGTACAATAATTTAAGTGGACATTAAAGGCAATAAGAAAGGTTTTTAGTGGGAAAGAGGTAGAATTCATAAGAGAAAAAATAAATAACAGAATAGAAATTCACAACAGTAATCATAGTAGACAAAATATTAGTTTTAAGCATTATAACCCAAAATTACTTTTTTTCCTCCAGTGACAATACTTGATCTACTGAAGCTACATTGTAATAATTTATTTACATCCCCCACATATAAAAGTTGAAAGCTGTTTTAGCATCAAACAAAATCACATATACCTATAATTCATTTTGAGAGGCTATTTCAAAATATATCTTACATTTGGCAACTCCCTAAATTATCTTTTTGTAAGGATTATTAAAATGAAATATTATTTGGATAATTGGATGAAGAAAAAAACATAGAAGATCCCATACTATTAAAAACAGGAAAGACGGCACAGTGCAGATTTGAATATATATGTATATGTATTGACTTAATAAACCATTGTTGTTGTGAGGTAATTTGCCAAGGGCTTCCTACATTCTAACGTGTATGAGCACATTGATATTGCAAGGCTCTGACTACTCTTTTATCCAGGTCCTTTTTTTTTCTCCTCTGGATGTTTGTGCATCTAGAAATGCTAAAAAGTTGAGATAATGTCTCATTCTGGGCAAAAATGATAAACATAAAAATGAAGGATTCTGTAAACTCAAGATCCCTCTGTGTGCAAAAGTCCCTCAGTGTGCAATACACTGTCCACACAGGCTTTATCTGGCTGCCCATGAAACCTCCCATGATATGGGAGCAAAGGAAACTTGCACAAGTTTCTGCCATTCCTAGTATAGGTGGTATCATAAAGTCACTTTTCTCTGACCCAGGAGTTTCACATCTTCTGTCAGTACCCCTGGAACTGTGACAGGCCAACTCATTAACTTGTATGAAAGGTAAAATCCATCTCCTCATAATTATACTAAATAATACAGTTAGATTTGAAAGCATAAATAAAATGTTTAATATTCTAGAAAATGCTAAGCCCACTCAGAATTTAAAATACAAATAGATTATTTTATTTTACAGAAATTAAATAAGTTATCAAAAAATTACCCTAATCTAGGGTGCCTGGTGGCTCAGTGGGTTAAAGCCTCTGCCTCTGGCTCAGGTCATGTTCTCAGGGTCCTGGGATTGAGTCCCACATTGGGCTCTTTGCTCAACAGGGAGCCTGCTTCCCTTCCTCTCTCCGCCTGCCTCTCTGCCTACTTGTGATCTCTGTCTGTCTGTCAAATAAATAAATAAAAATCTTTAAAAAAAATTACCCTGACAAGTACCTCAGACACTGAACATTTTTGGAGAATTTTTAAGATTGAAGATTCTTAATGACAAACTCTTTTCATGGTGGGGGGAGGGAGAAGATTAAGAAGAAGCATGGTAATATATTCTATTATAATACCATAAGTATTAGAAGGAATAAACTATGATCAATTCATAGTCTCAATTATGAACTTGATGATGAAAATAACAAACAATTATCAGTTTAGTATATGAATCAAATAATGATGTACAGTATACATATGCCCTCAGGTATCAATTTATAAAACTCCAGCAGTATTCAAACAAATAATAATTTTAGTATCTGATTTGACTAGAGATATAGCAGAGATAATTCTGGATTAGGATTTGTGTCCATTAACAAATATTCATTTTTTAAATATATTTATTAGTTAAAAATTCAGTTATAGACTTTACCAAAAATATATTTGGTTCATTTTCCTTAACATTTGGAAAATTTTTAGCATTTAATATTAACAATAAATAAACTTTCTGAACATCTACTATGGGCCTCATGTTTTATTGAGTGCATTAGGCATTATGTATTTTTATATTCACTGCAGGAGACATAGGAAGTGAAACTCAGAGAGGTTATGTACACTTGACTTCCTCATTTGCAGTAGGAAGAATTTATGTTGTTATTTTCAGTTTTGCAATGCAAATATTATATAAAGACATTAATTATCTCAAATAAATCCATGAATCCAAAGAAATTCCATTAAAATTCTCATTAGGGATTTCTAAGATAACTACCACTTAGGTGAAAGAGTAAAAATGTAAATATATCCAACAACATGTTGAGAAAATGAAAAGGAGAATTTAAAGAAGAAAGAAGTGATGGAGGAGAAGGATTGGGGAAAATAAGGAGTAGAAAGAAATGGGACTGAGCCTGATTTATATAAAAAGTAAAATAAAACTAAACTCAGTGAACTGGCTAAAATGTTTCTGGTGAGTTACCTCAGAGCCCAGTGTACCTAGAAAATAAAGGAGCATATTAGGAAATAACAATGTATGCAAAAAAATACTTAAATTTTGTGGGCTATGTTAAGAAGACTATTTTTTTTTTCTAAATATAATGAGAAAATTGAATTACGTGGAAGATAGTGTAGCATAAAATACATGTTTTGGAGAAGATAACTCCATCTGTAGTAAGTCAGTAAGTTGAAGAGGAACAAAAGCACTTGGGAAAAATCAATTATTAGGCTATTGTGTAGTACAGATGAACAACCTATATAATTCCTTCAGGTTAATCATTTAATCTTTGAAGTGTTTTTAGATTTCTCTGACTTGAGTAAGGTCATTGGTGCTTTCTGGCATGTGGTATTGAATGAACGTGTTTTCAGTATGCTCTTTTCATGACAATTTACCTCAGCCCAAGATTTATTAACCAGTATGTTTCATTTCTTTTGATACCATTCATTCAGAAAAAAAAAAATTGAAATAGCAAAAGGCACTAAGATGACAAATAAATCTAGTGAAAATTTGAATATCAGCTGAGAACCTAGTGTTCATGATTGTGTCTATTTCTATTATTAACCAAAAACAAAGTTATAAAGCTTATTGAGTATGCACATTTGTCCACATAGTTTACTATTTTAGGATATTCTGTTAGGTGTATATATTAAAGAAAGGATAAACACTTGAACTACCTATACTTACTGTGATTGAATGAGAACTATTTCTAGGGATTAATCAAGTTTCATCAATATGGGGAAAATTTTTCATCAATACGGGAAGTCCAGTGACTCTTTCACAGCATGGCTTTCAGTCAATATCTTAAAAGTCAAGTAAATGCATAAGCAGGATCAGGGATATTAATTTCCAGATAGATGCACCTACAATATAGTCTTATGGTTACATAGGGTTCTTTTGTTAAAGGATATTATAAAGAGAAAATTATGGATGGTAGAAGCAATACAGCAAGATCAGGAGAAATTAGCTTATATGTGACAGTCTAGCTTCTTAAATTTGCTCTAAGTTTCACATACAAACCTGCATGGGGATATTTATAGCCCCTTTACTTACAATCATTGAAAACTGAAATCAACAAAGAGGTCCAATAGCTGAATGGATAAACAAATTATGGTACATCCATTTAATGGAATGTTATTCCATGATAAAAAACAAATGAACTACAGAAGAACATGGAGGAAACTGAAGTGCAAAAATCTGTATAAAAATCTGAAACTTCTGTATTGTATGACTCCAACTGTATACATTCTGGAAAAGGCAAAACTAGAGTAGAGTAAAATGATCAATGATTACCAAGGGGGTTGGGGTGGGGAAGCTAAAGGATGAGTAGGTGAGGTAAAGGGATTTGGAGGGCAGTGACACTATCCTGTATGATATCCTAATGGATTCAGGGTAGATCCATGCCATTACAAATTTATAATATTCATAAATATGTACAACATAAAGAGTGCAACTTGATATAAATTATGGATTTTGGTTAATAATATATCAATGTTAATTTATTAATTGTAACAAGTGTACCACATTAATATGTTAAGAGTAGAAGAAACTATGTATTGGGGTAAGTGGTAAATGAGAATGCTATTATCTACTCCATTTTCTGTAAATCTAAAACCTTTCAAAAATGAAGTCTATTAATATAAAAATAAAGAAAACCAAATTTTAAAAATTGCTCTGAAGAGAGGACTGGCTGTGTAATATGATGTATATTTAAACTGGGTAAAGCAAGAACTTGTTGAGAAATTCAGAGGCACGGATTTAAGTGATCCCAGGTCTATCATTTCCTTCTTTGCACATTGTAATTAAAAGCAATTGGTTAATAAATAAACAGGTCCAGTGATTGTTCAAATACATTTTAGTTATAAGGAAATGCTGTAGTTATATGTGTGCATGTGTTCACACACAGATGTGTTTTTTTGGGTATATGTTTGTGTAATACAACAGAGGAATATGTACATCATACCAAGTAAAACTACCACAGATTAAATATTTACTATGTTCTTAATTCTGGATATACAGATGACATGATAAAACAGCTATTTTCTTTGGATCAGGTTTCTGTGCTTAACATGAATGGCTAATACATCCCTTTCAATGAGTCTGCAAAAAACTAGTAAAAGCCCTTTATGGCTTTTGCAGCATTTAAGAAAAAGACATTTGTTGTGTGCCCTGTATTATATTTTCACAAAAACTCACCTGTCTAAAGATTCGATACCAAAATATCATACAAATACACATTCACACACATACATACTCCATTTGCAAAATGTAGCAAGTATTTATATTCCTCCATCTCTTTCTATGTTAGCCCCTAAGCTTGTTACAAAAATGGAAATGAGTTTCTTTGTAACAATTCTGCAATATCTAATGGTCATGTATCTTATTTCTATATGTATGACTTTTCCTCCATGCCCTATAACCCTCATGAAAAAAGAGAATGTTTTAGCCAAAGGACGAACAGATTTGTTGCTCAGGGATGGAAGCTACTTATTGTTCCTAGGTGTTCAATTACATGTGGTGGAAGACATAACCAATATTATAGCTTGTGAAGCCACACAGTTTGAAAAAAAAAAAAAAACATAAAATGTCTTCCGCCAGGTTTTCTAATCCCTGTGGTGACACGTAATAAAGAAACACATCACACTGCCATCAACTTCAGTCACTTACACATACTGCTGAGGCTGGCTTTAAGATAGATCCTTTCTTCCCATATGAAAAATGAGCAAACCAAAACCAAACAACCACCTCCCCCCCCAAAAACAAACAAACAAACAAAGCAAAAACCAAGATCAAAACTTGTTTTTTATCAAATTAATTTTTCTGGCAAGGGAAAAGCTAAAGATGAGAAAAAGGATTGTTCATGGGAATAAAACACTCATTCTTACATTCCAAGCTCACCACCTGAAGACTGACTGTGTAATATATCCCCTTACTAGCAGATTTCTGGAGTGAAAAAGGCCATTGGGAATAAGGTCAGACCAATTAATACTGATACTTCCATCCTAGGAATTAGGATGGGGCCCCAGGCAATCACTCCCAAACCCAAGCCCTTCCCAACACAGTCTGCCCCTAATCCATAGAATCAACCCCATTATATCCCTCATCCTTGTATGCAGTAACCACAAGAACTCCCAGACTCAGTCATTCCTCATCTCCCTAAATCCAATCTTTTTAAAATCTTTGTAATTCCTTATTCTTCCGGTTATTCTACCGTCTTGAGTTCCTGATACCCTTATACAATGTCCACGGAATTATTTTACATTCTAAGATAAAATTCTTCTTTCACCATTCCTTTCAGATTATTTTTCTGATGGAAACATGGATCTATGACATACCTTCCACAACTGACTTCTCAATGATATATGATTTTGTTCCCATAGCTCCTATGCCAGTGAGTCTGGATATTTTCTTTACATTTTATTCGTGGTATTAGGCCATTTTCCCTTTCTTCTCCCTAAAGACTTTGGTTTTGATTCTCACACATACTGTCAAATCCTTTGACCCACTAAGCCCATTGCTGCTTACATCTACAAATTCCTGGTTCCATTCCCATAGTCCACTTACTAGCTCAAAAATTTTATTACTGGTTCCATTGTTACTCCTGCCTTAATTATCTATGATTACAACAAATACATAGATGATCCTTCCAAGCCTGACAGTTCAACTCCTTGAACTCCATTTCTCTAAGTTTTTTGTCTTCGTCTCAGTGATAATCTTTCAATGCTTTACTCATTAGTCTAGATCTTTTGTTTACCAGCAATTATAAAACTCCATAATTTAAGTTTCTTAGATCTTATTCTTTGACCACTACCTCTTCTCCCTAATTCAATCATCCTGACCTGAACAAAACTTCATATCCATTAAGACCTCCATTCCATTACCTTAAGAACTTTTGTTTTTCTTTTTTTTTAAGTTTTTATTTATTTATTTGACATAGAGAGAGAGATCACAAGTAGGCAGAGAGGCAGGCAGAGAAAGAGGGGGAAGCAGGCTCCCCACTGAGCAGAGAGCCCAATGTGGGGCTCGATCCCAGGACCCTGAGATCATGACCTGAGCCAAAGGCAGAGGCTTAACCCACTGAGCTACCCAGGTGCCCCTTGTTTTTCTTTTACTTGATATCTTACACACCTCATTCCTCAGCTTTAATTCCACGACCATTAATTAACTCAACAGATACTCACTATTTGCTAGGCACTATTTTAGTGCTTCAGACATATTAGTAAGCAAAGACAAAAGGACCTCCACTTTCATGAATCTTGAATTATAATCATATGTATTCTAGTGCATCAGCCATCTTGGCCTAATTATCCTGTGATAACAAATGACACCCAAATATTTGTGAATTCTTAAAACAAAGCTTTAAATCATATCCATATTTTTGTGTATTGAGTTGGCTTAGGTTTTCATTCACCAAACCAGGATCAGGCTATATTTGAACTTGTCAATCACAGTAGAGACAGAGGAAATATGGTACATTGATGTGACAGTTCTAAAAGTTCCTACTTCTAAGTGGAATGTGATACCTCCACTAAAATGTTATTGACCCAAATAAATAATGAGCCACAACTGAAAAGATAACACACTTAAGGATGAGGACCACAAGAAAGGGCCTGGTAGACTTTTTTTCTTTTCTCAGTGGTTAACCTTATTTGATAAAACTGCAGCCTTAACTAATTCCAACTATCTCTGCTTACTTTCATCTGCACTCATACAGTTGAATACGGCTTGAGAAAAGAAAAGAAAAAAAAAAGTATACCAACTCATGAACTGGTTAAGTTTTAAGTGGATGACTATAAATATTGAATGGGTTATTAATGATGCCAAGAAATACAACCATAGATCTGTTATGTTAAATCTGTTCCCCCCAAAGTTCATGATGCTGAAATCACAGCCCCTAGTATCTCAGAATGGGATCTAATTCAGAGACAGGATCTTTACAAAATAATTAAGTTGACCCTAGGCATTACTATTTTGACCCTAATCCAATATGACTGGTATCCTTATAAAAAGGCAACATTTGGGGACAAAAACACACATAGAAGAAAGATACCACATGAACACACACAGAGTGAAGACAACCATCTATGAGCCACATAAGGAGGTATGGAACACATTCTTCACTGATCCCCAGAAGGAATCAACTATGTTGACACATTGATTTGGGGCTTCCAGCATCCAGAACCATGAGATAGTAAATTTCTTTTTTCAAGTCACTTCCTGAAGCTGACTTCAGTGAACTGATGACTTCACTTCCTACTACTCTGACAATTGAAGTCATCAGAAAATATCAGAAGGAGCCCTCTTCAGTCTCTCTACAAAAGACCCTTACCTAACACCTACATTAACATACTCTGCATTATTGCCAAATGCCATGGATGGAATAGTCTTGTTTCTATCTAAAATCAATCCCTTCACTTACCTTCTTTCATCTATTCAAGGGTGTCACTTTGGCAATTCTCTCTCCCTTCTACATAATCCATTTTCCTTGTCTATTGCAGTAACTTCATGGCCACACAACCTTTCATCAAAAAAAGGTAATAATATTTTTATCTCACTTCTCTTATCAGATACAACCCTATTTTCTTTGTTTGTATTTGTAGCAAAACTTATCGACATTATTGACAATCCCCATTGTTTCCAGTTCCTATTTTAAATTTGCTCATATCAGACTTTGTTACTTAAATCTACTGAAGCTACTCTCATCGTGACGGACACAAAATTAAAAAGAACCTTACGGTCCCTGACTCCTAATATGTCCTTGTGTAATGTCTTCCCCTTCAGTGTGCATAGGAATTGTGACTAGCTTTTAATCATTACTTGGTGGCAAAGGCAATGGGTTGTATGGGATTATATATACCCATCTCATGTGAACCTCTTGCTAAGAGGCTTTGTTGATGGTTTTGATGAAACAAGTGACCATGTTAAAGAGGTTCATGTGTCATGGAACTGGTGGACAACTTCCAGCTAACAAAAACTGAGGGCAGCCTCTGGCCAACAGCAAAATATAATGACTCTCAGTTTAATAGTCCATGAGGAATTGACTTCTGTCAACAATGACATGAACTTGGAAAATGAGCCTTTCACAGTTGAGAAGGGCCCAGCTGACACCTCGTTTATATGTATATAGACAGCCTGATGCCAAACTCATATGCTGTATATACTACACCTCCCCAAAAGTGTGCATATGTTGATGTCTGTTTCTTTGTTTATGAGAGCAGTTGTCTCCTGGCAATTAAAGCATGGGCTTTGACATCAAATAGTTCTGGGTTTTGAAATGCATCTTATGTTTCTTATCATATAGCTTAGTCAACTTTGTTTTACCTTTTCTGTGTACCTTATTTTTCAATAGGATAACTAGGTAATGGATCAAGACAGCCTACATATGATAAACTTAAAAAGTTAATGCACTTGTAGGCTTTCTTACTATGTAAAGTGTTCACTATTAATAATTATTATTGTGAACATTAAGTCAGGTGCATTTCACCTTTTCAATCTGTTTTTTTCTTAAGAATAGAACTAATTTTTAATTTTAATTAATTTTTAATCACTTGACTAAATTTTAAGGAAAGTACAACTGAACAGACACAGGCTGACACAAAAAACTGAGGAAGCAGAAGTTAATGGCAACTTATCTGAACACTGGGAACAAGTTATTTCAAGTCAATCAGACTGTGTTATAAATCTCAGTTCGGCACCCACTTCAAACTATTACCTATCCTTTGATCTCATAGTATCTCACACTAAGTGATGAAGTTATTTACCCTTCCCTTGACTTTGGGTTCAACCACGTGGCCCAGTTTGGTTAATAGAATAACACGGAAATTATGACAGGCCATCCTGACCCATGGTCTCACCTTTTACTACTTTCCTTCTTATGTCACTATTGTTTTCTATGTGAAAAACATATCAAGGATAGTTCATTTGATCCAAAAGGTGGATAACATATACTTGTAACAAAACTGCACCTAACCCCAGTAAGGTTAATAAGCCTAATTAAGATCAGTGGACCTTCTAGCTAAGCCCAGTCAAGTTCTGCTAACAGTCACCAAATCTATAGGTCCATAACATTAAATTCTATTTACTTTAAGCAGCTAGTTTTGGAGTAGTATGTTGCATTTCATTTCTATGACAAATGGTATGGGCTAAAACTCTCCTAGATATATATGTAGATATAAATATAGAGATATATAGCTATAGATATACACATATACATATATTTATAAAATCAATGCATAGAAATATGTTTCTATGAGAGAGAGAGAATAGGGGTATATATTATACATTATGTCTCCATGCCTAGTTACATAAACTCAAATCAAATAACAATGTACATCACACTTTATAACTGGCTGGCTCTCTAATTAAAGAAGGTTTTTTTCCTGGGTTGGACTGGGAGTCTTCAGAATATGGTTGACATTACACCCAACTGACCAACAGCTATAACCATTACATTATTAAAAATTATCTCCTTCATATTCAACCTCAGTCAATAATAAATAATGAGCTTTGTTCACCAAATTACTGAATTTTGTTCAAACATTAAACCTTTGCTGTAGAAAGTCGCTACATATGAAATTTGGTTTAAAAGTTTAAAGTAGGGGGTGCCTGGGTGGCTCGGTGGGTTAAAGCCTCTGCCTTCGGCTCAGGTCATGATCTCAGGGTCCTGGGATCGAGCCCTGCATCGGGCTCTCTGCTCAGCGGGGAGCCTGCTTCCTCCTCTCTCTGTCTACTTGTGATCTCTGTCTGTCAAATGAATAAATACAATCTTAAAAAAAAAAGTTAAAAGTTGTATTTTAAGTAAATTCCACTGGCTTTATAAATTATTCTTTGCATTCTTTTTGTGACTGAACTAATCACGTTCAAGTAACCATATTTTAAAAGACTCATATGGGTTTGAGACCGTCCTCTTTACCCCTTAAGAATGGTAGGGGAGAATGGGATGATTTGACTATTCATTACATTTACAAATCAGTAGTGATGAAGTGAATTATAGATTGATGATCATGTCTTTAAGCAGAACACATTTTATTTAAGTCTTTCATCCGTTTGTACTGGCTAATTATGTATGAGGAGTTTAATTCTTTTATTTCAAAGGGTTGTCAATGTGTGGGATGAAAGTACAGAGAAAGAGAGCAGTTCTTTTTAATTGTTCCCAGCACTGAATGCTCTTTTGTGCATAGTTGGAATTGAAATAATTTGATCCTCCTTGCTTCTATCTAAACAAATTTAGATAATGAAATGAAGATATATCAACAAATACACAAAGACACCAATGTTTTAACATGGTTCCCATTAATCCAGTAAGGTAGACATTAAAATAAAAGCATAGGTACAGATGAGTTGGTTTGAATAATTGTTGGAGAAGAGACTGAAAATTTTTGTTGAAATGTTTCTTTGACTTTTATAATACAGTGACTCAAATGCAAATGTCTGCTGTGTAAATAAGATCTCGGTAACTTAGAGTTCTCTAAATACTTACTTTTAAAAATTTAGATGAAAAATAAATGCTGGTACCCAGGCTAAATGTTTCCTTATGATTAATTTTACCATCCTCTAAATGTATTTTTTGCTTACGCATTCTTATTTGAAAACAATCATCTAAAAGTCAAACTATAAAACTATTCAGTAACTTGAGTTATTTTTTCAATTAAAGCAAGTGAAATAATCTGTGTAGGTAAGTATATATAGAGACATATTTTCAATCATTTATTGAAATGGTTTGTACAGTAAATATGCTATGAAATACATGAATCTTAATTTAAAATGACTATAATTTCCAGCCAAAATGACTGATTTCCTAGACATCCCTGTATCAATGTACAGAACAAACAAACAAACAAAAGTTATAATGAAACTCAATTTCTACTGAAACATTTTCTCCAGGATAGGAATATCAGTACATTTTTAAAAGTTTAAGATGTACCCAAATAGTATATATAGCACAATTGACTCTAAAATGACAAAAGATAAAATATATTTGATTTAAGTTTTGCCCTTCCTAGTTCTGGCTACAGTTCTTTGTGTCATCCTCATTCTTATGGCTTCTTAGCATCAGGCTATGTGAGTAGTTGGTCACTATTTTTATCTATTTTTTGAAGCAATTTTTCTCTCTGATACCTCTTACTCACTTAGCATCTGAACAGTAGCAGCCAGCTCCAGGTTGATGTCACATCCAGTCTCAGCAATGTGAGTAGCTGAATTAATAGCCCACAACTCTATCTTCAGTTATTTAGGATTCTCAATCATTCCATTGGATGTACCCTTACTGATTAATAAAGGATCTATTTAATAGGAAATAGGTGATTTGGAAACTCTCATATATAGCAAAACAACACAAGTAGAATTATATGTCCAAATCTCCATGTGTGTGTGTGTGTGTGTGTGTGTGTGTGTGTGTGTGTGTAAATCTCCAAAGCTTGTATCACATTGCATCTTGTGATTTTTGTTCTGGTTTGTGAGTAATTGTTTCCTTTCTTCTGCGTTCCCTTTTGAAGATTTTACTAATCGTTTGTGTTTGTTTGCATGTGTCCATTTATTTAAAATTTGTAACTTTTATAGGACAAGTTATATTCAGAAATACTCTTTGGAACATAATTTTGGGTTTTAATTGGTATATCAAAACCCCTAATATTTGAAATTTGTTGATTTGCTCTCTAAAGTAATTATTTTCATGAGCTATGTTTTCTTTTTATGCCCATAATTTACATTTAGAATTGAGCCACACAAGTTTTAATGTTCCATTCAGGATGATTTTACATGCAAGTAAACACAAAATCTGGCTCAAAGTGGCTGAATCAGTATGGAAGTTGATTGATTTATGCTAATATTTTAGGTAGGAATTCATGGTCATTTTGAGGGAGCATTAACATTAAAGATCTATTATCTTTACTTTTGTCTGCCTTGCCTTTAGCTTCAAACTGGATCTTTGTGGTTGCAAGAAGACTGTATACAATTTCAGGACCACAAGATAAATCATTCAAGACTAGAAGAAAAAGATATTTCCCATTTAAAAGTTAAAGGAAGTACAGGCCATGACTTTTCTCATCTGTTTCTCTACTCAACCTGGAAGCTATTGCTGTTATGGTCCAGCTAGGATTATGCTAGTAGGCTGTTCCAACCAGTCTTATCCCTGAAGGTCTGGGTGTGACCCACCATAAGCCCATAGTAAGTAGGGACGTATGACAGTGCAAATTACATTACTCAGAGCTGATAAGAGATAACTGTAACTAACATTTTATAAGTGTTTCAATTTATTAACTATCTGCTGGACATCTTAAAAATCTTACAATTCCATTCTGTATATAAATCCTATGACATAGATAATGTGCAAAAAGAATTGTTCCAGAGATTATTATGTACTTTGTCATTCAATATAAGAATACATATATTTTTATCTATCTCTCTATATATATGAATTCTGTAAGAAATTTCTTTCAGATTTAGACGCTGGGAAAGATACATTTTCTCCTGAGGTATGAAATGTATTATTTTTCCTCATAAATAATAAAAATATTTTATGTATAATTTATAACCTTATATATTGTTTTTCCTGATAAATAAAAATATCATATACAATACATATTATATATATAATAATTCCGTAAGATAAACAATAAAATTATTTAATTGACTAAATTTTCTATTGCATGAAGCTTAGGACCAAATTTGGTGCTAAATATTAGTAACCATGTGTGACCCTACTGCCTATACATTAATAATGTAATTTTCCTTCAGTTTCAATCATCCATTAATCATCCATTTGAGAGCAGTTTTAATCATCCATTTGAGAGCAGCAACAACTGGATTTAAAATTTGTGTCTTACCCTTTTGAAACAAAGAAAAAATCAAGAAGAGCAATAAATACCAGGACACAGAGTACACCACAACTCTAGATTATCTTTAAATAGAAGAAGGTGGGCAAAAAATCCCAACTGAACATCAACCACCATTTTAAGTCTGTTTTCAACCCATGGGTATAAAAAGCTTAAAAGAGGATGTGGAAAGACTCCATGACAAAGAGCAGCCAGGAGCAGAGGACTTTGAGGAAACATACAGTGCCATTCTCAGAAAGATGAAGTGAAATAATAAACATAAATCTACTGAACATAGGCTGGGAATTTGGTTTGTTCATAGTATTCACAGAGCTGGTTGCAGAATCATAGCGACAGCTTTAGAGAAACTCTACTTTTGGAGAAGAATCAGAGAAGAGATGGCATGCCTTGGAGATGAGGTGACGGAGAAAATGAAGAAAATGCAGGGGGATTAAGTCACATGCAGAAATGTAACAGAAAAAACACCAATTTTTCCTTTCTCAAAATCATAAAATAAAATACAAAGGATTGGGCAGAACTGATAGAAAACTCATTAATAGCAACCCTGCACTCTCAATAAGAATAGAAAAAGACTGAAAACATCGATATAAAACTTCTGTACATAGTCAGATACTGTAAAATGCAGACTGTCTGCTGGTAGAAAATCTCAGCAATAAATAAACCACAAAGCTGAAGAAAACTGACACATTGAAAAGTGAAGTAAATGTTATAAAAATTTTAGAAATATGAATTATCAACCTGAATAAGAAATGTAAAATCTAAGAACAGATATACAAAAAAAAAAAAAAAAGAAAGAAAAAAAGGAAAGTTGAAATCAAGAAAGAAATATATATAAAAGACAAAATGGTATCGGAAATGTAGGCAAAATTACAAAATGTTCAAGATAGAATAGATATGAATGAACTCTTAATGAGGAATGTTGAATCACAGCAGAAAAATAATCAAGGTAGTAAATCTGAGATTTAAGAAAGAGGTACAATGAACCAGAGCAAAAGTGGTTGAGATAGAAAACAGGGAAGGAGGTGGAACTTCTGTATTATTGGTTTCCCTGAAGAAAAATATCAAAATAATGGATCAGAACTAATATTTCAAACTATAATCCAGAAAGAATTCCAAAAATAAAAGTAGATAATATTTGCAGTCTATCCTGTTATATTTGGATATTGCTATGCTATTCCTTCTGACCAATGGACTGTGCATAAAAGTATTTGGGGAAACTTTTGGAAAATAATCACTTAATATTTTTGTGACTTTTCATGACTTTCCTCCTGCCCCAATGATCTTGAAATCCCATATCTAGACAGAGACACAAAGAGATCAATGCATCTTGGAATACCTAACCACGACATGGAGATTTGAAGAGAGATTTGCTTAGACTCAGTCTGAACTTTGAAGGAAAGAAACTATTCTACTGTACCATTGGAAATTTGCTGGTTCTTGTTGTAACACACCTGAACCTATTCTGCCTGATACAATTATTCACATTAAAAATATGAAACCCAAAAAAATGTAACTGACATATGATTTTGTGAAATAATACATATAAAATAAATGGTAACATAAATTTCAGACTCTAAAATTGCTGAACTCTGGCCTGTTACATCAGAATACCTTTGGGCAAAGCCTACCCATCGTTATTTTTAAAAGCTTTTCCAAGTTCATAGCTATGGCTGAAGACTGCCTTTAGTGAAATGAAGTCCGTACATAATTATGAAATGTTTCAGTGAAAATCTGTTTCAAAACAAAATACAAGGAAAATTTATCATTACAGAAATCGTTATTTTTCCTCTCTAGAAGATAATTATTTCAATGTGATTCCATATCATCATGTATGATTTGCACCTGTTGATGTTTTGCAAAATTCTCCGTTTCTAAGATGATTGCTTTGTGTAGTTTGCACTTCTGCTATTTGAATTTGCATCATCCTCTGAAAAACTACTTGTTTCTGAGCTAGGGTTCTCATTAAAGTTTTCGTGGCTGATTGCAGTTGAAGTGTACTGTATCATCACAAAGCTTAGTCACATTGCTTGGAACAAGTATGGCATCTAGTCTTTCTTAGAAAGCAATTAGGTAAAATTTAACATCTTTAAAACTAAAATCGCCTTTTCTTTAAAACAAAAGCTCTTTTCCACCTGTCTTCAATTTCATTTTCATGTCACATTTTAGCTTTTTTTAAATCCCCTTAATGATTCTTCTTTCTATGTTTTTCTATTTTTATTTGTTTTGACTCAGCATTTTCAGTAACTTCTGCATCTTTTGAAAATATTATATTTTATCAATTCCCTTGGAAAAATAACTTTAGTGGATTGTGATCTAGAAATCTATCTTGATGGTCCATCTTCTCTGTCATGAGAATTCTTCTCATTGGCAATACCGTCATTTAAATATAATTTTCCATGTAGCAGCTTCGAATAGTAATATTTTTCATCCTTTATCTCATCCCGTGGAAGATCTGGTTCCTTCTTTAGGGAAGATTTCCTTTCAATTCATTTATAAACAAGAAGTATACCAGCCTACCATGAGACTTGTATGTTGAACAACAATTCAAAATGAGGACCTGGACAGAGTGCTTTAAAGGGTGGTAAAGAAGACAATATTCCAAAGAGTAATCCATGTCCTACACAAGCCAGAATGAAATTTCATGTCATTTCTAGTATTTTCTAAGTCCATTGGATTTTTTTTTTTTAAGAGAGGAAGAGGGGCAGAAGGACAGGTGGAGAGGATCTTTTTTTTTTTTTTTTAAGATTTTATTTATTTATTTGATAGACAGAGATCACAAGTGGGCAGAGGAAGGCAGAGAGAGAGGAAGAAGAAGGCTCCCTGCTTCCAAAGCCAAAGTTAGATGCTTAACTGATTGAGCTACCCAGGTGCCCTGACCATAGTAATTTTTCATCTTCTAAGAGTTTTGAAATAATCCAATATATATAAGGTTATGTTTTATAAATACTAAAAATAAAAATTTTGCACTGATTTATTAGTGAATATATCTTTTAAATAGAAATGTTTTAACTGTTCCTAGAAATTTTTATCCTTTGGGCAAAATTTTAAAAAGTCCCTTTTATTTTAATATGTTGGTTGTGTATATAATTAGCTTTCTCTGTGCCTGAAAAATTATTGTTATTATAAAATCTAGTTATACCCCAATAGATATTACAGTATTTGATTATGGATTGTATGAATAGATTTCACTTATTAGAATATAGTTTATTTTTCCCTACACACGTTTGCTTTGTGTTAGATAGGAAGCAGAGTTTCAGGGCACCTTTACATCTTACTTGAACTTTTGCAAAAATCTTTTAAATGGTCACTGTGTTTTTCACAACCTCACATTTCTAAACTCTTACATTTTACTGACAGAGTTACTTCCCTAAACCAGATATCTAATGAACCATGTCATTATTCTGCTCACAAATCTCCAGTGATTTGTCGATGCCTACATCGGAGCGCAGACTCTCTCCTGTGTCTGTCATATGGCCCCAGCACATCAGTTTTAGCCTCTTGTTTTGTCCTCCATCTACCCCTCCCATCGCTCTCTACTTTATCAAAAATAACATCAAAAATGAATATAATGATATTTAAAGCCCTGATTCTCAAGCCCTCACATATTCATGAACATACATGCATACACATACACCCCAGTGCCATGAACATAGTCAATCATACCTTCTTTGTTTCTCGGGATACTATTTTTATCCTTGTTCACACCACAATGGACTTCCTGCCAATTTCCACATATGTCATACACATGTTCTTTTGTCTCTATTTATTTGACACTCTTACCCTTGTGCCCTTACTCATCCTTCTCTGTGGCTCAAAATTCCACATATATTTCAAAACAGAGCTATGTGCAACCCTCTCAATGACATTTGCTCTAATGATTTCTGCCAGAATTATGCTTCCATGAGACCTGTTTTCTTTTTTATAAACCCTTGCTATATCTACAACTCATTATTTTTATATCATACTGATGAATTCAACTGTCTCCATAATAGATTGTAAACATTGTGAAAGCAGAAATTATTCTATTTATTTTCTCTCTTCTGTAGGGTAATAATTCAAATGTTCAATGAATAAAAAGAAAATATACATATTATTCATCTCATCTATTATAAAATACTATAGGACCCCAGAATCCATGATTTTAATACAATCTATTTTAGGTATCTTTTGGAAATAAATAAAATTGAAATCAGTTATGGAAACTGCATTTCAGAAGAATAGTCATATTTTATTTGGAAATGTTGCAATCCTTTTGATATCAAGAATGAATTAAATTCACTAGAAGACTGGAGTGTGTACACAAATACTAGCCATGGTTGTAATTAATTCACATAAAAATCATCAGTATTGGCTTTTAACTATCTCCAAATCTAAAGACACCCTGAAAGCAAGCCATGTAGTATCTCACAGCCAGACAGAATGCTCTGAAACAATGCTTTCTGCTTCCATCTCTGAATCAACTGTCATAACTCTTTTCTACCTAAATCATATAGGCCTACTAAAGCTCTAGCCTTCAGATCTCTCATAGCCAGTCTGCATGTCTCCAAATTCATCACTCACTACCTCCCTAAGTGAATTCTTTACTTTACAAAATTGATTTAATATTTTCCCCATAAAATATGCCACAAATCCCTGGCTCTGTTCCATTGCTTACTTCATTCCTACCACCTGGAACGTCCTTGCCTTTTCTCTTCTCTCATTAAAGTTGAACTCTCCATGGAAATTTCACTTAACTGGAGTAATCCACAGTGATGTTTCTCTACCCTGAACTCTTATGGAATTTATTACCTGAGCTACTAATTAGTCAAAAAACTATGAGCACTATGATGCAAGTCAACCTTTTTTTTTTCCCCTTTGTGGATGTGTAATTTTCTGCTCAAATTAATTTTTAACAATAACTTCTATACTTTTCTTTTTATCTCCAGCCTTTTTTTTAACACAGTGTTTGACATATAGCTTTAAAACTATATTTGGAGAAATGTAAACACCTATTTTAAAACACCTGAGAATAAGATTTTTTTAATTAATATATACTACTTTTCATGGATAGCTACTTAAATAATGATATATGGGTTCTGCACTACAAAAGGTTATTGACCAATAGTAAGAACATATAGTAAGTTGAAATCAAGTAATGAATACCATATTGGATGTGCATACAAACTGTGATAAATCTCACAAGTTGAGGAGGGAAGAAATACATGTAAAATTCCTCAGTGTATCTGCAAACATAGTTTATCAGACTAGTAAGATCAGAGATCAGGAAAAAATATACGGATCAGAAGTATCAGAAGTAAAAAGAGAAAGAGACGAGGAAAATCAAAGGAAATATGGTTGTTTTGTTCACAGAAACATACACACCTTTCATTCTTAGAGTATTGTCTGGCACATAGCAAGGACTCAGAAATTGAATGCATAAAATGGTGGATTACCAGAGGTCTGTGCAGGATTCCAAACTCTTGAGCTATATAGTAAATTGTTGATAGCTCATCACAACTTTGTCAGGTATTATTTCCACTTTACAAATCAGGAAACTGAAGCCCAGTGAAATGACATTGCTCAAGGTATATAGGTAAGAGGAAGAGCCTAGATTATACTCAGATTTATCTAAATCCTAGCCATATGTCTTTATTATACATCATCCACCTCTCAACTTGCCACAGAATTGTAAAAGAAGATGACATACACAAGCAAATGTGAAAAGTTGAATCAGTGTTTGCTTACATTACAAACAAAGCCGAGTTAAGAGCAGGTAGTCGGAGGCACGCTGTGAAGGCTGTGACGGCCAAGTGAAGGCACAGACGTTGTTTTATAGGCTGTGTCACACCATTCAAGAATTTGAAGGAGATTTATTTATGTTAAATCTCACTGTACACACTGTGGGAAAGGGACTAGTGAGGGAAGAGATTGAGGGTGTTAAGCCGTTAGGAGCATACAAAATGACATAGCTTTGGGGAGAAAAAGTAAGGGTTTAACTAAATACTGGAAACGGAAATGAAGAGAAAAAGAAGCATGCTGTTTAGGTGGCAGAAAGTATAGAACTATGATACAGGTCAGCTGTGACAACCAAGAGAGTATTGCAAATTTTAGGACAATGTACAGGCTTTAACACCTGTGTGGCAATAATGTTTAATTTAGAAAAGGACTGTAGGTGGAAGGATTCTAGTCTTGTAAGGTGTGCTAGCTTAGAGAGGATCATGGGATATTGGATGACACTTCTAGATACACTGGGGAAATTTGGGTCTATATCAAAGAGAAGTGGAAATATAGAAATTAAATGGGAGAATTAGGAGTATATGAGTAGTGCTTAAGATTTGATTGAGTTCATCCAAGGGAGAGTATATAAAGAAGCTTCATGACCTTCTAGGTTTTAGATGTTCTTGAATAAATTGCTAAGAGGCAATCAAAGAAATAGGTGGAAACAGAGAGGTCATGATTTTACCGAAGAGAAGAGGTAGAGTGTTTCAAGGTGGGAATCTTCCATAGTATATGTAGTTGCAATTTTATTAGACACTGCAATGAAATTTACTTATTTTTAATTTTTTAAAAAGGTGTTATTTGTTTATTTGAAAGAGAGTGAGCAGGAGAAAGCATGAAAGGGGGGAGGGTCAGAGGGTGAAGCAGAATCCTTGTGGGGTCTCGATCCTGGGACTCCACCCTGGGACTCTGGCCGGGATCATGACCTGAGCCAAGGGCAGTCACTTAACTGACTGAGCCACCCAGGCACCATGCAATGAAATTTAAAATGGAAAAGTTTTAGAGGACATTGGTAACTTAGTAAGAGCAACTGTAGTGAAATTATAGGAACAGGAAGCTAAATGTATTGGATGGAGTCTAGCATCGATAAAATGTTCTTAGAAGTAACTTGCTTGTAAAAATGGAGAGTAAAACAGGAAATTGGCCAGATTGGTATTAGAGAAATAAAAAGAGAATGGAAATGTAGCTTCAAAAGCATCAGTCAGGCTTTAGGTTGTCATCTTAAAAAAAAAAAAAAAAAAAAGAATAGTAAATGTATATCAAATCCTGATTTAGTATCTGAGTTTTCAAAAGGATAACTGCTAGTTCATCAACTAATGAATAGAAGTGCTGTGTTGACAATATATTTATATTATCACTTCTATTGATACATTCTGTTATTGCAGTGAACAGTTAATATTCTCTTTTTTTAAAGACTTTATTTATTTGACAGAGAGAGATCACAAGTAGGCAGAGAGGCAAGCAGAGAGAGAGAGAGAGAGAGAGAGGAGGAAGCAGGCTCCTTGCCTAGCAGAGAGCCCGATGCGGGACTCGATCCCAGGATCCTGAGATCATGACCTGAGCTGAAGGCAGAGGCTTAACCCACTGAGCCACCCAGGCAGCCCAACAGTTAATATTCTTTTTGGCTTCTCAGAATGTGAACCATTTTCCTATGAATGGAGAATTCTTCTCTTAAGCATCTTAGTTGAAAACAAATTTCCCTTTAAAGACTAGAGTGCAAGCACTAGACCAATGCTCAGTTCATTGCCTAAAAGGCCACGAACTTTCAGTCAGAAGACAGTTACACAAAAAAGAAGTCACAGCAGAAAAATTTATTTGTGGGTAGTAGTATCTGGGTCAACAAATTCAAGTTTGTAAAAATAGCACTAGGGCTGATGTTTGTTGTAGCTTTCAGTATCCAATGGCAGCTGTGTTGGCCGCAGAAAGAGTAGGATTTGTACATGTGGATGCTGCAGTAATTCTGTATTATAATTTCCGTGTTCTTTTGAAGGTGCCTCAAAGCCTATTTCTCCTGAACTCTTATTTCTCTTAAATCCCCATTTAATTTCTTTTTTTTTTTTAAACATTTTATTTATTTATTTGACAGAGAGAGAGGGAGAGAGAACACAACCAGAGGGAGTCGGGGAGGGAGAGGCAGGCTTCTCACCAAGCAGGGAGCCCGATGCCGGGCTTGGTCCCAGGACCCTGGGATCCTGACCTGAGCCGAAGACAGCCGCTTAACCAATTGGGCCACCCAAGTGTCCCGCATTTTTTTCTATTTTAAATGAATAGACTATTATTTGAGCAATTTGAGGTTTATACAAAATCGAAGCAGAAAGCACAGAGCTCTCATAACCTCCTGGACACCACCATCCTCACCTCAGTCAACTTTGTTATTAACGTGTTGAATTAATGTGGTACATTGATTATAATTGAGGAACCAGTATGGATACACTGGTACTAAACTCAAGTTCATAGGTTACATTGAGGTTCAGTCTTTGCATTGAATATTCTGTGTGTTTTGATAGCGGTATGACATGCATCCGACATTAGGGTGTCATAGAGAGTAGTTTCACTACCCAAAATCCTCTGTGCTCCATCTGTTCTTTCCTCTCTCCCTTCTTTTGAACCCATCAACCACTGAATTTTTTTACTCTTTCCTTAGCTTAGCTTTTCCTGAATGTTATGTAGTTGAAGTCATACAATATGTAGCATTTTCAGACTGACTTTTTCATTTAGCAGTATGTATTTAAGGTCAGTCTGTGTCATTTCATGGCTTGATAGCTTATTTCTTTATTTTGTTGAATAATATTCCACCGTTTGGATGTACCAGTTTGCTTATCCATTTACTGTTGAGGGACATCTTGGTTGCTTCCAAGCTTTGACAATTATAACTAAAGCTGCTATGTGCAGGTTTTTGTGAAGATGTAAATTTTCAACTCATTTAAATAAATACCAAGAAGTGTGATTGATAGAACTAATCAATTTTTATATCAGTAATAAATTAATATATTTCTATAAATAAAAATGTCAAGGTAAGAAAATAGGGCCAATTCTAATTATTCACAGCAGTTGTATTCTATAAAGTCTCAGAGAACACAGAATTAGTAAACACTGAATCATTGCTCTGAGGGGAAATATAGGATTAGGTGCTCTGGTCACAATATTTTTGACAACCAATCAATACATAACCTTTTATTTATTTATTTATTTATTTATTTATTTGACATAGAGAGTAGTCACAAGTAGGCAGAGAGTCAGACAGGGGTGGGGGGGTGGGGACCAGGCTCCTCGCCGAGCGGAGAGCCCGATGCGGGGCTTGATCCCTGGACCCTGAGATCATGACCTGAGCCGAAGGCAGAGGCTTAAACCACTGAGCCAACCAGGTGCCCCAGTACATAACCTTTTGTTATGTGTGTTTCTATAAATAGATACTACACACACACACACACACACAGTTGACTCATCAATGTTGGACTCACATCCAACAGTCCTATAACTTCTGTGTAAATGAAGCTTACCTGATGTACATATTTTCTCCATAAGGCTAATTACAGTCTACTTGTGCTTACACACTAGACAGTATGTCAGCACTAAGCTTGGGGGCCATTTTAAACAGTGAAATCACCAACAAAAATTTCATAATGTGGTACTAGCTAGACTGCAAATAGGATATTCATTTATAGTGTGAGAGCTGAGATAAGAAGGCAGAATGCCACTTTGTTCCATCTCAGCTGGGACTGCTGAGCATTCAGTGACTCAAGTTTTTCTGCATGTGCATGTCTGCAAATGGTCACAAAAGTGCCATGACAATTGGTTTGGGGCAACAAACTAATTTTAGCAAGTTAGTAAATTCACAAATTCAGAATCCATGAATAAGGAGGATCAACTTTCCCAGTTGGTAAAGTTCCAGGATTTATAATACATATTATTTATCATATATTTTCAATGTGGACCTTTCTCTAGTAAAATTTTCTGATCCATTATGGCAACAGTGAAGAGAATGCTTCAATATTTCTTGTTACTATGAACAAAATGAAGAGATTGAGTTGCTTCATCAATATGAGGAGTATTCATTTGTTTATATTTTTTATTCACTTATTCATTTATTTTGCAACAGTTTTGCAGTTACATATGACCAATGACTTTGTAGTGGTGCAATCCATAAATATAATTCCATTTGCAAAAGTGGTGTGATTTTTATAACTGAAATTTTGTAAATTTAGTTAGCCAAGAGGTGCTCTAGGAAAGTTCCACAACATGCCATTTAGATGTGGCCACAAGAAGCAAATAATTTCTTCGATATATTTTCCAATGCAACCACATTATTGATTTTTTTTTTTCCAAAGACCCTTCAGATTTCCCATGAGTACATCAAATATCGAAATAATTAATAAATCAGGGCACCTGGGTGGCTCAGTTGGTTAATCATCTACCTTCAGCTCAGGTCATGATCTCTACGTCCTGGAACTAAGCCCCACATTGGGCTCCTTGTTCCATAGAAAGCCTACTTCTCTCTCACTCTCTCTCTTTCTCTCCCTCCGCCCCTCACCATTACCTGTTCTCTCTCACTCTCCAATAAATAAATAAAATCTTTAAAAAAAGAGAAGTATTTAATAAATCAGAATGATGAAAGCCATCTATAGGATTCTTACATGTTACTTTAGACTACATAAATGCATTGAATCCCTTATACAATTACATCATTAAATTCCCATAACAAATTAGATGAGGAAATTATGACTCAAGTATATTAATTAAATTCCTAAAAATCATATGTTTAAATAATTGAAAATGAAGCTTTTTACTTTGTTCTCCTTTCTATATGTTGTATTATATATCTACTTTCTATATGTTGTATTACTTCTGCAGTACAAAGCCCATATTTTTAGGCTTTTCAACTTGTACCGATTGGGATTTTTTGACACCACATAGAGTTCATGGCTATCAAACCCACTTTTGGAAGTGTGGTAGAGAATTGGAAGATCAGGCCTTCACAAATGGTTCACAAATGGTTCATTGTTGGAAAAATGTTTACAGAGTAAACATTATGTATTCCTAACCTGAACTATATATTCGGAATTTTAAAATTAAAGTATCTGAGAATCAACAAAAAGTATCATAGGTTAAATAAATTTAGATATAAAAAATATTAAAAATTATACTGTACTGGGCATTATTTATACAAAATTTGTGAAATAAGATTTATTTTGAAACAATATATTAATATTTAACTTATTTAATGTGTAACTGTGTTTTGGAGGAATTTGATGGAAGATTAAATTGAAAACCCTAACTTTTTGAGTATCTAATATTTAAAGACATTTTGGATATCCATAAAATGACAATCTCTTCAGTCACATTAGCACTTAAAATGTGATTGCTTCTTTCATAATTTGCTTCAGATCTTGTGCTTCCAGAGAGATTAATCCTATAAAGAGCAGAGATATTCTAAACCTTTGACAGTTCTGCTGAACTTGTTGTTTCTCCCCCTAGAGTTTTATAATAATACACTCAATTAGCTTCTTTGTCCCAGATTTCATACAATAATTGCTAGAACTTTATCTGGTCCTTATGAGTCAGAAGCGTTTATCCTTTTGGAGGATGTTTTCTGGAGATTTTAATACTTTCTATGCAAAGTAAAAAAATAAATTTAAATTGAAGCCAATTAATAGTTCCAATTTTTGAATTACTGTTTTATGTTTAAATTAAGCATATAAATGCCTGAGATTTTTTATAATAATATCTCTATTCATATCCTCTTAACACAATTTTACTACCAATTTTCCCCATTATCCAGGACAAACGTACATTACTAATACTCCTGTGATTTTTTTTGGCTGATTTTATTATTTTCAGAGACATAGTTTTATTAATAAATACTATTCACATTCATTTGCAATACCAGGTTATAAGAATTGAATATCAATTAAAAAACAGATTTAGATGAAACACCTCAATGGATATATACATACATTAACATCAAATTCTATTTGCATTTGTCATTCTAAAAAAAGCACCAGCTAGTTGATGTTTAGTAAACCTCTATAAAGAAAGATTGATTTTCAAAGCCTCAATAAACATTCTACTCTTTGTAAGCAGGATGCCAACTTTATAAGCCATAAAGTTTAATAGAACATTTACTTATTAATAAATGAAAAGGGTTTAGGGACTAAAATATGCCTAAACAAGGATGAAAAATATGACCCTGTGTAAAGTAACATTTATCATTAACAAAAACTTCTTTTATTCATTTTAAAGAGCTAGACAGAAGTGCCATAAGAATGTAAAAACTTATCTCTCTCTTTGCAGGAAAAGATTATACTAACTTGTAAAGGAAGGATATTTTAAACTTTTATAATTAACATCCATTTTTAATTAGTATCACTGTTGCTGTTAGGAAAAATGAAGACCTAGAGAGAGTTCAAAAAGAGATGAACTATCCCAGTGTAATTACCACAACTCCCAGCAGGATCTTCTCTCATCTGATTAACACCACAGCAGGATAGTCATCCTAGCGCATGGCTAACTGCCATAATCACGAGGAAAATAACAGGGGTGAGAAGACTCAAAAAAGAATTTCCCTGACATTTAAAATTAAGAATCCAAACTTCTTTGTGTTGTTATGAGTAAACTCATAATTCCAAACATTTCTAGGAAATCAAAACCAGTAGTAATCTCAAACAATTTTAAATAAATTTAAAAGACCTAAAGATGACTGTTTCAATAAAATAAAACAGACTGTGTTAAAAATGACTTATTGGGGTACGTGGGTGGCTCAGTGGGTTAAGCCTCTGCCTTCAATTCAGGTCATGATCTCGGGGTCCTGGGGTCGAGTCCTGCATCGGGCTCTCTCTCGGTGGAGAGCCCGCTTCCCCTCTCTCTCTGCCTGCCTCTCTGCCTACTTGTGATTTCTCTCTCTATGTGTCAAATAAATAAATAAAATCTTTAATAAAAAAATGACTTATTCCTCTCAGATCAAGGAAGTATTTTAACTACCAATGGACTATTCTGTTGTGGTTATTTGTACCTGTACTGAAATCATTTCTTCAATAATTCATAGTCGTGGTTGTTACAGACTGCTCTGTAGAGGATATTTGCTGATGCACATTTATAAGATTTCACAGATACTTAAATGTATATTAATACAAACTCAAATGGCATTTCCTATATTCATTGTCATATTGTAGTGATTGTTATGCTTCAGATTAGTGTGATACTACTTGAAACTCTACTCCAGGAAGCTGATTTTTAAATTGTTGTTTTGTGGGGTTTTTTTAAATTTATTTATTTATGTGAGAGAGAGCAAGAGAGATCATGAGCAGGGGGAGGGGCAGAGGGAGAAGCACGCTGCCTGCTGAGCAGGGAGCCCAATGCGGGGCAGATCCCAGGACCCTGGGATCATGATCTGATCTGAAGGCAGATGCTTAACCACCCAGGTGATCTTTGTTTTGTGTTTTTATTTTTGTTTTTGTGAAGTCCATTTTTTCTTTAATATTTTATGGTCAATTAACTATCTAACATTCTTAACTTTCAAAAATGACAATTTTAATGATGTGTTCCAAGAATGCTAGTCAAAATATTTGAAGACAGGTATGAAATAAGCATTGGCCAATTAGGATAGTTGCTCAACAAAACATAATGGGCACCACCCAGTCAGTTATACTGCTATGCATTGTCTGAGTTTTCTACACATTAGTTTAATTTTTATTTTTTAATTGATGTATAGTTAACATATAAGGTTATATTAGTTTCAGGTGTACAGAATATAATGATTCAACAATATTATACCTTACTCAGTGCTCATCAAGATTTGTGTACTCTTAATCCCTATCACCTATTTCAACAACCACTCCACTCACCTCCTCCCTTGCAACCACCAATTCATTCTCTGTGTTTAAGAGTCTGCATTTTTGTTGCTCTCTTTTTTCTTTATTTTTTTCTTAAATTCCACATAGGAGTGAAATCATGTGGTATTTGTCTTTCCCTGACTTATTTCACTTAGTATTATACTCTTTAGGTCCAATTATGTTGCTGCAGATGGTAAGATCTCACTTTTTATGGCTGAATAATATTCCATTGTGTGTGTATCACATTTTATTTATCCATAAATAATTTTTCAAAATTTATGCTTATGAAAGTAAATATAATTGTTGTATTACTAACATATTGTTATGATATACCCAAAACAAAAGCAAAAAGCAAAATAGGATAAACTGCAATACCAATGGAATATTTGGGGGGACTGTAGCACCAAAAACTCCCAACAAGATGTGATTCAAACTGGATAGAATATTATTGTTAACTGGTGTATCAGTTTCCTAGGGCTACTGTAACAAGGTATGCGGCCTAAAACAACAGAAATTTATTCTCTCACTGTACTGAAGGCTAACCATCCAAAATCAAGTTGCTCAAAAGGCAGTATTCTCTCTGAAGTTTTTGCTGGGTGGGGAAGAATCTGATTTGCTCTTGGTTTCTGGTGTGGGAGTCTTTGGCATTTCTTGCCTTGTGGCTGTGCAACTCCAATCTTGGCCTCCGTCATCATCAGGATCATCATCCTCCATCATCATCATCACATGGCATCCTCTTCATCTTCTCTTCTTTTAAGGAAACCAGTCATATTGGGTTATGGGCCCAACCTAATTCAGATTGACTTCATCTTAACTAATTACATAGGCAATGATCTTATTCCCAACTAAGATCACATTCTGCCGTAGCATGTATTAGTAGTTCATCATATCATATGGGTGGCACAATTAAATCCATAACAACTGGCTTATTAATAAAACCTTGAAAAATTTATAGCTTCTAACCATAATAGACATCTTCAGGAGACTAACAATTCAACATGTAGAATTTCCCTTGAATGCATTATTAAGAAAACAGTAGACAGGGCTCCTGGGCTTGGTTGGTTAAGTGTCTGATTCTTGATTTCAGCTCAGGTCATGATCTCAGGGTTGTGGGATTGAGCCTCACATTGGCTCCATGCCAGGCATGGAGGCCGCTTAAGATTCTCTCTTCCTGGGGTGCCTGGGTGGCTCAGTGAGTTAAAGCTTCTGTCTTCAGCTCAGGTCATGATCCCAGGGTTCTGGGATCAAGTCCGCATCAGGCTCCCTGCTCAATGGGGATCCTGCTTCTCCTTCTCCCTCTGTACCCCCGCTCATGATCTCTCTCTCACACTCTCCCTATCTCAAATAAATTAAAAAAATCTTTGAAAAAAAAGAATTACTATAGTCAAACACATGTAAAGTCAAGTTATTCCTTTAAAGATATATTCCTCTTGGGTAAATATAAGCTCTTATTGGCTATGTATTGTTTTCAGTTCAACTTTAAAGTATGTTATAAGAAGTATATTTTGTTTTTTATATGTGTACAATAATTTTTAATTCTGAGCAAATTCAAAAAGCTAAAATCCTCAACATAGAACTAGCAGTTTGTATATTAGAAGTGGTAATACCTTTATAAATAATGCATTCAACTGGAGTAGGAATGGGATATAACAAGCATGGGCTGCAACACTCGTTACCGATCTGCTACTGTTTCTGATGACAGGGTTGTGGTGGTCAAATGACATTCCGTTGCCACTTAACTGATGGTGGAACCAGGACAAGATTCTAGGTCTTAGCTCATTCTAGGCTTCCTTTCTCCTTACATTGAGATTTTATGATTTAGACTGCCATGCTATCACCTAGATTTATATACTCTAACTTTGTTTTAATTTGAAGAATTATTAAACCTTAAAACAATGTTTTTTCCAGGTTTCCTCACTAAAAACAGTGTATATTTCATAATTAAGTACATATTCTTTTTTTTATTTTTAAGATTTTATTTATTTATTTGACAGACAGAGATCACAAGTAGGCAGAGAGGCAAGCAGAGAGAGAAGGGAGGCAGGCTCCCTGCTGAGCAGAGAGCCTGATGTGGGGCTCCATCCCAGGACTCTGAGATCATGACCTGAGCCAAATGCAGAGGCTTTAACCCACTGAGCCACCAGGCGCCCCAGTACATATTCTTAACTTACTATTAATATGATGACGCTTTAATTGGAAAGCTTTATTTTACCAGCACTTAAAAGAGTTAAAAGTTGACAAAGAAAATATAGGTTCAACTAATTTTATCTGTTGTAAAATCAAATGTTGTGAAATGTTCTTTATAAACTTGACAGTGTCTTCATTTTGCCAGTTACCTAATTTTAACTGCCTTGCAAGATATTTCATGGATGTTACTCTTCATATTATTTATTTCTCTTATAATTAAGGAAGAATTTTATTTTTTAATACAGTTTGCAAATGTTTTGCAAAAATATACATATGTCTTTCCTGTCTTTAGAATACTTAGCACATAAAATTAACTCCCATAGATTTAGTTCTATTCCAGAAATCTTCAGCAATATTTTATGTATCTTTCTCCCCCCCGTGTGGAATATATGCAAGGATTTATAATTCTAGACTTTTCCAGGCATACTATCAGGACTACAATAATTTTTCATTTGAATTTAGCTCTTTGATTATTTTCTAAAATGTACATTGTCTTATTAAGTTACTAAATGACAACTGAATTTTCAGAAATATTTGTATATTTTGATTAATAAAATAACTGACAGGAACTTTCTTCAAGCCCTTTTCTGAGTTTCAAAGACATAAATACCTTATGAGTTTAAAGTTTTGAAAGGAATATGGTTAGAATCTCAAAAGTAGGATGAAAACTACTAATATCCTTATTCAGAGTAGTGGGTTTTTAATATTGTATTCTGGTTTTCATCACCTTTTTAACTGATTTTAGGGTTCATAAGTCATTTTGTGTACTTTCTTTTTTGGGAAAAACACTGCATTAGCTCAGAGCTGACTTAAGGTGGATCAAATAATTGACTTTTTTCAGGAAGCCTGTCTGTGTTAATTCTGTGGGGTTTTGTTGTTGTTTGTTTGTTTTGTGTTTTTAAATAAATGGAGGCAGGTGATTCTATCTCTGACTTCATTATTGTATTTATTTCATTTTCTCTATCTCATCCTTCTCCTTTTCCTACTAAGAGTTTTGTTTTTAAAAGAAAGCTTTTGTCATGGTTGTTGTGGTTTCTTTCCTCCTCCCCCTACCTCCACACAGTTTACTTTAAAAGAGAAAAATCTTGGAATTCCAGATTGTTTTGTATCTTGAATGTCTTATCTGATGTCAAGAGAGAAAAATAAAATGGCCATTACAGTTTAATTGATAATAAACAATGTCTCAGGAATCTTATTTCCTATTTTTGTACCATGACAGAGAAAACTATCATATTCTTAGAGTAAAACAGTGCAAGAGAACAAAGGCATCCATACCCGTAGGGTGAGGTCCTGGGGGAGACAAGAATTTCTAGAGAAAGAAATATGCCAGCTCCACTCACTGACATGAGTTGATGGACAAGGAGCCAGGACCCAGCTCATTACAGCCAGAATCCATAAAGTGAGACAAGTAAGTAACAAAAGACAACTCTTCTCGATTATAAGGCTTGGTCTGGTGGCTTGGCTAGATGTACAACTTTAATTAATTAATTAATTAATTCATGTATTTATTTATTTTATTTATTTTTTCAAATTTACATTAGGATTATTTGTACTTTTTTTAAAAAAAAGATTTTATTTATTTATTTGACAAAGACAAAGACAGCGAGAGAGAGAATACAAACAGTGGAAGAAGGAGAGAAGGCTTCCTGCTGAGCAAGGAGCCTGATGCGGGGCTCAATCCCAGAACCCTGGGCTCATCACCCGAGCTGAGGACAGATGCTTAATGACCAAGCCACCCAGGGCATCCCTAGATATATGTCTATATTTAATGGAATATATTTAATGCAAAATGTGTGTGTGTGTGTGTATGTGTGTATTGGTTATATATATGTATATTGGTTATATACATGTTGTAACAATTATATATATATGTATAATATACATGTAATTGGTATATTGGTAAATATACAATTGGTATAATATATATATAATTAGATGTAATTATACACACACATAATATAGATGTGTGTGTGTGTTATATATATATATAATATATATCTCCATGGATGGATGTTAAGATACATATATGTATCCTAATAGAGATATATAGATACATATAGATAGAGATATATAGATATATCTATAGATCTTAATACAGAAGGACAAAGATAAGGTTTATACCATCTTCTCATCATGAAAGTTGAACAAAATATCATTCCCATTCCCTTTCCTGAAATTATGTCTTTAGATAGTGTTGCTTGATGAACGGCTGGTGGAGTTACCTACTCAAGGGGGTGAAGACAGTGAACATAAATTATGTCAGTTACGTTCTTGAAACTGTGCATATATGCAAACCACAGCTCTGCATGTGCATTACCTACTTTTCTTTTAATGTTAAAGACAAAAGCTTATAAAGGTGAATTTTTTAACCAAGGGTTCAAGTGAGAGTAAGAATTTAGAGAGCTGAGAGTCAAGCCCCATCTGTGGGGTTTCAGAATTAGTTTTCTTTTTTGTCTTTCTACTGTTACCCTGATGCTGAAAATAAAAATTATCTGAATATGGTGAGGTATAATATTTAAGAATGTCTTATCTGCTTTTCAAATCAGGTGTATGCGTTGCTAGAGCTGCCATAACAAAATACCACAGACTGTCGGGCTTGAACAGAAATTTATCTTTTCTCATAGTTCTAGAAGCTACAAATCTAAAATCAAGGCGTGAGCAGGTTTCATCTCCTTCTGTAGCCCCCTCTCCTAGACTTAAAGATGGCCTCTTTTCACTGTGTCCTCATGCGTCCTTTCCTTACTGTGCGAACATATCTGATGTGTCTTTGTGAGTACAATTTTGTTGTTGGGTTTTTTTTTGTTTGTTTTTTGCTTTTTTTTTTTTTTTTTTTAGTACAAATTTATTCTTCTTACAAGGACACCAGTCAGATTGGATTAGGTCCCACCCTAACAGCCTCTTTTTTAACTTGATTACCCCTCTACAGGCCATAGTTAAAAACACAGTCACATTCTGAGGTACTGGGGTTTAGGGCTTCAACATATGAATTTGGTGGGGACAAAATTCAGTCCATAATTCAGCTCATTCAGAATGTAATTAAGGGTTAAGTCAAAGAGCATTAAACTTGAAGTCAGAAAATCTGTGTTAAAAAGTTTTCATGACATTTAGTAAGCAACTCAGCATCTCTGAAAAACAATTTGTCATGATATGAGAATAATACTCATCTCAAGGTAATTTTTCTATGATAACACATATAGAAAATGTACCATATGGCTTTATCCATATTCATAGTAGATTTACTAAGTGTGTATATTGTATCAATGTCACCATATACTTTTGTACCTCCTAAGATTAAGGAGATAATATGATAGAAATGCTGAAATTTAAATAGTGTTTTCACTTTGCTTTTGTAAGCAAGACTTTTATTTGTGAAGAATGAATTTGAGCATAATATATTAAATGTGTCCTAAAATTATAACATTTTTGAATAGCTCAAATTCAAACACTTTTTTTCTATTTAGTCATTCATAAAACTCTTTTTCATGCATCATTGATTTGTAGACATTTGTCACAAACAAGATAGACCCATATGTTAAAAGCATTACCATTTTTTTTGTGACTGCCTTCTATCAGATTCAACAGATTAATGATTGTATCGGCCATCCTGATTTTCAACTATATGGTCTTAATTATTCTACTATATCAGGTTTGTCCCTTTATCTAAATCACTAAACTCTTTGGGATTTATTAAAGCCTCTTTTTAGGCATACTGATCTCCATCTGATTTGTACCTCTTTTGTAATGCCCTTTTCTCGCTTGAATTTTCATAGCAAAGTATTCTTGTTGATTGATGTGTTGGTGTGTTGTTACATTACTTCACCTTAAATACCTTTTTTCCCCTCACCAAACCTCCTTGAGTCCACTATTCTAAATGCTTTAACCTCTTATATGTCTTTGTAATGTCCTTCCATGTAAGATCAGGTACAGTGGGCTGACTGTATTTTCTAGTGCAAATTAAAAGCCCATTTGTTCAGCTTGACTTATGCTTAGTGACAGCTCTGTGTATTTTTATGCTTAGTGACAGCTCTGTGTATTCACATGTGATATGAATACATGAAGGACACAGCATAGAAACTCACTGCATTATTCTCCATCTGCATTGTGAGGTAAATGTGGAGTAATTACGACTAAGTTTTTATTCATTTTTTCATTAAAACTGCTATCATGCCAGGGACAAGGATAAATAATACCCAATACCTGGCTCTTATTAGTTTCTGTCTTTGTTAAATGTGAATGACATGAATGGCAATAAGTAAGGCTGTAAGAAATCATAAATAAAACATTAGCACTTTTTTTAATAGTGCAGGTGTAAATGTCACTAATGAAGTAAGAATAAATATGTTATGTTAATTACACTGGTTTGCCTAAGTGTAAAATGTGAAAGGAAATGTACTTCTTGACAAGAATGAAAACAGGAAAATCAATTTTTTTTTCTTACCATAGGAAATACTCATTTGTTTTAATACTCACCATACAAGAGTCGATTATATTACAGATTTGGCCATGTGTTAGACCTGTTCTATACAGTGATATTCTAAGCACAATAAGTCACATATGGCCATTATACTTTCACCAGCTGGCCCCAAACAGATACCTACATATATAGACTGTATTCTAAAGTATGTTTTTCTCTGTGTTTCTTTAGGGTCAAAGAGCACATAGCACTTGCTCCAACAATGCTTCATATCCTTTTCTTCTACAAATCCCTTCTTGTTATATAACAATTATTCTTTTTTCTAGTATGCAAAGAGACAGGAAAACCAAGTGTATTCGAATTACATCTAATGAAGTCTAAGTAGATTAGGAAATGACATTTTAAAAGCCAACTGATAAAGTTCATGAACTATAAACAATAATTTAAAAAAATTGATTTATTTTATGTGTTCCTCTGCTTAATCTAGAAAGAAAAAAAATAACTGTGGTGTTGAAGTTCATGGCTCACGTTTGAGTATCTCATTGTATCCATTAGCATGTGTTGGGAAGATAGACTACTACTTCACCCTTAGATAGAGTAGACAGACACACAAAAATCAAATTCAACTAATTCCTCCAAGAGATTAACTAAAATCACCCATTCCTCTTTGCTCATCAAAAGCCATTGTATCCAGAAAACAAAACAAAACAAAAAATCTAAGGGTCATTTCGCTTGTTTTATAAATTTTATGCTCTGTTTTATATGCAACAATGGTAAAATTGAGCAGGTTTCGTTCATATATAAATAAAAGTCGCCATTTTAGAGATGAATAATCTTTGGATCTGAGGGGATTACATACTCTTCCAATTTCACAGAGTCACAAGTCTGAAAATCAGAATTCAATTTGGAATCAACACATTTGTAACCAACCTTCAATGCTCATGGGCCCCAAAGGATTATCTCTACCCCAGACCTATGTCTTGAGGATCACACCCACTTACATATTATCACATGGCTTCTCAACATACTCTTTGGATAGTGCAAGCATGTCTTAACCCTAAAGGGCTAAAAGTCTGTCTTTTTCAATTTTTACTTATGTCAGTGAATGACACCACCATGAAACCAGTTTCTTAAGCTGAGAATCCAGCTTTCACTTCTCACAACTCCTTCTCCCCTGATCACAACATCCATATATCACTTTGCCCTGTCATCTTTTCCTGACAGATATTTCTTTCATCCATTCACATTCGTTCATAAACACGAACATCACTGATTCTTGCAGAACACTTTCCTCCTCTCTTTCACAGCTGCCCAGATACTGTAGTGGGTTCCTAACAGTTCACCACAGACATCATCTTGTCTCCTTTCAATCATTTCTTGACACTGCAGTTAAATGATTTAAGGCCTGCCATACCACTCCTCTTTCATTCTATAACATTTTTCTCCTTACTGTGATTCAACCACTCTAGATTTCTTTAAGTTTCTCAAATAAAACCCACTAACTCCTGCCACAGTGCCTTTGCATACATTGTCCTACCCGGAGAGGTGTTTGCTACCAAAAACTTACTTGGCCCTTGCCTACATCTATTCATCCTTCTTATGCAAGTTCAAATATGATTTGCTTAAGCTAACATTAACTGAGGTTCAGATTGATATAACCTCCATTTTGCACTGTCACACAATGAAAAGATCCTGTTTTATAGCATTTTGTTTATAATTGAATATTTACCTGTGTGATTATTTAATGTTTACCTACTTTGTGTACTAATAGAGTTTATGAAGAAAATGAACATGTCTTATTTTTCTCATTTTTATATTCAATGTGTTTAGCACAGTGCCCAGGACAAATTATATAATGATAAATAACATGTTGAAATACTAAAGTCATGTTTTATGCTAAAATTAATGTTTTTATTTTATATCTAATATTGTAAAAATATCAAGCTAGAAATGTTGTCTATTTTCAACTGCTTCTTGTGAAAATTTTTTCCTTGAATAGATTTTGAAGGATACTGTGGACACTACTATAATGCTCACTAAATTTCATTATATTTTTTAACTTTTGGCAATACTTGCTTCATCTAGCTTTCTTTCTCATTCTTTTCTTTTTTCTTTTCTGAATCACTTGAAAGAAAGTTGTACACAGCATGACATGTACCTTATTCCTAATTACTCAAACATGTATTTCTTTTTTTTTTACCTTAATTTAATTTAACTTATTTAGAGAACACAAGCAGGGGAGGAAGGGCAGAGAGAGAATTTTAAGCAGGCCATGTCCACCATGGAGCCTGACATGAGGATCCATCTCACAATCCCAAGATCATGACCTGAGCATAAATTTAGAGTCAGACATCTAAGCAACTGAGCCACTTAGGCACCCCTTGAACATTTATTTCTTTTTTCTTTTTCTTTCTTTTTTTTTTTTAAAGATTTTATTTATTTATTTGAGAGAGAGAGAGAGCACATGAGTGAGTGGGGAGGGTTGGGAAGGGGAAGAAGACTCCCTGATGATCAGAGAGTCTGACATGGGGCTTGATCCTAGGACCCTGGGATCATATCATGACCTGAGCTGAAGGTATACATTTAACTGACTGAGACAACCAGGTACCCCAAACATGTGTTTCTTAAGAACAAAAATATCCTTATCTAGATTCTATATACCATTATCACACTCAAGACATATAAAAATAGAAGATTATAATGTCTTGGAGGTTATAATAAAATAATTCAAATATGCTTTGGATTTCATTACGAATCTGTTATATAAGATACATAAAATGCATAGCATTATCTATATTACAATATGTTAGAAAATGAAATTGATAGTTTAGCTTTCTACAAACAGACTAAGTGTCAAAAAGAGCATTCAAATTGAGGTCTACTCAGCCCAAAGCATATTATTAAACCATATCATTAAAAATCAAGATGATGTTATTGACATTGTTTCTATAACTGGAAATTAGGCAATATGTTGAGAGTTTACATAGAAATACAGTGTGCTGAGGGGGGAGGTGTGGGGGTGCCTAGGCGGCTCAGTCGGTAAAGCATATACCTTCAGCTCAGGTTATGGTCCATGCGTCTTGGGATGGAGTCCTGCCTCTGCCTCCCTGCTCAGTGAGGAGTCTGCTTCTCCCTCAGCACCCGCATCTAGTGCTCTCTCTCAAGTGCTCTCTCTCTTTCATTCTCTCTCTCTCAAATAAACAAATAAAATCTTAAAAAAAGAAAAAGGAAATGCAGTAGGAAGGCTTACTATGCACATCTAATGGTCAAGTGTATAGTAGGAGACATTCCCAGTTCAGTAAGATATCTTCTTCTCTCAAACTGGCTCTGTTACTGTATATGAATATATGATATTTTTCTGAGCCCACTATAGTATAACAATCACTGATAGTGTTTATAGTTAGAAGTGGAATATTAAAATTTGTGAGATTAACACATAATTCAAGGAAGGAAGGAAGGAAGAAAGAAGGAAGGAAGAAAGAGTGGAAATAAAATACAGAATAAAAAAACAGAAAAGATCAATAAAACTAAGAGCTTATTCTGTGAAAAAATAAACAAAATTAGTAATCCTTTATTTCACCAGACTCATCAAGGAAAAAAAAAAAAAAGAGGACTCCAATAAATAAAATTAGAAATGAAAGAGGAGTGACAATGGACAGAACATAAATACAAAGGATTACAAAAGACTACTCTGAAAAATTATATGCTAATAAATTGACAACCTGGAAGACATGGGTACTCTTGTGGAAGCATAAAATCTTCCAAAACTGAATCAGGAAGAAATAGAACATCTGAACAGATAGATTGATTAGTAGTAACAATTGAATTGATAATCAAAAAACTCTCAACAAACAAAAGTCCAGGACCAGACAGAAACAAGAGAATTCTACCAAATATTTAAAGAAGAGTTATTTTTCTTAAACTATTTCAAAAAAATAGAAGAGGAAGGAAAGCTTCCAAATTCATTCTATGAGGCTCACATTATCTTGTTACCCAAAATAGACAGACACCCCAAAAAAGAAAACTAAAGGCCCCTATCTCTGATGTACATAGAAGCAAATCCAAGCAAATATTGGCAAACCAAATTCAACAATACATGAAAGGATTAGTCACCATATCTAAGTGGCATGTATTCTAGGGATGCAAGGTTGGTTTAATATCTACAAGTCAGTCAATTTGATACATCAATTAACAAAATGAAAGTTAAGAACTACATGATCATCTCAACAGATGTAGGAAAAAGCATTTGGCAAAATTCATCATCTGTTTATGATTAAGAACTCAATAAAGTGAGTTTAGAGGGAACATATTTCAAAATAATAAAAGTCATATATGATAAACCCACAGCTAACATCATTCTCAATGGGGAAAAGCTGAAAGCTTCTCCTTTAAGATCAGAAATAAGACAAGAATGTCTACTCTCACCATTTTTATTCAAAATAGTACTAGAAGTCCTAGACATAGCAATCAAACAGGAAAAATAAATAAAAGACTTCCAAATTGGTAAAGAAGAAGTAAAACTGCCACTCTTTGCAAATGACTAAAGACTCCACCAAAAAAGTTATTAGAACTAAGAAATTAATTCAATAAATTTGTGGGATATAAAATTAATATTCAGAAATCTGTTGCATTTCTATACACTAATAATAAAGTAGCAGAAAGAGAAATTGAAAAAAAAAAACATAAAATTGCACCAAAAAGAATAAAATACCCAGGAATAAATTTAGCCAAGTAGTTGAAAGACCTGTATTCAGAATAATAAACCATGGATGAGAGAAACTGAAGACAACACAAAAGAATAGAAATATATTCCATGTTTATGAATTGGAGGAATTAATATTTTTAACATGTCTCTACTACCCAAAGTAATCCACAGATTCAATGCAATCTCTATCAAAATACCAATAGTGTTTTGTTTTTTTTTTCCACAGAACTAGAACAAATAATCCTACAATTTGTATGGAACCAAAAAAGATGTAAAATAGCCAATGGAATTTTAAGAAAGAACAAAGCAGGAGCCATAACAATCCCAGGCTTCACCGCATACTATAAAGCTCTAATAACTGAAACGGTATGTTATGAGCACAAAAAAAGACACATAGATCAGTAGAATGAGTTAGATTTCTCAGCAAATTACCCACAATTATGTGGTTAGTTAATCTATGACAAAAGTGGCAAGAATATAAATAGAGAAAAGACAGTCATTTTAATAATTGGTATTGGGGAAAGTGGATAGCTACCAGCAAAAGAAAGAATTTGGGCCACTTTCTTATACCACACACAATAAATAAACTGAAAATTGATTAAAGACTTAAACGTGAGATCTGAAACCATAAAACTCTTAGGGGAAAAAACAACAACAACAACAACAACATAGGTATTTAAATTCTTTGACATTAGCCTTAGTAACAAATTATAGACATGTCTCCTCAGACAAGGGAAACAAAAGCAAAAAAAAAAAAATCTATTGGGGATATAGTGAAATAAAAAGCTTTTGCATAGAGAAGAAAGCCATGAACAAAACAAAATAACAAAAAGGCAACCTAATGAATGGGAGAAAATATTTGCAAATATCTGTTGAGGGGTTAGTGTCCAAAATATATAAAGAAATTATATAACTCAACAGTTAAAATAACTAGTAATTTTATTGAAAAATGAGCAGAGGATCTGAATAGACATTTATTCAGAATCATACAGATAGCCAAAAGACACATGAAAAGATACTGAACATTGCTCATCATCAGGGAAATACAAATTAAAACTACAATGAGATATCACCTTACAACTGTCAGAATGGCTACTATCAAAAACACAAGACATAACAAGAGTTGGTGAGGATGGGTAGAAAAAAAAAACCTCATGCATTGCTGATGGAAATGTAAATTCCTTCAACCACTCTTGAAAAACATATTGAAGTACTGCAACAAATTAAAAATAAAAATAACATATGATTCATAAATTCCACTGCTGGGTATTTATCTTGAAAAAACAAAAATACTAATTCACAGTGATATATGTATCCTTATATTTATGGAAACATTATTTACAGTAGCTAAGATGTGGAAGCAACCTAAGTGTCCACTGGTAGATAAATAGATAAAGAAAATGTGGTATATATGCACAATGGAATTTAACTCAGCCATAAAGAAGAATGAGTTCTTGTTATTTGTGACAACGTGAATGGACCTAGAGGGTGTTATGCTAAGTGAAATAAGTCAGACAGAGAAAGACAAATGGCATATGACTTCACTTGTATGCAGAATCTAAAAAAAAGAAATTTAAAAACAGATAAAGATCATAAATACAGAGAACTGATGGCGGAAGAAGGTTGGAGAAGGAGTGAAATAGATGGAGGGGATTAAGAGGTACAGACTCCCAGTTATAAAATAAGTAAATCCTGGGGATAAAAAGTACTGCACAGGGAATCAGCCAATGATGCTTTAATAACATTGTATGATAACAGACGGGTGACTATACTTATCATGATGAGTATTGCATAATGCATAATGAATAGAATTGTTCAATCACTATATAGTACACCTGAAACCAATATAACATTGTAGGTCAACTATACTTCAGTAAAAAATGTACTTAAACAATTATTCATTCACTCTTGGAAGAGTATTGAGCAGAGCTGACCAGAAGATTCAATTCAGTAAAAAAAAAAAAAAAAGCGTACTGCATTTCAAGTCCTCTCATCTGAAAGAACTGCTGTTCCTACCATGGGAAACTCTTAGTTCCATAATTCATAGAATTGATCACCCTCACAAAATGTATGGATCTCTACCAGGAAACTCTCTCTCCAAGCATAAATGTTCTTCATTTACAGTGAATCTCTGACTAAGGTAGAAGCTGAAAATATAAGGGGTTTTTTTTGTTGTTGTTTTTGTTTTTCTACACACCATCTTTAGGAAGCAAAGAATGGTTTCTAGTCATGGGGAGGGCAGAGTAAACTGAAAAATCAGAATGAAAAGACTATGGAGGAACATCATAGAATTAGACCAAGAACTCATAAGGACATATGAAAAGGGTGTTTCTGGGACGAATATACCCCAGAAATTTTGTTTTTATAAATTTGTATTATGCTTCTTGAAGAAGGATCCTTAAATTATATAAGCTTCAGGCCTGAAAAAAGGTACTTATTCCTATAGGAGACTTTAAAAATATTAATAGATGAATTCAAAGGGTTATCATTACTAAACTTTGAATTGGTACTTTGAGAGATATCTCATTAAAAAAGCACATTCAAAAAAAAAAAAAATGGAAACCACAGGTAAAAAGCAAAAGAGAGTACATATTCAGCGTAACTAATATAAAAATGTTAAGGTTTATGAAATGTCAGATTAAAAAAGAACCGAATTAAAAGAATTATCACATTTACAATGTAAGAAAGCTTCTTTACTTGTTGAAAAACTCATCTCTATAGACAGAAAGTAGATAATGAGCACTAGCAATATTTAATTCACTCATTGAATGAAACCATATTGGGCATCTTCAATTAGTCAAGCAGAATTCTAAGCACTGGGGATTCAGCAGTAGAGAAAAGAAGCCAGGCTTTCTCCTTTCACAGAATTGAATGTAGTCAGGGGAGGCATCAATAAATGAATAAAGATCATTGCACAAGATCATTTCAGGTCAGTATACATCCTGAAATAGGAGAATGTGGTCTGAAATGGCAGCCAGTGGTTGGGAGTACAATTAATTGTAAAGTTGAAATATATAATCAGTAAGTACATAGAAAATATTGAAGGGAACCTGGAAAATGGGTTTTTCAGGAGTGAGCGTTACCGAAACAGACAGGAGCAAAGTGAGCCAGGGCTCCTGAGTGGATCTGCATTGGCAAATAGGCCAATGGCCAACATAACATAGAATGAGGAAGAAAAACTTGTGATATTGACACTGATAAGAATTCAAGTGTGAAATATTAAATGGGAAAAAAATACTAAATGCACAAGTTTACTGAAAATCTATCTTTTACAATCAGAAAAAAATTTTACTCACTGAGTTACAGTTTAGAGAAACTTCAAATGTTAACATAAATCTCATCTCATTAAAATTATTTTGAGGGGCATCAGTCACCTTGCTCATGTACTCTCTCTCTCTCTCAAATAGATAATAAAAATCTGTAAAAATATTCTGCATTCAAGAATTTTAAAAAACAATGTTAAGCAGTTAGCATAAATTTATTAACATTTTATTAAACATAGCTCAGAGTAAAAACATAATCCAATGGTATTTATGAGCCTTTCAGTAAATGGTTGGGTTTCTCTTCCTTTCTTGAGCTATATATGCTATTTCAAAAGATCTAAACTAATGCATTTCAACTGTATTTCATTCAAATCATGTATTTGTATGAAGGCTTATTTTTTTCTTTCTTCCTGGAATGGTTCAGACTTTCTTTTATCTCATTCTATATCTTGTACATAAAAGCCCTTAATCTTTCTTTAAGGGCATTCTAGGATAGTATCTCAGATCACTTTAATCTGTTTGCAATACTTACTTTTTAGAGTTTTTTAATGCACATCTGCCACACTTTAATTAAAAGCAAATCTTATTTTATAAAATAAAATTTGCCATGGTTGACTTGAGAAAAAAATCATGTTTTAGAAAGTATTTAAGGCAATAAGTGCATTTACTAAGTGCTCATTAAAGTTTTAATTTATATTTATGATAAAGAGTTTGAGGAACTTACTGAAAAACAAGATATAAAATTGCTACTTACTGGCCATTAGCCAAGAATGGAATCAGTTTAAAAATCCTATTCACAATAGTAACAGAAATCCATAAAATTACTTAAAAAATACAACTCAAAAATAGATGACTTATAAATAAATAACATTACTAAAATACCATTAAAATTCAATAAAATCCAGGGGCGCCTGGGTGGCTCAGTGGGTTAAGTCTCTGCCTTGGGCTCAGGTCATGATCCCAGCATCCTGGGATCAAGCCCTGTAAGGGGCTCTCTGCTCAGCCGGGAGTCAGCTTTGCTTCCTCTCTCTCTCTCTCTGCCTACTTGTGATCTCTGTCTGTCAAATAAATAAATAAAATATTTTAAAAAAATTCAATAATTTCCAGAATAGAGGGAGCAATTAATACTCCTAGAGATTTTAATATTGGAAGATAAGTTTTTGCAAATTGCAATTTATGAATACACATTAACAAAATAAAAATGTTAAAAAATAATTATTATTTTTTATGTTGGATTAAATTTTCAGAACTGAAGATACTCTCTTGAAAACAGTAATTGAATTTCAGTGAAATACTTTTTTATGTGCCATAGAATGGATTTTTATAGTGTATAACTCAGCAATTCCATTTTGGTATACAATGCAAATAAATTTTCATAGAAGGAACTATGAAATACAAAAGAACATTTAAAACATAAGAATTTTTTTCCTAAAAGCAATATATTGGAAACAAACTCTTATGTTCATTAATAAAAAAATGTATAATCATACAATTAAAAACTATGTGTTGATATATATATATATATATATATAAATTAGACCCTACTGATGAACACCATAAACATAGTACTAATGATCAAAAAACTTTCCAAAAGCATACAATCAGTCTAGCATTGTTTCCATGAGGTAAAAAATATTTTTACAAAGTGCCATATGATATTTATGCATATATTTAATTATGTACATTATAAAGTATTCAGAAATATATGGTAATAAGAAACCTCAAATTCAAGACAATTGTTATCTTAGTCAAAAGGAGTTTATGAAATCAAGAGTTCATAGGTGTCTTAAACTGACTTGGTGTTATATATATATATGTATATTAAAACTGGATGGTGGGTACGCAGATGTTTTTAGAAATAATTTCACAAAGTTCTTAAATTCTTTAATATTTTATAAGATTTTTTAAAGAGCATATCTCTTAATATACATTATTTACATACATACCTTAGATCAAAATTTAATTTTCAAGGGATTGGTAAAACATTAAAACTTATTTCATTTACATATGTGTTTATTTCTATTGTTGTTATTATTATTGATAAGCCACTTCTATGATGAGTTCTTGGGTTTTTTTATATATACCTGTTTCACATCCTACAATCAAGTGTGATGGTAAGAACACAGTATTTGGAAAGTTTCAGATATAAATGTGTGCCTTCTATGGTACCCCTAGCATTATAACATTTACTTTGGACTATTCATATTGAATAACAAACACTGAAGAGGATGGGAGTATGAGGAAGGCATTTTCTATCAGATGATAAATCTTTCTATAAAGTCCAGTAATCAAAAGAGAATGGATTTGTACACAAGCAAATAGATAACCAGAAAAGGTTGATGCCAAAAAATGAAACTATATATGAAGGGGGTCCTGGTTGGCTCAGTTTGTTAAGCATCTGACTTTGGCTTAAGTCATGATCATGGGGTCCTAGGATGTATCCCCACTTCAGGCTCCCCGCTCAACAGGGAGTTTGCTTCTCCCCCTCCCTTTGCCCCTCTCCCAGCTCGTTCTCTCTCTCACTCAAATAAATAAAATCCTATAAAAAGAGAAACAAAAAAAAAGTACATATGAAACTTAAGAAACTTAAGTACTTAAACTTAAACTTAAGTACTTAAGAAACACAAATATTATAAACAGTAGTATTAATCTTAATGGAACTGGTATACATATATGGGAAACTTAACATGACCAGACATTAACTGTTGAATGCATATTAAAACATTAACGAGTTATTTGCTGTTCACTAGGAAAGGTGATCTTCTGGGCAATAACTAACCTCATGCATTCTATTGTTAATGATCATTGTTAAAACTCATTTGGAAAAAATGTGGGAGAGTATATTAATATTTAAAATATACTTTTTAGGGGTGACTTGGTCAGTTGGGCATCCAGCTCTTGATTTCAGGCCAGGTCATGATCTCAGCATCCTAGGATTGAGCTGCATGGGGGTCTCCCCACTCAGTGTGGAGTCTGCTTGTTTCCTTCTCCCACTGCCCCTCACCCTGCTTGCACTCTCTCTCTCTCAAATGAATAAATGAGTCATAAAATAAAATAAAATACACACTTTTTAAAAAATTGAAGTTCAACATTTTGGACTGTCTATATAGAAATAAAAAACAAACAAACAAAATTTCCTAAATGAAAAGATGCAGATTACTTGCTACCTAGAAAAGAAGTTTGTAAATGTAAAATGTGTACAACTACTTGAATTTTCATAAACAGGAGAACAATAGAGGATAGAGAACATAAAAAATCACAGAAAATATAGAGAGGGAATTTAAGACATCTGTTGAAAAATCAAGCTGCTAACTTTTGGCAAGTTACAGGTCAAAGATATTTAAGAGGGTAAGTAAATATTTAAGTCTATCTTTTTAAAATAAAGTAAACTGGGCATGCATGTGCCTTTATGTGTGTTTGTGATCATAGGAAAAAGGGTAAGGGTACACATAAATCTATGTTCAATGGAAACCTAAGAAGTCTGAACTGGAAGGAGAAATTAATACATAAGTATTTCTATATATTATTATTTCCTTTATTACCATTAGCATTTACTTGCTTGGAAATACTTTAAAAGTCGAACAGAAGGGTACCTGGATGGCTCAGTTGGTGGTTAAGCATCTGCCTTTGGCTCAGGTCATGATCTCAGAGTCCTGAGATAGAGCCCTAGACTGGGCGCCCTGCTCAGCAGGGAGCCTGATTCTCCCTCTCCTTCTGCCTGCCACTCTCCCTGTTTGTGCTCCCTCTCTATCAAATATGTAAATAAATTTTTTTTTTAAGTCAAACAGCTACATGCAGAAGAATGAAACTGGACCATTTCCCTACACCACACACAACAATAGACTCAAAATGGATGAAAGATCTCAATGTGAGACAGGACTCCATCAAAATCCTTGAGGAGAACACAGGCAGTAACCTCTGTGACCTCAGCTGCTGCAACTTCTTCCTAGAAACATCACCAAAGGCAAGGGAAGCAAAGGCAAAAATGAACTACTGGGACTTGATCAAGATCAAAAGCTTTTGCACAGCAAAGAAAACAGTCAACAAAACCAAAAGACAACCAACAGAAATGGGAGAAGATATTTGCAAATGACATATCAGCTAAAGGGCTAGTATCCAAAATCTATAAAGAACTCATCAAACTCAAAACCCAAAGAACAAATAATCCAATCAAGAAATGGGCAGAAGACATGAACAGACATATCTGCAAAGAAGATATCCAAATGGCCAAAAGACATGAAAAAGTGCTCAACATCACTCAGCATCAGGGCAATACAAATCAAAACCACAGTGAGATACCACCTCACACCAGTTGGAATGGCTAAAATTAACAAGTCAGGAAACAACAGATGTTGGCGAGGATGCAGAGAAAGGGGAACCCTCCTACACTCTTGGTGGGAATGCAAGCTGGTGCAGCCATTCTGGAAAATGGTATGTTGAGTTTCCTTAGAAATTTGAAAATAGAGCTACTCTATGACCCAGCAATTGCACTACTGGGTTTTTACCCTAAAGATACAAATGCAGTGATCTGAAGGGGCACGTGGACCAGAATGTTTATAGCAGCAATGTCTACAAAAGCCAAACTACGGAAAAAATCTAGATGTCCACCAACAGATGAATGGATGAAGAGATGTGATATATATATATATAATATATTATATATATAAACACTATGCAGCCATAAAAAAACAAAACAAAACAAAACAAAACAACAACAACAACAAAAAACAAAATCTTGCCATTTGCAATGACGTGGATGCAACTACAGGGTATTATGCTAAGCGAAATAAGTCAATCAGAGAAAGACAATTATATGATCTCTCTGATATGAAGAAATTGAGAGGCAGGGTGGGGGGTCGTAGCGGGTAGGGAGGGAAAAATGAAACAAGGTGGGATTGGGAGGGAGACAAACCATAAGAGACTCTTAATCTCAGGAAACAAACTGTGGGTTGCTGGTGGATAGGGGCATAGGGATAGGGTGGCTGGGTGATGGACATTGGGGAGGGTATGTGCTATGGTGAGTGCTGTGAATTGTGTAAGACTGATGATTCACAGACCTCTACCCCTGAAGCAAATAATACATTACAGTAAATAAGAAAAAAAAAAAGGAAAATAAAAGTCAAACAGCACACAAAGTAAATGAAGAGTCATGATTGTGATATGCTTTTGAAGAGATCATAAGTCAAGTACTTCAAAGGAAATTCATATGCTTTAGAAACAGAAGGATATAAAGTAAAATTTGTCTCTTACTGTATTAGTATGCAATGTTTAACTCTGTGGAATATACATATATTCCTCTTAAGACTTATCTCTGTAGGATATACATATATCCCTCTGTAGAATTTACATATATTCCGTTTCCTCCTGTTTTTTACTCATGCTATATGATGGTGATTAACATCTGGGAATGGAGATGACTGAAATGACAACTGGAAAACCAAAAGAAGCTTACATTCATTTGTCCAAATTAAGCCTTTTGATAATGATTGCAGACATGATGTGAAATGCTTATTGTTAGTGAATCATAGCTGGCCTGAGAATATTTTGCTACCAAAAAGCTTCTTGATTCTCTTTTTTTGTAGTGCACATACTTGTGCACCTTTGTTTTTCTTAAAGATTTCATTTACTAACTTACTTATTTATATTTCATTTATTTATTTATTTATTTATTTATTTAGTAAGTGACCAGATGTGAGCAGGGGGAGGGGCAGAAGACAAGGCAGAGAGGGAGAATCTCAAGCTGACTCCGCACGGAGTGTGGCGCCTGACTCAGGGCTCAATCCCTCCACCCTGAGATCATGACCTGAGCAGAAATCAAGAATCGGACACTGAACCGATTGAGCTATTCTGGTATCCCTGCTTCTCTAACTTTTAATAAGAAATAGAGGGCTCAGTCTGGCAAATCAGAAACTTGGAGTAGAGCAATATAACATTGCCTTTCCTGAGGCTGAACCCACTTAATAATGTACTCAATAAAAGTGAACCTAATGCAAAAAGTGCACAGGCCTGAATAAACAAAAAAGATCTCCTTCATTTTGTAAGCCTTTTTAACAGAGTTATGGATTAGAAGCTAAATAATACAAGGATAGAAAAGTATCCAGGTTTACAAAGGCATGGGTTCATTCTTTGAGGCCTGAAAGGGACCTCGCTGGAAAGGCTCTCACATACTCGACACTTTCATCACCTCATCACATCAGTTTCTACTTCCTATGTACACAACTGAAGTACATTTCCATTTCCATTTTAAGCAAAATCCTTGAAAGGCTGTTTGAAATTGTTGAGAAAGAGGGCTTTGGGGGAGTCGGCAGAGCCATTAAGTTTCAAGGAATAAAAAGATGAAAATAGATTCACAAATATAACAACAGCCATGATTTTAAACATCAGCATGTTTAGAAAATTGAAGAAACCAAAAGAGTGATCTAAAAATAAAAACAGAATGAAAGCCATGAGCCCTGCATTTCTATCTCAACTAGGTATATACTTCACATTTTCCTAAGTGATGAAATTCTTTGCTGTAGCTAAAATCTAAGGGAGAAAAATGAAATAAAATTTAAAATAAATATAATATTAGAATTCATAGATTCCTTCAATCATTGAGATAGAATCATTGGAAAGGAGCTTAGATATGATTTAGCCAAATCCCTCAGGGAAACTGGGGCACAGAGAAGTGAAGAGATTTACACATATTTATCGGGAGAAAATCAGTCATTATTGGAAAAGGGATTAAAATGTAGGATTGCTACCCCCTTTTGGTGATCTTTTGGAATGTATTTTAAAAAAGAAATAATAAAGCACTTTATTTTTCCATTCAAAAAATAAACATTTATTGGACACATCTTATTAATCAGATATTTCCCAGGACTGAGGATGGAATTAAGTACAGGATATGTTCCTTGTTGGAATATAGTTTAGATTGTAATAGGGGAGACATGTAATTAAAAAGTGGGGGGGAAGGCTGAAAAATAATAATACCAAATGATTGTAGCATAATAAACAGAATAAAATAGTGAATATAATTTGGCATTATTGCAAGGTGTTGTTGACCTTGAAAAGAGTAGTTTTATAGTAAAGGATGGCAGGATATTATATGAGATTGTTTATGATGTTTGTACAAATAGGAAAGACTTGAAACAATCTGAGGGAAAGACATTTGAGAAGGACTGTTAATAGGTTTCATTTGGTTTGCATTAACTTCATGATTTGAGAAATTTCAATGACATTTTCAATAGGAAAATCTGGCCCTATATAATTAACCTAAAAAATTCATCTAGGCAAAAAGGTTAACACTGATGGAAATGAAAGTTAAATCATAACTATTCAAGTGAAATAAATAGTCCTGCTTCACTGTATAAAGTAATTGGCTCAAAAAATGATGTACAAAGTCAGTATGCTGGTTAAAGAGAACATCACATGGTTGATTACATGATATATAAAATACTCAGAACTATAGAATAAAAGGTAACAACTCTGCTTGATTTCTATTTTATTTTTCAATCCATTTAAAAATGTATTATTTTTCAATTTATTTTATTATGTTTTTAAAATATATCACTAGATGTTGAGACAGGCACATTTCCAAGATTTAATTCACTCTAGAAATAAGATAGGCTGCAGGATAATTATTCTTTTTTAGCAATTCCAAATATCCCCTACATAAGTTGCTTTCCCTGCAGGAGAAGCTCCCCTAGTCAATTATGGAGTTGATCCCATAGTTGTGTCCTGATTAAAGATAGCTTTATTTCACTTGTTAAAACCATCATAGTGCTCTGAGAATACAAAGTACTTCCATTGTATTCAGAGAATCTAAAAGTTACCCTCAAAGAATAGGAACTGAACTTTATTCTGCAACTAAATATACTGTTAACTCATTTAGTTAACATTGTTGGCTTGGGTAGGCGATATTGAACCAATACAAACAACAATAACAACAAAAAAAGTGGCTATTTGTAATGATTCAAGCTTATCTTGGAATGGAACTCCAACTAATTACAGGAACTAATTATGAGTAATTTACATTTTGGATGCAATAAGGCTTCCCTTTCCCACCTCCATGATAGGCACTCATTTTCTGCATATTAGGAAAATAACGTATATTGAAGGAATGCTTATTCAGGGACAACAACATCCAACCCCAGAATCTTCAGCATCACATGTATCTATGATGCAAATGATTCTTAGAGCTATCAAATTAATTAATTTGAATTTCTGCTCCCTTTCCTCCTGTAGGGTCTCCAGAGAGAATTGTAGGACAGCTTTCAAAAACATAGGATTAAGTATTCTGATTTATAGTCTTGCTTTGTTGTCTTGAGAAAGACGCATAATGCATATACTCATTTTGTCTTTAATAAGAGTGGCTTGACTTCAAAACAACCGAGGGACTTTTTCCACTTAAAAGAAAGGCACATATCCTAACACCGATTTTTACTGGAAGATACGCACCTTAAAGATCTTCAAATGGATTTGTTATCTGTAACAAACGCATGAGTTAGGGCATATGATTTTAGAATAGAAACCTATAAAGTTAAAAGCAGAGAATTGAAATACTACCCACTGAAAGGTAGACTCCAACTGTTCATAATTGCTTGTGAATGCAGAAAGTGAGAAAAAAGAAAAAAAAAGCCCTAATATTTCTGATTCATTTTCATGATCCATTGGCCAGCTGCTATGAAGAGAATCACTAATGAAGCATGGGGTTTCATGCTGTTTGGCCCCACAGCATGAGCCATGCTTCACCTTATGGTCACATTCTTTACCCGTTCCTAACACCAAAAAGGTCCATGTGTTCTGAACACATTAAAATAAGATATGTACATATTATTCAGCTTTCTTTGAAAATCACTGACAGCTACCATACCATTTGCGAGAGTGACAGCGTTCAGCAGAGCATTGTTCTGTGAAATAGAGTACAGAATCACATAGTGTGAAAGGAAAAATGTAAAATCAAAAGTTTTCCAGAAGCTATTATTTAGTAAGGTTTTTGTTAAGGAGTTAATACTGTAATAGCTCACCTGTAATTTTTGTTTCTTCTTCTGAGAAAAATTTGGTTTTGCAAACAATTAGATTGTAGTGTTTATTACATGTTTTTGATGTTCCCCTCACTTATACTTTTGTGTTGCATTTCCTAGCACCGAAAAAAACTGTGTGGTCTTTGACATCACAGCTCACAACTGAGTGTTGACAGCATAACAATGAGATTTTCTTACTAAGTTATTCTTACAAGTAATAAAAATGAAATTCATAAATGTCAAAAGTAAACAGCATTGTTTTTTCTTAAGTTATCTACAGGTGATAAGAGATTGTTCAGTTGATCTGATAAATGTATATATGGAGCTCTTTTTTTTTCCTTTTTTCTCTCTCTGAATCTTGTCCTGGTTTTGAAATTAGGATTGATTTTCAAATGCAAACAATTTGTAGAAATCCATCTGTGAATACTAGCTGTCATTATAAGATGAGCATGTATCCTATATTTATCTACTAAAACATGCCTTAACTGAGAATGTTTAATCTAAGTTAGAAAAGCCATTAAGTGTGCTTTCTTACATTATTTAGTTCATTATATCATGGGTTTGTTCTATGAATAATACATTATGTACATAGGAAATTAAAGAAATTAGAGTAACACAGAAGGCCATACTCATGGCTCTAGTTGAGTTAAAATTACAGCCAAAGCACTTGGATGTTATAGATAAAATATAAATTTGCTGTAGTTATAATTATTATATAAAGCATGATGGTAATTTTTTAAATCCTTAGAAATGTCATAGTTTTGTTTTCTCTCAGAACCTGTCATCTTGGGTTTCCCAAGGATAGGATCTGAAGACCTGAAATCAATGGGAAGGCAATCTATGGAGACATGTTCTCAGAAAGGTCGCCTGCTGAGAGCAGAGAAATAGGACCGGACAGAGTGGGGAGAAGCACTTGGATACTGTGGCAACAGAGGACTCACCTGGGACAAAGGTCAGCGTGGGAGGTAGGATGGACCTTGAGGCAACGAGACTAGGACTCTAAACCCCAGAAGAATTAGGAAGTGGATGTGGAACAAGACATAGCCTTGGGCAAGATGCCTCTCTTCCCCTAAGAACAACTCCCAGCAAGGAGTCTCAGCTTTCACCATCCTGGCAAATGTGTATCTACCAAAATTATTTTGCATGAATTTAGGCAGGTTCAAAACTTCAGCGTATTAGTTAATGTTTAGCATTGTTTTCATAATTAACAATATGTAATAGTGCCTTAAAGATTAGAAGGGACCAGAAAAGTATTCATCCTTTTTAAATAATGAAAATGCTATTTATTAATTTTTTTATGCTGCTGATGTTGTTGGCTCATAAATATGTAGGTTGTTAATGTGGAGTATTAACATTTGCCACAGAAGCATTCATTACAAAATTTTTTGGTTAGAAAGTACACAAAATGTTTTGTTGGAGTTCAAACGTGTGTTCAACCAATACACAGATACTAACATGGGAAAAAATTTTTGAAAAAACCTTAGAGAACATACAGCATTTGAAATGTCTGAGTATATTTTATTATGAAAAATACGCTAGGTAAATTTGAAAAAGAAAAATAGCTATAATCTAAATCACCCAATAAACCGGCATCAAAATGTCACATTGGTGCTTAGCAAGGCGATAATATTCTAGAATTCAGTAATCCATCAACTCTTCAAAACTCCTGGAAGTTATCTTTATATTATATGCTTCTTGCCAATCTTTCATAGGGTCTAAGTGATTATCCACTTTTTACAAAGAAGTAAACTAAGATTCAATGAGGATAAATAAGTTTGCCATTTAGGTTAAGACATGAAAGATGTGAACATGACCCCCCCCATATTCTCTTGAGACACTTTCATTTAAAATCAGTGAAATCCTTTGTGCCAGCAGAAAGAAAAGACGGAGGGGTAAAAAAATAACAACAGGAAAAAAAAAAAAAGAGGAAAGGAAACACTGCCTCTGTACACTAAAATAGTGTAATATATATATGGTAATGTCCGAGGAACTCATGAATATGCCTTGATTTGAAGACCACCCCATAGGTTGAGTTGTAATTACTTAGTTAAGTAGTTCTACAAAAGTTAGCACCGGTTTTGTGCTAAGGACAGATAAACTGTTGACCCTTGAACAATGTGGGGGTTGGGTGTGTTGACTTTCCATGCAGTTGAAAAACAGTGAATTACTTTCAACTCCCCTGAAACTAAACTGCATAGCTGGAAGCTTTACCAATAACTGGTTGTGTTATAAAATAACACATATTTTGTCTGTCATATGTGTTATCTTAAAATAAACTAGAGTAAAAAATATAATTAAGAAAATTATGAAGAAAACACATTTATAATCATGTATGTACAAGTCTGTGTATAAGTGGAATCATGCAGTTCAAACCCATGTTGTTCAAGAGCCAAGTGTACCAAGTATCTTGCACTCACAGGAGCCAACTTCTTGAAATTAGGGATTCCTTTATTTAATTAGAATTTCTTTATCTTTAAAAATGCTCTGGTGTAAGAATAATTTTTTTTTCCCAGAAAGTTTGCTTGGTTTGTTGTTTTTTTCTTTAAAAAGCTTATGTAATAATTGCTAAGTTATATGGGCACTAAGATGTTAGGGAAATCATTCAATATATGTAAAAATAATTGTGATTTTAGAATTTTACAAAAATCTATCTGTGATTGAATACATGGTGACATTTTATCTTTGACTTATTGAAATCATTTTATTTCTTGCACTCAGCTGATGATTTGGTAGTAGGCAGATATTACCGTACCTTTTTCAAAAAGATACATTGTGCATTCCTACAGTGCAGTTCTTGTCTCTTTGATATACAGACTTAATTCTAATATAACTTCCAGAGGATTTTATATGAGGCTTCCCCTCTGGCTTCTCCATGTTCTGAAATTGAGCAAGAAAATTTACATAAAATGTTAATGTTTAGATGTAAAATTCTGAATACAAAGTCATGTGAGAAAAGTAAACATGATTTCTGGAACTTAATGGTTGTCAAAATAGTAGAACACAGAATAAAGGTTAAATCACTTCTCATATGTAATTTTTAGAGATATTGGTCTAAAGCCTGAGGAAGAGGGAAAAAAAAAAGTAAAGAAACTTGTAAAATAGTATGTATGTGTACAGAGAAAATTCTATATTTTCCCAACATTTTATTTAAGATGTTCAAATATTCTGCAAGGGAGAAAGAAATTTATAGTGAATACTCATCACTTACCATTAATATTTTACTATAATATTTTACATTAGTATTTTAATATCTTTAACCTAATATATATCTATCCATTTATCCTGCTCCCTTCCAACCATGCTTCTTTTTTTTCCAAGATTTTATTTATTTATTTGAGAGAGAGAGTGAGTGAAAGAAAGAAAGAGCACATGAGCAGGGCAGGAGTAGAGAGAGAGGTATTAGCAGACTCCCCGCTGAGCAGGGAGCCCATTTCAGGGGTTTCAATCCTGGGACTCCAAGATCATGACCTGAGCTGAAGGCAGACGCCTAACTAACTGAGCCACCCAAGCAGCCCTCTTTTTTGTTTTTAATGTTAATCATGTTATGATTTTAAATTACTAGTTAAGATTCTCATGATAGTTATGCAGATCATTGCAAAATTTTTTTCTGTCTATCTTGCCTTAAACACTCTATTCTACTTAAAATTACAATCCTTCCAACACAAGTAACCACACACATGCACATATGCATGCTGGCATGGGTGAAAACACACACACACACACACATACACACATACACACACATACACATATGGGCTCCAAATTTCCATTGCGCCCATCTTCATTTTTACAAAACCTTATCATTTCTCAACTTACTATGGAAATATAAACATCATAATGGCATTTATTTGGTGGCAATTTCTGTCTTTTGCTTTCTAATTTAATTCAGATTTCTAAAAGGCAACCTGATTCATAATATGAACTCAGAATATATTGTTTATATTTCATTGTGTGTATATGTGATGACACAAGATGTCTCACTGTATAGTGTCCTTAAGTTAACACAAGTTTCCATATGTAATTATATGATTTTAAGATACCTATATAACTCTACAAATTGATCCCAAAGTCCCTTTCCAATAATGTCTTCCATTAATCTTAAAACTTTTTTTTTTCCATTTTCTTTCTAAAGTTTTACTTTTGTCCTGGAGATGTAACTTCCAAGTTATCATTTTAATTAAGAGTAATGGCATATAAACTGACTTTATCCTTAGTGTGCCATTACCGTCATTATTGTCATTATCTATTTGTTGATTTTGCTATTATCTATTGTCAAGTGTCTACCACTTGCTTCTCCTTTTTAATTTGGTTGTTTCTACTATCTTAACACAGATATTAAAATTAATAAAGTAATTGAAAGCCACAGGCATATAAACATAGTTTCTCTTTCCTTCCTTTCTCTCTCTGTCTCTCTCCTTCTCTGTCTCTGACTCTAGAGTTATCTAAGGAAGATCAATAAACTTTCAAGATTAAACAAGTAATGTTAGAATGCCAAAGTAGTAGGTTGGGTTTTTGAGGGCCCCCCCACCCTCTGTCATGCCCTCAAACCGACACAAAGCCTGCCTCCTAAGCTTCCTATCTAAGCTATGGAGTACTTTGCTGTTTTAACAATCTGTTTATTATGATGAGGTCTCAGCTTTGACTTAATCTTGACATCAGTTGGCTTTTAGCTGAAAATCTGCAATTGAGATGGTGGAGCTGTCACTCTTGCTGACCTTTTAACAGCCTGGTGACAGAGACTCATTTCCTTTTGCTAGACTTTAGTTAACCAGAGATTCTGTGGGCCAGTTTAAATCAGAGATTTGGAAACACAAGCTAACAACCTGACAAATAGGATTAAAACATTCAATGTGTGAACACATGCTTGTTATTCCAGCAGATGATAGAAGAATTTGGGGTTGGCTTATATAAGCTGCTTTTCAAAGCATATGAGCCGAATTCAGCAGATAAATTTTCATTTCTTCCTTTGATTTTGCTTGCATTAGATTCCTCCTGAAAGTAAAACTGTTTAATTCTAGAGAACAGAATATTTTTCCTTGTAAAATTCAAGGGCAATGGAAATTGGTTATCACAACTTAAAAAAAAAAAAAGTGTATAAATGAGAGGGTTTACTATGGCGTCAATAGAAAATATTTTTATATATTGCAAAGATAAATGTTCTTAAATTATTAAAACCTAAAAAATCCATAACAGCCAATGATAGTTTCAAAATACATAATATGAATTGCTTATATAGTAATTCTCTAGTTATATTACTATAAACTAAATTTAAAATCCTTACTATATTAAACTACTTATTGATATTTATTCCTTATGTTTAGGTACACATTTATAAGAAAGAGGACTGGGGCACCTGGATAGCTCAGTGGGTTAAGCCTCTGTTTTCGGCTCAGGTCATGATCTCAGAGTCCTGGAATCGAGCCCCGCATCAGACTCTCTGCTCAGCGGGGAGCCTACTTCCCCTCTCTCTCTCTGCCTGCCTCTCTGCCTACTTGTGATCTCTCTCTCTGTCAAATAAATAAATAAAATCTTAAAAAAAATTTGTTTATAGAAAGAGGACCTATGCTATATGTTTCATATTTATCTAAATACCTTATTCTCTTAAAATTGGTACAATTACCCTATGACATTCTTAGAAAAAGCATATTAATGATCCATACTTGGGATCATATTTTCTCTTCTTTCCTTCCACTTTCCCCTTGCAATCCTTTCCCACTACATGCCTAATTCATATTAATCCCTTAATAGCAATTCTACCTCATCATTATAATAAATCATTTTAATGAGCATTTTAAAAAACACTTCTGACATTCTTATCAAGCATTTAATAGCACAAATTAAGTAAATGGCAAATTATGATTTCATTTGTGTTCATTGTAATGTTATTCATCAGACATTATTTTGGCATTTGTGTGAATGCAGCTCTCTATTTCCATGGAAATTTATTTTTATTTTGCTCTTAATTGAGTCAACTTGACTCATTGTTTTAGATGGTTTAGTTAGCTGGTTTAGAGTACCTAAGAAATAATTCAGATAGAAATGGGAGAAAAGAATCTCCACACGTTTAACAAGGGTTTTGTTTGGACTATTCAATGTTTAAAAAGGTATTAATAATTAAAATTTGGGAAAATTTGCATAGCTTTCAGAATTTCTGCCTTATCCTCATAAAGATGGTTTGGGGGTTGCAGGGATAAATTTTGCATTTAGAGTGTCTTCTCCAGTTTTAAGATCCATTTAATTTTCATACTGTGCTTGCTTCACTACTTTTTATTAGCTTCTTATCTCTTGCAGGCCAATGAGATTGCACTGTCTACAACACAGACTTTCTTAAAGAGTACTGGGGACACTTTGTGCCTTTGTCACCTGTTAAGATTGTTTCACCACCCATCAAGATTGGTTCTAATCTCAGTCTAGGTACATGACCTTATGTAACTAATACTGTTATCAGTAGACAGATAATTAGGCAAAGTTCAATATGTTAGGGTTTTAGTAAACCAAGAAGGAAATATTTGTAATACAATCAACCATTTCCCTGGACTAATCTCCTGGTCTTGATTACAGGCAGGATACTCTCTCACGAAATGGATGTTGTGGAAAATGGATTAGCTACTTGTGATTCCCTGTGTTCGTGACAATTGCTAGATCCTGGAAAACACTGTTTGAATTGGGAAAATGTTCTGCAACTGATTTGGTTTTTAAGGCATTGTCAGGAGAAAAAAAATTAAATATTCCAACTATTACAGCCACTGATGGTGACCATGTTTTGTTTTGTTTTTTACTCTTCCTGACATTTTAAGAATCCACTTTGATAATATCTACACAGTGAATTATTCTTAACTTCAGGAAATACAGTGATTACTCCTTTACTTTAGCTGTCATTGTGTATTCTATTTAGTCTTTTCAGAGATGAGCGTGGGACAGCTGGAATAGAATTAACAGCCAGTACCAAAGCTGAAAGGAAAGAGAAGAGACTCTATTTGGGGGCAAATGGGAGGTGTGTGTACAACCATCACTGGAAACTGGACATGTACTGTTTTTGTGTCTATCTGAAATTCACCCAAAAGATGTAGGAGACACTGGACTTCCAAATGACAAATCTTGAACTGAGATTGATACAAAAGAGAGTGACATAAATCTGAAGGGACCATGTCAGAAAAGAATCCAGACATTATTGTTACTAAATCAGGGCAGAACAGTTTAGAGAGCAGAAAGCAGAACCCGAGTGATGCCTTAAAATGAAATGTAGCGGATAATGGTTGTAGAGATGGATCTTTTGTTCCTTGTCTGTTTGTTTGCAGCAGGGTATTTTCAGACTCATTCACAGAGGGAACAAGCTGTTAAGGACATCGAGCCAGTTCAGAAAAAGAAAGGAAAGGAAGACCTGGGATCAAGGCAGGGTCTGAACAGTGAACTTTCAGGCTAATTAATTATGAAGAGTCTGCTTTGGCTCTATGTAAGCCTAAGAATATTCTTTAAACCTGTTTTCCTACAATTTAATGAAAGAACTATATATTTAGATAGTGACTCTTCAAGCAAAAACACTCTTTAAGAAATGACTATATATTTGATAAAATAATTACAGAATGATGACAAAAATGAATTACAATTATTGAATAGGTATTATGTTCAACACATTGTGCCAAGTAGTGTATGAACATATTCTTGTTTACCCCTCTTAAAACACTTCTAATCACCATTTCATTAAAAAAAAAAAAAATCGAATCCTGGAAGCATTATGTCATTTGACCAATGTCCGTGAGTACTACAAAAAGCTCGAACATAGGCCAGGGATGTCCATTTCTCATCTTCTGAGCAAAGAAATTTTCTACTACTCACAAGCCATCTCGTCTCTGTATGTTTACTTTGAAGGTAACTACTTTGTGGGTAACTTTTTGCAATGCTTCATAGAGAAAGCTGTTTATTTTTCTGTGAAAATTCATCTTAAGGTCTTTTTAAGTATTCTCACTGAAATACCCGAGCACGTATCAACTGAATAAGTTTTATGTGCACAAACTAAAGTTAAAAAAACAAATATTAATAGAAGCTTTTCATCCATTCATGACACAGTATTCAGAAGAATTCAATACAAGGAAAATGAGTTGAAGTTTTCCTTTTTATTTTAAATAATTACCTTCTGATTACCTAACGTTTTGGGGGGCAGATTCAGAAATATTTTGCCGGCCCTGGATTTGGTTTTTGTTCTAATTTATATAATATAAAGCAGAATAAGGTTTATGATTAAAGCTCCCTATATAACAAAGGAACATTTTTAGGTTAGATGAAAAAGCATGTATTCTGCTAGTCGCGAAACCAGAATTATTTTCCCTCATGCTTAATAAAATGCTTTTTAGAATAAAAAATATTTTACCTTTAAGTAACAAACATTTGATTTTTTTTCTTCAATCCTCTCTAAATCTTTTGTGGTACTTCTAGGTATTTCTAAATAGGCTTCTATTTGAAAATAGACAGTATTTCTGTATTATGGAAAAGAAAGGTGTTTTCTTTAACTTTGCTTCCTTTCTTATTCTATAGCTTATATTTGACTCTGGACATGAAGTTATGAAACATAAGTATTTCAGGCCAGTAATTGCTAACTCAATTTTAACCACAAAGGAACTTGGTAGTTGGTGTCAAGTTTCCAGATAACTGTTAATTTGACTGTGAAAATATGACTGGATATCATGTCATTACAGGGAGATTTGTTAGAAATCATGTACTTAGAAAGAAAAAGGAGATGTTTATGCAATTAAAAAAAAAGTCTTCATCCTAACGTTGGATCATATCATCCATTCAAATTAACCTCCTGAAACTCAGAAAATCCTGTGAGAAGCACAGTTCTTATACATAGTAAGGTCATAACCACAAATATCGTAATTTTCTTGGACTTCTAATCAGAAGTGGCTTTATCAATATCTCATATTAATTCTGGAATGCTCGGGGGGCAACTTATGGTTTTGTTTTCTCAGTAGACCAAAGTGTTAGTTCTTACCTAAGTTTATACCTCAAAGTCTTACCCATGAATTTATCATCATTATTTTTTTTTCTCATACTGCTTGCATATGAGACATTATTTAAGTAGACTTGGAGCAAAATTAATACAACAGATCATTTGAGTATAGATACTCAAATGCCAAGATAGATCTAAAAAAAAAGTAAGCCTCAATATGAGGAAAATATTCTAGATTACTCTAAATTCTCAAGTTTATACAATCATCTCTAGCTCTGAAAAACAAATCTAGTTTTCTACCTGAGTGGTTCTTGACTACTTTTTAGCTAAGCTTGTCATTAAAATAAAAATATAAAGAATACTTCAAAGAAGATACCAAATAATTACTAATCTATTGTGTTAAATTAATGTTAGATTAATTTTAGTAAAAAAGCTAAATAAAGAACTTTCCATATAAGAATAGCAAGTATGTTTATAAGAATGGAGGAATATAATAAAGCCATTCAAATAGCTAAAATTCTATCTCAAATTTAAAAAAAAGGAAAGTTTTATAAAAAGCATATTATTGTGAGGAAGAAAGTCTTAGAATGAAAATATGGGTTTCCTCATTACATATAGAAAATGTTGGCTGTCTACAGACTGAAAGTGGATAAAACGTCTCCAAGTAAATATATTTTTGCTCAAGTAAACTTATTAAGCCCCATTTGCTAAGGAAAACGTAACTATTTCCTAAGTACCAGGGAGCATTGTACATTATTATTACACACATTAAGACTTTTTATATGCTTCAGTTATTTATGAATCACTGTTAGGTTTTGTAAGTCAGAAAGCAATAACGATTGTGAAAATTAATGTTCAATAATTATATTAGTTCACATAAATTGTAAGGCAACATTAATAAGCTCTCCCTAAAGGTGCATTGTATTCAAAATACTATACTAAAAAGCATTTTTTTTCTATAACTAAGATACAAAATTGTATTTAAATTAATGTTTCTACTTATAATGTTCAAACATTAAGTTAAGAACAATTGAAAAATAATATTTTCTAAGTAGGTAATAAATTGTAAAATATTATCCTATATAGTCAAAACTATTTGATTTAGGGATGAGATTTAAAGGGTTTTTTTTGTGGTTTTCTTTTGTTTAAAGATTTTATTTATTTGCTTGAGAGAGAATGAGAGCCAGAGATATCACAGAGGAAGAGGGAGAGAGAGAAGAAGACTCGCCACTGAGCAGAGAGCCTTATGCGGGGCTCAGTCCAGGACCTTGAGATCATGACCTGAGCTAAAGGCAGATACTTAACTGACCAAGCCACTCAGGTGCCCTGGGTTTTAGAGTTTAAGTATATAATGAAAGCATTTATTTAAGGCAAGTAAGAAATATTGAGTTTGTAGAGCTGAATTATTAGAGGCTGACATTTTGAATACCTCCAATTTATCCTATAATTTTTATCTTTATATAAATTGAGAAACAGAAATCTGGACTGGAAAAAAATTTAAATTGATATTGTACCTCTATTATTTATGCACTATGAAATTGGTATTTTTTAATTATTTGAGAGAGAGAGCGAGCCACATGAGAGACAGCACAGTGGAGGGGAGGGGCAGAGGAGAAGCTGGCTCCTACCAAGTAGGGAGCCTGACTAGGGCCCAATCCCAGGACTCTGAGATCATGACCTGAGACAAAGGCAGATGCTTAACTGCCAGGCGTCCCTGAAATTGGTATAGTTCATTGACATTTACACATTAAATATCAAATTTACCACTTGGTTGAGAATAATAGGCCATATAGTTCATTTTGAATATACAACCACGCAAAGGGCAGGGGATTTTGTATGTTTAACAGAAATAGCTTTCCTTCAGGTTTATTTCTACCCAAAGCACATCTTATATCTGATATCTATATGACAATTAAAAGGCAGAGATCATTATACTTGGGGGGGAGATAATTCCACATGATTTGCTGCTTATAAAGACAGAATGAACATAAAATAATATGAAAATAAATATATAACATGGAAACATTCCTTATAAGGAACAGTGTAGTAGCTTTAACAATTTCAGGCAAAAAGTAAACTACAAGAAAGAATATTTCGATGGAAAAAACTGAACACTTCATCACAATAAAAGACTTAATAAAAGATATTCAAAAAACCCTAACTCTGCTTTATTAATAAAATAGCTAAAATCAATGAAATATATAATGGACAAGTGATACAGAAAACCAGTGAAATTAAAGATGGTTTTTGAAAACATCAATAAAATCAGTAAATCCCTAAGAAAATATAGATGATATAAGTTCCTAATATCAATAATGAAAAAGGAGTAAGAAATCCTGTTATTTTATAAAACCAGAATTACTATTCTACAAATTCAACCAAAATATTTTAAGAGAGGAAAAAACCATGAACATCTCAAGAATGTGTGTGGGGGGGGAAGAAAAATGGAAAAGTATTTCATCAAATTCAAGAGCCAGAAAACTAGAAACAAAGGAAACTTCTTCTACCTGAAGGACAATAGGAAAAAACAGTAGCAACCACCATAATTAATAGTGAAAAATGTAACATGTGCTCCAAATAACTGAATATAAGACAATGATTTCCACTCGAGCTGTCATTCAATTTTTCATTGCAGGTCCCACCCAGTAAAATAAGGCAAGAAAAAGGAGGAAAATACATATAGATTATAAGATATGAAACTTACATATACTTAAATATACTAAATACATGTGAATATCCTAAGAAGTCTAGAAGAACCTATTAGAAATAAGCTAATTAGTAAGGTCACAGGCTATAAAACAAATATACAACAAGTAAAAGAAAACACAAATATTAGAGTTAAATATAAGAAGCCAGAATTTAAAAAAAAAATTAAATAAAGAATGAGGTGGAGGACCTAACCTCCTTGATATCAAGATATACTGTAAAGCCACAGTAATCAAGACATCATTGCATCAGGATAGACATAAATATCAAATGAACAGAACAGAAGGCCCACAAAAACATTCACACACATAATCATCTGAAACTCTATAAAAGTGTCAATATAATTCAATTGGGGAAAGCTTTCTTATCAAAAAAGGGGGGGTTGAACTTTTATGTACTCATATGATAAAAACAGAAATCTTTACCTATATCTCACACCACCCACAAAATTTACCTCCATGTAGAACATTTAACAATACGTAAACATGGACACTATAATCTGGAGTTGTACAAATTTTTCATATCCTGAGATACTCTTCAGCCATAAAGAGGAAGAGACTACTGATTTACATAAAACATTATGCTGAAGGCATCAGATGCAAAAAAGAAACACTCTACATGATCACATCTATGTAAAGTTCTAGATAGGGGAAAACGCCTTTATATCAATTCTTATTAATCTTCAGAAACAAATAAGTTTTGTTTAGGTAAATACATCACATTAGGTCTTTGATTTTCCTATGTTAATAAATCTTTACAAACCAGTTCCTAAAACAGGAAATCTGTGACAGGTTTCATTGATTTGTAGTTAAGTTACTTTTGCTACTTTTGTCCACTGTTTTTTTAACTACTGGAGTCTCAAAATTTTCTGTATTCTGTGGTAGGTGACACATCTTATAATTTTGACTTGGCTAAAAATTCTGGAACAAAAACAATGATTAAAGAATTGGTTTTGCTTTCAATTTGGTAAAAAATGAGCATCTCCAATGCGGAGTTTTTACCTGAGATGACACTAAAAATATTAAAAGTGTAAGTGTATGAATATTGTCAAAATTCTTTCACCCATGCCTCTGCTTTTTTTGGGGTACTGCTTCAGATTTCAGTCTGCCATTGTATAGGACAGGGAGTTACAGATTTGAAGAAATTAAGAAATAAAAAAGGTAACAGCTTTGCATAGCTAGTGCTTGGAGAGAAGAAAATATACAGGAGGAGAAAGAATTTGGACATAGGAAGAGCAAGGGGAGAAACAACAGAGTAAGTGACTATGGAAAGTGTTTGGGAAATTATAGAAAAACGCGACATGAATAGAAGAACTAACCTGATGTGGAACACCACTCAGGAGGAGGATTTTAAAGACATTTTGCTACATGTCCTATGTTATCCTTTTCCTTTTTTTCTTCTCCTTCTCAAGACATACTTAGTGTCTGGCTACATTAATTTGTACTTAAAAAATCAAATTATGGTTATTTTTTATCCATTCTTATGCAGAGCTTATCTTCAAGTCATTCAATTTCAGTTGTATCCCTCATATATTCAGTTAGGATACGGCATTACAAAATTTAGGCATTTTGATGCCTTTATGCTTGTTTATCAGAAATTGTCCCTCTCGTTCCTGATTGTAACTTTTTTCAGATTTTGAAAATTGGGTCTAATTTTTAGTTAAGTAGTTCTGTTAAAAACCCCACTCACAAGAGTAAATATTTAGAAATAAACTTCTTACAATAGGAAAATTGTTGATGGATTTTCCTATCAACCAAAAGGTTGGTTAAAAAAAAATACCTCATATATACTGAAAGCAAAAATCATGAAAATCGATAGCTATGATAATGTAGTTTTTACAATTTTGCATGAAATCATTGCCAAAACCTTAAATTAAAATCCCATCAAGTATACCTCAATAGCAAAACTTTCATTCTTTTTCATTTCCCTCTAACTTTATAGCTTTTTTTATTGTGAAAGGAAGGCAATAAGAAAATATGGATACGTCATATTCATAAGAAAATATGGATACGACAAAAGAAGGTATAGAACAATCAGGATCTCAATCATTTTATGTTGGGTATGGTGCTGCTCCTTTATTCCTTTACTTGTATATTATGATTAATAGTATTATTGTATAAAATATATTGCACATGATATGCATAAATTTTCCATAATCAATTTAAGAAGTCTTCTAAATTGAGGCCTTTAGGTTTTATTTTAGGTTAGTGTGAGATGACCCAATTACTAAGACTGGGAATTGTATTCACCAACTGCCCCATATTCCTTTGGCCAGATTTTAGTCACATGGGTGTGCCCAGGAGCAAGGGACATGGGAAGTGTGATATCAGTCAGAGTGTGCCTCTAGCCTTCCCAACTGTGAGCAGAAAGCACAAAATAGAAATAATTCCCTAAAATTTAACATCCATAAGGTAAATCAGTCAAAATAAAAAAAAAACTAATAAACTTATTTAAAATACATACCAGTATAAATTTCTCAAACTAGTATATTAAAAATTAAATGAGGGTAATTATTTTGACCAATCATAATTATGACTGACCAATCAAATTATGACCATAATTTGAAAAGGCATAATCTAATCAATTCCTAAGGTTCATTTTATCTATACTTACCCTATGCAGTATTAAAAAAAAAAAATCCAATGTACCCATTGTATTCCTTGTATTTATAAAGACTCAGGTTTAAGAACTTAAAAATGAAACAAAAATATCATAAAAGAGCTTTTTTTTTTAACTTCCAAAGAGTTCAGAAGTAAGGGGGAAAAAAATCCTTCAGTTTAATCAGTGTTACATTCTCTCTGTTATTCAGTTTCTCCTTGATAAATTTTTTCCTGCAGCAAAGGATTCTGCCAGAATCCAGTGTAATTACAAAAAAAGAGAAATTATTTCCTTTTCTACAAAGGATGCCACACTATATTTGAAACCATACGCAACCTTGAATTGTTGTCTTTCTTATTCAATACATGCCTATTGATTAGTTTGTAAATTTTGTCACAACTGTGACCCTTTGTAGATACTATGTAGAAACTGTGATTGTTAAAAATACCACTGTGTCACGCTTCCCATCCTGTCCTGATGCTAAATAAAATTAGAATCAGAGTAGTTCAATGAGGACAACAGTTTGGGTGAACATAAAGTTAGAATACATCTCACAAACATAAGGTGTATGAGAACTGAAGCATTGTCTTGTTTATGGCTCTATCCTTGGCACTTCTATTTCCCATCATATAGTAAGTGCTAAATAAATATTTGATAAATGAGATAGTGAGCTTTCTTGTCCTGCTAGCTTTGAGATGGATATTTTAGACTTTTGTTTGGGAAATAAATGACATACCTTTCTATTGTTTTGTTATGTATCTGAAACAATGATTATACAGTGGTTCTTATGGTTTATTATGGAGTTAGACTACCTGAGTGCAAATCTCTGCTCTGCCATTTATCAATTGTATAATCAAAAGATGCTACCTTCTGGGTAATGATTTTTCAACTAGAAAAATAGGAGATAATAACTCTTATCTAATATGGCTGATATGATCATCTTACGTGTTCATATCAGCACTTGACACAGTGAGCACTAAAGGGACATTATGTAGCTCATTTAGTGAAACTGGTAGCTAAGTCGGGTGCCTACTTAGGTCCACATTCTAGTATAACTTGTTTTGTATGACTCCAAATATAGACAATACAAAATTGTTAGTGTTCTATAAATTAAGCACTGGTTTATCTTTTAAATGCTTTAAAAAAAAAAGTTTCTTGTTGGTTTACATTTCTAAAATATTTTGAAAACAATCACCTACTCATGTTTTTCTTTTAATATAAGCATTCTTCTCAATAGCTTTCCTATGTCAATCAAATGAGATCACTTGTTATCATATTTTAGAACAACTAGCAGCAATAAAATTACAGATAGGTAAATAGATTGTTAATGTTTCAGAAACTAATGATATCAATTATAAAATTTTTGTCCAAATGCAAGGGCAAGAATATAGTTTTCAGGGTGCTACATAATGAAAATATGAAGAATATAGATTACTTTCAATATAGTAGTATATTTTTAAACTCCATTTTCTTTAGAAATTATGAATATAGATTCTATTTGGGCTTGTGTCAAAGTAATTTTCTGGGGTAGGAATCTTTCTGCTAGTCATTTTTATTCATTTTTATTTGTTTGGATTCACTTTTTCAGTGAAAAATTACACACTGCTTTCAGGATTTTCTCTGTTGAATGAACATAGTAAACTCAATCCCCAAGCTGCCGAAGTGAAAAGGTAACCGTTAATGTCATCAGAACTAGGAATGTGAAGCTGAAATTGGTGACATTCAGGCAGTGCTGGTAGTAATTTTCCATATAGAAATATTATTCAAGGGTCTCTAAGAAGTTTCTAAAGAGAATAATAAAACGACTTTCCATTGTATAAATGAACCATTTTTAAAAAAGAAAACATAGCAGTTGTTCTAAAACTTGGAAAAGTCATTTGATTGTGTAGTTGTGTGAGAGTAAACAGTAGAGTGTGGTGGTCTTGGTAACCGGCTTGCGGTCACATTGTTATCACTCTCACCCTACTGCTCTCAGGCAAAAGCTGATACAAAGATTTAGGGACTTTACCTGGTGCTTCAAAAGGCTCCAAGAAAAGAAACCTGTCATTTTTAAGCTAAGAAAACTTTTTCATTGAGCACATTCTATATGAATACATGTTTTTTTGAATTGTTAGCCTTTATTTAGGTAGAGTCTTATAATATTACCTCTTACTCTTTGTATCCCAAGATACCAATATAAAAATTCAAACACATTTGAGGAAATGTGCAACTCACTTTACTCATTCTAGAATATTTACATCACAGTTCATTGTGCCCATTTGAAAAACATGCAATTATTTGAGATCTCCAATGGGTATTCTAATACTCAGATAATAACCAAATAAGGACAAGATAATAGTATATTCTTAGAAATCTGTTACATAGATTGCAAAAATTTTATAGCAGGATTAAAAAAAAAAAAACAGTCCAGTGATTGGACAGTTAATTTCTAACTGATGTAAAGACTACCAACAGTATAGTGAAGAACACAGATTTTTGAGCTATGTCAACTTGGATTAATATCTTCAGTTCTGCCTACCAACTACCAGCAAACAGGTTTTTCCAAGTAATTTAGTCCCTTTACTTTGTTTCTTGAGCACTAAAATTAGAATAATGATATTGTAATGATATCATGAAATTGTTATGAGGATTATATGAGATAATTATCTGGATTTAATGAGATTATAAATGACTGGTCCAGAGAAATCATTTTCTAATTCATAATCATGAAGATTTATCATAGATAGATTTGCCTTTCATCTTCTTATACTTAGTTCCTGAAGTGGAGAAGATATTCTTATTTCCAATATTGAGTTAGCTTTTAATGATAATCTAATAATTACTGAATCACCATGAAATGGGATGATACTAAAAATTTTGTGACTGGTAAGATATTAGGCATGGCCAAATCAAGATAGATACCAAGTACAAACTTCCAGTAAGAAGGGACCGTAACAAGCCAAGTGAATATTGGCCGAGCAGAAGATAAACACATAGAAAAAGAAAATAAGTCATATTTACAAAATGGAGATAAAAGCATTAATAAATAACTATTGAGGGGAACCTGGGTGGGTCAGGTGGTTAAGGGTCTGCCTCTGGCTCAGGTTGAGAGCCTAGGGTCCTGGGATCAAGCCCAGCAGGGAGCCAGTTTTCTCTCTCCCTCTGCCTTTCCCCTTGCTTGTGTTCTCTCTGTCAGATAAATAAATAAAATCTAAAAAAAAAAAAAATAGTAACTATTGAAAACGTGTCCTTTGACACCATTTTTTTCTGTTTTTGTTTTTGTTTCTGGCTCTACTTGGGTTTTTCTGATAATCCAATATACGTTGTGATAGGTGATCTTGCTTAAGATGATACCTGATAGTTTGTCAAGTGAATGTACAGAAAAATATAACTTATTTTTATTTTTTACAAATATATTGGTGGTATACTATTAATAATTCAATCAAAATTTTTTGAAGATTTTATTTATTCATTTCACAGAGAGAGCACAAGCAAGGGGAGCAGCAAGCAGAGGGAGAGGGAGAAGCAAGCTTCCCACGGATCAGGGAGCATGACCCGGGGCTCCATCCTAGGATTCTGGGATCATGACCTGAACAGAAGGCAGACGCTTAATGAACTGGGACACCCAGGCACCCAATAATTCAATCAAACTTAAAGTTATGTCTTCTTTCCTATAGTGAAGTCATTGTTATATGGGGTTTCATACAAATTCTACTATCTCCTTCCAATTAAAATTTTTTGATTATTCAAATCCCTACTTTACATTAGGTTTCACTCTGGGCATTGTACAAACCATAGTTTTGACAAATGTGTAATGACATATATCCACTATTATAGGATCATACAGTCCTCTGTGCTCTATTTATTCATCCTTCCTTCCCCCAGACTCCTTAGCAACCACCTAGCTTTTCACTGTCTCTGTTGTTTTGCTTCTTCCAAACTGTCATATTGTTGGAATCATAGAGTATGTAGCCTTTTCAGATTGACTTCTTTCATCTAGTAATATGCATTTAGGATTCCCTCATGTCTTTTCATGTCTTGGTAGCACATTTATTTTTAGCACTGAATAATATTTCATTTTTTGCATATACCGGTTTATTCATCTATTGAACAACATCTTGCTTGCTTCCAAGTTTTGGCAATTATGAATAAAGCTGCAATAAACATACTTGTGCACGTTTTTCTATGGGTATAAATCTTCAACTCCTAAGGGTAAATACCAAGGAGCACCACTGCTGGATCATATGGTAAGACCGCCAAACTCTTCCAAAGGACCTACACCACTTTGCATCCCCATCAATAATGAACGAGAGTTCCGCTGTCCCTCATCCTTGCCAGCAATTCATGTCTTGTCGTCCACGGTTTGGGATTTTCACCATCCTAACAGGTGTGTAGTGGTATCTCATTACTATTTTAATATGTCGTTCCCTAACGACATGTGATCTTGAGTACCTTTTAATATGCTTATTTGTCATCTGTAGATCTCTTTATTGAGATATCTATTTGAGTCTTTTGTTCATTTTTAAATTGTTCATTTTCTTATTTTTTAGTTTTAAGAGTTAGTTATATATTTTGGTTTACAGTCCTTTATCAAGTATGTCTTTTTCACAAATATTTTGTCCTAGTATCTGGCTTGTCTTCACAGTGTCTTGACAATCACCTTTCACAGAGTAAAAGGTTTGTTTGTTTGTTTGTTTTTAGATTTTATTTATTTATTTGACAGACAGAGATCATAGGTAGGCAGAGAGACAGGCAGAGAGAGAGGAAGGGAAGCAGGCTCCCGGCTGAGCAGAGAGTCCAATGTGGAACTCGATCCCAGGACCCTGGGACCACGACCTGAGCCGAAGGCAGAGGCTTTAATCCACTGAGCCACCCAGGCGCCCCAAAAGTTTTTTTTACTTAATGGAATACAGCGTGGGGCACCTGGGTGGCTCAGTTGTTAAGCATCTGCCTTTGGCTGGGGTTCTGATCTCAGTGTCCTGGGATAGAGCCCTGAGGAAGCCTGCTTTTCCTTCTCCCACTCCCCCTGCTTGTGTTCCCTCTCTTGCTGGGTCTCTCTCTGTCAAATAAAATAAATAAAATCTTAAAAAAAAAAATGCAGCTTATTAGTTTCTTCTTTCATTGATTGTACCTTTAGTGTTGTATCTAAAAAGTCTTCACTTTATCCAAGGTCACCTAGATTTTCTCCCACGGTATCTTCTAGGAGTTTGCTAGTTTTGCATTTACTATTTAGGTCAAAGATCCACTTTGAGTTTATTTTTGTGGAGGGTATAAGGTCTGTGTCTAGATTCATGTTTGTGCTTGTGGATGCCTAGTTGTTCCAGTACCATTTGTTGAAAAGACTATCTTTTCTCCACTGTATTGCATTTTCTCCTTTGTCAAAGATAAATATTTATGTGGGTCTATTTCTGGTCTCTCTATTATGATCCATTGATTTACTTGTCTATTCTTTTGCAAATACCACACTGTTTCCAATACTGTCATCTTATGTAAGTCTTGAATTTGAGTAGTGTCAAGTCTTTGACTTTGTTCTTCTTTAATCTGTGTTAGAAAAAATATTATTTTAATAAAATCTGGACAGAGAATTGTTTTGCAAGTATACTTTATATTCTAAAGCAATAAATGACAAACTTTTTTAATAAAAGAGACAGTATATGTTATAAGCTTGCACACAACATTGTCTCTGTCTCAACTATTCAATTCTGCTGTTTCAAGTAAAGTAGACTCAAAAAATATAAATGGCTTAGAGTGCTTATGTTACAATAAATCTTGATTTGCAGGAACAGGCACTGGATCGCAGTTTGCTGAAACCTGTTTTAGAGGTATTTTTCCGACAGCAGGAACATTTATGGAAAAGGGACCTTATCTGTTTTGTTTACTATCTCATAACTTGTATCAAAGTGTTGGGCATATACTGCAGATTTAGTAAGTGTATGGTGAGGAAAGAAATAAAGGAACATTTTTTCATCGGAAACATATTAATATATTTTTATTTTATTTTTTAAAAGTTTTTATCTAAATTTTAGTTAATGTACAGTGTGTATAATATAGTAATTTATCACTTCCATACAAACGTGGTGCTTATCACAGCAAGGGCACTTCTTAATTCCCATCACCTATTTAACTCACCCCTTCACCTCCCTTCCAAATGGTAACCACCAGTTTGTTCTCTATAGTGAAGGGTCTATTTCTTGGTTTATCTCCCTCTCTTTTTTTTCCCCCATTTACTCCTTTGTTTTGTTTCTTAAATTCCATATATGAGTGAAAACATACGGTTTTTGTCTTTCTCTGACTTACTTTACTTAGTATAATATTCTCTTGCTCCATCCACGTTGTTGCCAATGGCAAGATTTCACTCTTTTTGATGGCTGAGTAATATTTTATATTTGTTTCCATATATTTATTTCCTTAACTTGGCTATTGTAGACAGTGCTGCTATAAACATCAGGATGCCTGTATCTCTTTGAATCAGTATTTTTATAACTTATGGGTAAATGCCCAGTAGTGTCATTGTTGGATTGTAGGGTAGTTTTATTTTTAACTTCTGAGGAACCTCCATACTGGTTTCCAGAGTGACTGCACAAGTTGTCATTCCCCAAAACAGAGCAAGGGGGTTCCCCTTTCCCTACATTTTCACTAACAACTATTGTTTCTTGTGTTGTTGATTTTAGCCATTCTGAGAGATGTTGAGGTGATATCTCATTGTAGTTTGATTTGTATTTCCCTGATGATGAGTGATGTTAAACAGCTTATGTCTATTGGCCACCTGTATGTCTTTTTTGGAAAAATGTCTATTCATGTCCTCTGACCATTTTTTAACTGAATTATTTATTTGGGTATTGAGCTTGATAAGTTCTTTATATGTTTTGGATACTGTCCCTTTATCAATATGTTTTTTTGCAAATATCTGCTTCCAATTACAAAGGTTGCCTATTAGTTCTGTTGATTGTTTCCTTTGCTGTCCAGAAGCTTTTTATTTTGATGAAGTTTATTTTTGCTTTGCCTTCCTTGCCTCCAGAGACTTATCTAGTAAGAAGTTGCTATGGCCAGTGTCAAAGAGGTTACTACTATGTTCTCTTCTAGAATTTCTATGGTTGCAAGTTTCACACTTGGGTCTTAAATCCATTTTGAACTTATTTTTGTGCATTGTATAAGAAAGTGGTCTATATTTTTGCATGTTGGTGTCCAGTTTTCCTAGCATCATTTCTTGAAGGACTGTCTTTTTCCCCACTGGATATTCTTTCCTGCTTTACCAAAGATTAGCTGATCATATAAGTGTGAGTTCATTTCTGGGTTTTTTATTTTGTTCTATTGATCTTTGTGTCTATTATTTGTGCCAGTACCGTACTGTTTTGAGTACTATAGCTTTGTAATATAAGTTGAAATCCAGAATTGTGATGCCTCTAGCTTTGGTTTTCTTTTTGAAGGTTGCTTTGGCTATTTTCAGTTTTTTGTGGTTCCATACAAATTTTAAGATTGTTTGTTCTAGCTCTGTGAAAAATGCTCTTGGTATTTGATAGGGATTGTTTTGGGTAGTAGTACAGACATTTTAACAGTATTTGGTCTTCCAATCCATGAGCATGGAAATGTTTTCCCATTTGTTTGTGTCATCTTCAATTTCTCATTGGTGTTTTATAGTTTTCAGGGTATAGGTTTTTCACCTCTTTGGTTTATTTGTAGGTAACTTATTATTTTTGGTGTAATTGTAAATGGAATTGATGCCTTGATTTCTCTTACTGCTGCTTCATTATTGGTGTATAGAAGTGCAACAGATTTCTGTATGTTGATTTTGTATCCTGCAACATCACTGAATCTGTGTATCAGTTCCAGCAGGTTTTGGTGGTTTTTCAGGGTTTCCATATAGATTATCATGTCCCCTGCAAACAGTAAAAGTTTAACTTCTTCCTTGCTAACTTGGATGTCTTTTATTTCTTTTTGTTGTCTGGTTGCTGAGACCAAGGCTTCCAGTATAATGTTAAATAGCAATGATGAGAGCAATTTATTTTTTAAAAGATTTTATTTATTTATTTGACAGAGAGAGAGAGATCACAAGTAGGCAGAGAGGCAGACAGAGAGAGGGGGAAGCAGGCTCCCTGCTGAGCAGAGAGCCCGATGTGGGGCTTGATCCCAGGACCCTGGGATCATGACCTGAGCTGAAGGCAGAGGCTTTAACCCACTGAGCCACCCAGGCACCTGAAAGTGGACATTTCTATCTTGTTCCTGACTGTGGAGGCAAAGTTCTTAGTGTTTTACCTATAATCCAGTAGTGTATATCCTATTTTCAGCAAAGCTTAAACTCCATTAAAAGGATTCTGGTTACCAGAAGCTAAGAATTAATGTATATCTCTCAGTAAGAAGAGAACTGTTGCATATTACTTTATGTATAATGTACACAATCATTCACATCTACTGGTAATAGTTTGTACAATTTGATAAGGAGTCCATAACATAAGAAGAAGGAAAACAGGTAATATTCCTATTAGGTAAACTTAATATCTATGTTTAATACTCATGACTCTATACATTTGTAATGGAAAAATATATTTACCTAAAATACATATTGTATATATAAGCTTGTCATGGTTCTGAAATAGATGTTCTCAAACACAAGATACAATAATAATATTTTTCAGTAAATTTCACTGCATAAGAGAGAAATTTCTTCTGAAAACTGTTTATTTCATGTTTTAATTTATCATTTCAAAATGTCTGTAAAAACTTATTTAGAAGCACATTTATTTCTGTAAATTGCAGCTTATTTTAGTAGTTAATTGTAGTATTAATATTCATATTTAATTCTGGTCTGCTAATATTCCTTATTCTAATCAGAATATGCAAACCTTTGTTATTTTTCACTGCTAATATCCATTAACAAATCACATGGGAAAAAATGTTCTTTAGCACATTGAGAGTGCAATGTGAAAGAGGGATTGTTTTTTCCTTGTGGAATCCAAAAGGCATACTGGTATAAGTCATCAGAAATAGGAAATGATCTAAAAGAGTGTTTTCTTTTGGCTCAAGAAAAATTATACTTATGGAATAATATTTTACTTATTAACATGGATATACAGGAGAAACACCAGTGTATAAGAGAATTATGTAGGGGCTTTTCTTTTAATAAAATCAATCTCAATAAATAATTATCTCTTAGAAATTGGAAATTTTTCTTAGCACAAGTTTCACTTTACAATTAAAATTTATACAGTAAAATCTTTAATGCTTGTACTATTGAAAAATGATTAAGCTCAAAGAAGCTCCAAGAATTATCTGAATATTAACGTAACATCTTTTGGGGGACTGTAAAGTTATCATACGTATTGGTGTTATTTTTGACTTGGCGAAAGCAATACAAATGATCTATAGTAAAAATTCTTAGGACAAATTCTCCACAATAGCCATGGAATTTGCAAGCAAATATCTTAATGCATTTCATTAGTGTGAACATGGATCCACTATTTTAAGTAAATTCTTCATGCAGAGTGGGCTAATTGGTCATGTCTAATATTAGCCATTATGGTTTCTGAATCTGTTTCCATAGTAGCATTTTTAGATCCATGATAAATAAAGGATTTCTTTATACCTTATATTACTAATGAACAAGGGCAAAAGATGTTAAAGAGTTAAAAAAAAAAGATTTAATATAGTCTATTAAACTACAATTCCCTTATGTTTTAACAAAAAGATGCACAGCCACAAGTTATGATGTTCAGTGCTGTGGCACTCCAGTCCAGCTTTCCGACACTGACCTTACATAGGAATCCTAATATCATCTCTTGAGCAATTTATAAGGCATTTCCACTTGAATGTGCTGCCTTTGACTCAAAGTGCATGGTTTAAAAACTGACACCATATTTTTTTCTTTCTTTCTTGACATTCCCATCTCCTAATAAATAAATCTAGAAAGGTTAAGTTTTCCTTTAGGGCAAGTCCAAACAACAATTATAGATGCTTCAAAAATTTAACCTTCCCTATGATCTGCATTGAAATATTGTCTGTGGGTTTGGACTCTAGCTATTCATAAAGAAGGTGTCCAGTGAACAAAAACTTTAATTATAATCCTCAAAATATCAGAAGGGTTGATATTAACCACACTTGATTGATGTAAGAACTGAGGCTTAGAGAGCTTTGCCAGGTTGCTCAAAATTGCATTGCCGATGGGACTGCAAGAGGTTTTAAGAGAAAAGTAGCAGATATTTTGGGAGAAAAATTAGAAGGGAGTGTCTATGTGAGAGACAAGAGTACAGAGTTGAGAGAGTAGTGGAAAAGACAGTGCGGTATTGCATATGTCATTTGAGCAATATTATCAAATCTTGATAATTATTAACACTATTAATGCTGAAGAATACAGGCCAATTTTCTTTACATTTAATTTTTTTTTTCAAAACTGGTTAATTTGACTTCAAATTATTTTCTCTGATTGAGTCAATATAATTACTTACCTACCATGTATGAATTTGTATAATTTTTAGGATTTTGATTATGTTCTTGACAATGTTCTCCCTACATTGATTTATCATTCTTGGTCATTTCAACACTTCTATATCAGAGCAGAACACGAGAACTTTCTGCTATAATATGGTAGACAGTAGTCACTTGTGACTATTAAAATTTGGCTGGTGAGATGGAGGAAATAAAAATGAATTAAAATTAAATAAAATTAAAAATTAAGTGAAAACATTCTGGATTATAGTCTGATAAATGAAAGAGTCTTGTTCCTAGTCTATGTTACCTTAACAATTTAAATATTATTTTATGCCTCTTATCACTGCTTCATGGGTGTGTATGTGTCTGCATGTATATGTGTGTGTTTGTGAATGTGTATAATTTGGGGTCCTGCAGAAAATGCAAAGATTTACTGGTAGTTAACACCTGGGAAAGATAGAGAGGAAAGGAAAGAAGAGCAGGTTGGGGAGACTACAGGCTGAGATGCAGCTCCTGCATGTGATAGGAAAGGGAGAATGAATCAGAAGACTCAGATTTAGTAAAGTTCTGAGAATGTTTAAGTCAGCCCAGTAGGGATTTAAGAATAAAGATGACCCATTAGAGGAGTCTTGTCCTGAGCAGGAATTGTCAGAAACTGGTACTCCCACCATAACCACTCGTCTGGGTGTTAAAGTGGATATAGCTCTTATGCTACAATAGATTCTGAAGGCAGCTGGAGAGCATAAGATCATGGTTTCCTAATTGTAAATTCTTATGGGAAATTTGTGAATTTTGTCTACTCTTGTTTTTCACTGCAAACGCCTCCAGAGAATAATGGTTTTTCCTTCTCTTGTGCTTTCCAAATTTTATAGGAATATTTTTCATTGTTACCTGTGATCTGGAATTACACAGGGAAAAGGACTGCAGGAAATATAATTCCTAGAATCCTTTATGCAGTACAGAGGTCAAAGATCATAGAAGGAGGTCATAGTGAGGCCAAACTGAAGATAGATATGGTAACAAATCAACCCATTATCCACTCAATATATACACACATATCCTTTAACCATTTTTAGTTTCAGAGTAAAGTAAAAACAAATTATTCTTCCAAACTTGGTGTGACTCTTCTTTGTATACTGAAAATGTACTTGCACATTTCCTAAAAATAGAGACACTAAGTTCTATATTTAATTTTATCCATCTCTGAGTGGTGATCATATATTTGGTAGCTCAGTCACAAAGATTCTTAGACATTATAAGTTAAATATTAAATTATGCACTTAAAAATAATCACTCTATATTAACTCAAGGTGACTGTGTAAAGAGACCACTGGTTATATATAATCTATTAATAACAAAATGAGAAAGAAAATATGCTTAGCTACCACCATACTCACTTTTGCAAGGCCATACGAACAGAATTTGTACTTATAATTGCCTTTTTAAAAATATTTAATTTATTTATTTTGAAAGAGATAGAGCATGGGGTGAAGGGCAGAGAGAGAGGGAGAGAAAATCTTAAGCAGGCTCCATGGTGAGTGTTGAGCCCGACACAGGGCTTGACCTCATAATTCGGAGATTATGACCTGAACCGAAATCAAGAACAGGACACTTACCTGACTGAGGACACTCAGGCACCTCTATTTTTTTTTAATTTCTTTATAAAATTCTGTATTCCTTATTTCCTTTCCCTTTGCTGGCACCTCACTTGACTGTTATTTCTTTCCTGGGGCGGTAACTAAAACTTTGTTTTTGAAAGGGTTTTACTATCAACAATCTTGCCTGTATTGAATGACCAAATTTTCATTCATTGCTATCTGTGGAAATAGAATAGAAAGGGAAGTCTCAGAGAGGCTACTGGATTCCAGACATATCTCTTCTTGCTCCCATTGTATAGTAACATTTTTATTGTATTCTCCCCTGATAATCATGACCAAACCACTTAGTGTAGTGACTTCTTTATCTATAATTTCAGTAGTAAGACTAGTCCAAAATATTCGGATGGTTATCTCAGCTTCCAGGTCAAGAAAACCTTGTTGGGTTTCTCTAACGTATCAGATCCCAGGGTTTGGATATGGGAAACAGCTTTGGGTTTTGTTTTCCCTAGCATATAACTGGGAGTAATAGAGAAAGCAGTCACTTCCATTTCCACATCTCTGTTCAGAATACATTCTGATATTCTGGTTTGGGGGAAAAAGCCATTGTATCTGTTGCTGGTAAAAACCACATGCTACATCACAGGATGACTATTCAACTCTAAGAGCTTTCTGCACCGACTGGTGCTAAAACTGAGTCAACAAAAGGCCATTCTTCAGGTGAACTGACCTGGGGCAAGGGTTATGTAGAATGATTATAAACTCTCTGAGTTTAACTCATCATCTTACTTTACTTTCTCTAAAATGTGTTCCCTCTAAAATGTGTTCCTTGGTCAAAAGTGATGGTCAAAAATGGACAAAGTATTATACAAATCCACTGACAGTGATTTTGACAAAAGCACTGTGAATCAAAAAGGTAAATCTATATCCAGAAACAGCATTTATTCTAGTGAAGACAAATCAATGCCTGCTCTATAGTGAAAGGATCCAATGTAATCGACATGCAACCACATGGCTAGATGATCCTTTTGCAGAAGATTAGAATATGGGAACCCAGTGTAATTCTCTGCTGTTAACAGGTTGGAGCTAAGCAGTGGCCAGGTGTGCCCTGGTGAGGTTTGGAATTGTTACTTGGACTTCTTTTTTCAGAAGAGGCCATTAAAAATCCAGCAACCTTATGAGCATTTGGTTATTAAGGCCGAATAACATGCCCAAATAATATATAAACTGCATCCAGAATATAAAGAACCTTCTAAGCATGATAAGTTTTTCTTGGTGACAAGAAATGCCAGCTACAGCATGTTCTTACTATTGCAGTGGAGATCTCAACATACCCGGGTCCACTAAAACAGAAACACTACTGAACTAATTAATAGGCTTTTGATTTAATAGGTTCTATTTCTCACTTTCTACATACTTGTTTCTCAACAAGACATAAAAGGCATTCACTAATTCTTGGTTACTGGTAATAATCAACGTTCTTATCTAATCTTGACCGCACACCTAACCAAGTTTCTACTGCTAGCCTGAATGCTTCCTCTGAGGACACTTGACTACATATTCAACAGGCTGAAAATCCTGTGGCATTGACACCATTCCTCAGGAGCAGAGCTCAACCAAAGACTGAAGGAAGACAGAATAGGCATCGTCCAGCTCACCTGCCTTTTCAACAGAATAATGCCTAAATATATGTTTTATTCTGTTCCCTGGACTTCCCACATGTCATTAGGCTTCAAGTAAAACTAGTGGTAACTTGACTGAAAACAATCCATTTCAATATAATGTGATAAGAGATAAATACCTATGGATTTCATGGAGTTCTAGAAGATTCTCTCTTTTTTTTAAAGATTTTTATTTATTTATTTGACAGACAGAGATCACAATTAGGCCGAGAGGCAGGCAGAGAGAGAGGAAGGCAGAGAGAGAGGAAGGCAGAGAGAGAGAGGAAGGGAAGCAGGCTCCTTGCCGAGCAGAGAGCCCAATGCAGGGCTCGATCCCAGGACCCCGGGATCATGACCTGAGCCGAAGGCAAAGGCTTAACCCACTGAACCATCCAGGTGCCCCGAGAAGATTCTCTTTTTAACTGAATTGGCTTAATATCTTGATAACACATATCACAGAAAAATTCATTAGTTTACTACTAACAAGCAGTAAACCAAGGAGATAAATATATAAATCTAAAGTTATTAAAAAACCTAAATGCTATCTACTTTTTTCTCTTAAAATATTATGGATAATTATAACACCTAAGTCAGATTTATTCCTTCCTATTATAGCTAATAAAAGCAGCCCTTTGAATCTGGTAACTACATCCTAAAATGTTGGATTATGGCAAGTGAGAAGTATCAAATTTTAGGGCCTACCCTTCTAGCCTTTCTTTTTAAATTTGTTTTTAAAGACATGCATGGAGTTTGCATCCTACTTTTAGGAAGAAAATCAGAATTGCTTATAAAGTTTGTGCGCACACACACACACACACACACACACTCATGATAACTTGTACTAGCAATGGTGTTGGAAAGCAATTCAGTAATGGACAGTGGGAATAAAAACTGTGACAAACTTTTGAGGAAATATATGGCAGTAGAAATTAACATTAAACATGAACATTACCTCTGACATATCAAGCCAGATTTTAGAATTCTAACAGAAATGATAACATTATGCATATACCTTGTAAAACTACAGTGAGAAAACATGAGAAATAAATTAAATGTCCATCAGTGGGGAATTGTTGACCTTTTCTATATCCATTCTGTGAAATTGAAATACCATCTATCCATGTCAAACCATCATAACTAAGTATGAAAGCATGTTGCACAATTAAATACATAAGAGAGGGAAGGGAGGAGAAGGGAGGTGAGACAGTGGAAAAAATAACAAAGAAGAAGAAGAAAAAGATAGCTACCAAAGCTACCAGAGGGGCTGAGATGCTGGTAGAGATTCTTTAAAAAAAATTAATATCATAAAAATTAATATCATAACCATACTTAAAATCCAAAAACAAATAAGCAAAGCAGTATAGTAAATAAAACATGCACATGGATTTCTTAATGCAAGTATTAAGAACCCTCATTTAAATACAGAATTTGATAAAGAGAAGCAAACAAACTTCTTCCTATCCCCTGTAAATACACAATTATTCACACAATTAACCTTTAACCTACTCAACCTTTGAAAGTTAATCAATCATTTTTGGGGGGCAGGCCTTTTTATTGATAACAGGAAAATATTATTCACCTTAGTAAGTTAAAAAAGAGATTTGGTGGTGTTTTCCTCCTAAATACCTTGGGGGGACAGCTATGACTTGTGCTCAAAAAAAAAAAAAGTCTTTATGAAGTCAAAACATTGTGGAACCATTTTTATAAAATACACTTTGCCATGAAATAAGAAATCAAAAAAATTTTCCCTCAATACTTAAATGGTTACCAGATCATTCAACACCATTGTTTAAAAAGATCATGGGAAAATTAGTGACTTCAATAAACATAGAAATTTATATTCAAAACTAATCTCACATTTAAATTATACTTTGAGAATTTACTTGATCAAGAATAAGAAACATTTCCTAGATTCTTTTATTCATTTTTAATTTACAGCATTATAAAGTCAAATTTTGACTGTTGAAAACAGTTGCGACAGATGAAAATGTTTTCCAACTGAATTTTCATAGTCATTACAAAGTTAGGTTTATAGTGCAATTGCTGACAGGCTTTTAGCATTTTGATGTTCAATATTCATTTCTGCTACAAGGGAACTCAAACTAAAAACTTTTTTGGTAGCTGACACTGTTCGATGTTTGACTTCAAGGCTATTTTAAAACAATGAAAAGGAATGACATCATACAAAAACTGATCTGATTTAATAGACACAGTTTTGGAAAGGAATAATTTAACATAACGCAAAAGAAAAGTCTTATCTGTTTACTTAAGGACAAAAAAGCCCACAGATAAGCAGATGTGCAAATACTTCCCTTCGGTATTTTGCTCTTAAAAAGACTAAACAAAGTTAATACAACATATCTTTTCATGTCTACTAATTTTGTCTCTGTATCTTTTTATTTTTTTTTTACTTTTTCTTGTAGTTTCAAGTTTTAATTTAAATTTTAGTTAGTTAACATACAGTGTAATATTAGTTTCAGGAGTAGAATTTAGTTATTTATCATTTAAATACAATACCTGATGCTCATCACAAGCATCCTCCTTAATACCCCTCACCCATCTACCATTTAGCCATCTCCCCACCCCCCACACTGCCCTCCCTTCCAGCATCTCTGCTTCTTCTCTATAGTTAACAGTATTTTATGGCCTTCCTCTCTCTTTTCCCCCTTATGTTCATCTTTTTAAAATTTCCTAAATTCTACAAATGAGTGAATTCATATGGTATTTGTCTCTCTGACTGACTTGTTTTACTTAGAATAATATGCTCTACCTCTATCCATGTCATTGCAAAATGCAGGATTTCATACTTTTTATGACTGAATAATATTCCATTATTCATATATATAATCTATTTTATACACACACACACACTATCACACACACACCACTCTACATCTTCCTTACCCATTTGTCAATCAATGGACATATAAGTGATTTCCACAATTTGGCTATTGTTAATAATGTTACCGTAAACATCAGTGTGCATGTATCCCTTCAAATCAGTATTTTTGCATCCTTTGGGTAAATATTTAGTAGTGAAATTGCTAGATTGCAGGGTAGTTCTATTTTTAAATCTTTGAGGACCCTTCATATTGGTTTCCAGAGTGACTGCACAAGTTTGCATACCCACCAACAGTGCAAGAGGGTTCCCCTTTCTCCATAACCTTGCCAATACTTGTTTCTTGTGTTGTTGATTTTAGCCACTCTGAAAGGTGTTGAGGTGATATCTCATTGCAGTTTTGATCGGTATTTACCCAATGATGAGTGATATTGAGAATCCTATCATGTGTTTGTAAGCAATCTGGATATCTTCTTTGGAAAAATATCTATTCATGTTTTCTGTCCACTTTTTAACTGGATTATTTGGTTTTTGGGTGTTGAGCTTGATAAGTTCTTTATATATTTTGGATACTAACCCTTTATCAAGTATGTCATTTGCAAATATCTTCTCCCATTCTGAAGGATGACTTTTGGTTTTGTTGATTGTTTCCTTCATTGTGCAGAAGATTTTTATCTTGATGAATTCCCTATAGTTTATTTTTGCTTTTGTTTCTCTTGCCTCCCGAGACCTATCTTTTAAGAAGTTGCTACAGCCAATGTCAAAGAGGTTACCGCCTCTGTTCCCCTCTAAGATTTTGATGTTTTCCTGTCTCACACTTGGGTTTTTAATCCACTTTGAATTTATTTTTGTGTACAGCATAAGAAAGTTGTCCAGTTTCATTCTTTTGCTGATGGCGGCCCAGTTTCCCCAGTACTACTTGTTTAAGAGACTGTCTTTTTTCCACTGGATATTCTTTCTTACTTTGCCCAAGATTAGTTGTCATATAGCTGTGGGTCCATTTCTGGGTTTTCTATTCTGTTCTATTGATCTATGAGTCTGCTTTTGTGCTAATACCATGCTATCTTAATCACCACAGCTTTGTAATATAATTTGAAGACCAGAATCATAATGCTTCCAGCTTTGCTTTCCTTTTCCAAGTTTACTTTTGCTGTCTAGGGGCTTTAGTGCTTCCATACAAATATTAGGATTGTTTGTTCTAGCTCTGTGATAAATGCTATTTGTATTTTGATAGGGATTGCCTTAAATGTGTAGATTGCTTTGTGTACATAGACATTTAAATACTGTTTGTTCTTCCAATCCATGAGCATGGGATGTGTTTTCATTTCTTTATGTCATCTCCAAGGCCAGATGGCTTCACAGGGAGATTCTATCAAACATCTAAGGAAGAGTTAATACCTATTCTTCTCAAACTACTCCAAAATACAGAAATGGAAGCAAAACTTCAAAATTCATTCTATGATGCCATCATTACCTTGATTCCAAAACCAAAGGAAGACCCCACTAAAAAGGAGAACTACAGGCTGATATCCCCAGTGAACATGGATATAAAAATCCTCAACAAAGACTAGCAAATTGAATCCAACAGTACATTAAAAATTCACCATGGTCAGGTGAGATTTATTCCTGGGTTGCCAGGGTGGTTCAATATTGGCAAATCAAACAACATGATGCATCACGTTAATAAAATAAAAGATAAGAGCCCTATGATCCTCTTAATGGATGCAGAAAAAGCATTTGGCAAAATGCAGAATCTATTCCTAATGAAAACCCTCAACAAAGTAGGAATAAAGGAAACGTGCCTCAATATCATAAAGGCCATATATGAAAGATCCACAGCTAATATCATCCTCAAGGGGGAAAAACTGAGAGCTTTTCCCCCATGCTCTGGAACAAGACAGGAATGTCCATTCTCACCACTGTTAATTTACATATTACTGGTTGTCCTAGCCTCAGCAGTCAGGCAACAAAAAGAAATAAAAGAAATCCAAATCAGGAAGGAAGAAGTCAAAATTTCTCTATTTGCAGATGACATGATGCTCTATGTACAAAGCCCAAAAGACTGCCAAAAAATTTCTAGAACTGATACAAGAATTTTGTAAAGTTGCAGGACACAAAATCAACATACGGAAATCTGTTACATTCCTATACACCAATAATGAAGTAGTTGAAAGAGAAATTAAGAAATTGATTCCATTTACAATTGTATCCCCCCTCCTCCCCCACCAAAAAAAAAAAACCCAAAAAATACCTAGGAATAAACCTAACCAAAGGGGTAAAAGATCTGCACTCTGAAAAGTATAAAACACTTATTTCTATATCTTTTTAGAAACTGCGTCTGTGGGATCCTATATAGACTACAGCCTTTCAGTAAGATACAGAAAAAGCAAAATATTAAATTTAATTTTTCCAGTCATAGCAGTAGTTGATTACACAACCTAATTTTGTGACATTTGTACTTTTGTGTGAATATTGGTATATCTAAGGAATTGGGAAAACCTGTTTTATTTGCACATTGAAATGAAACTGCCAACATAGATGCAATGATTTCATGGTTAGTTGATATTTGCCAATAATTTTTCTCAAACTAGAAATCACTCCAAGCAAAGAGAGGGGGGAGAAAATGAAAGAAAAAAACGAAAGAGAGAGAAAGGCAATGACATTTCTGCACAAAGAAATTTGAAATTGTGTCAATTACTTGAAAAAATCAATTTAATAATAAGCAGGTCACAGTGTGTTTGGTAGCTTGAGTTTAGATAACCATTTATAAAGTGTATCATTGCAACTTTGGTTTAATCAGTAATATTATGTAATGGCAGGAGAAAAGTCTAAGGGTGATGAAATCTGAAACAGTTTTGACTTTCTATGTGATTGATAAAACCTATTTGAAACAGAAAAGTTAATTCTATTGTCAAATGCAGTATCAGTGAGAAGCCTTATTTCATTTTCATGGTAGAACAATAGGAGATATATAATTCTGCCTAAATTTGTCTCACTGTTCCGTTCATAATTAAACACACTGTCACAAGTGCTTGTTCTACTTTTATATTAGTGATTAACAAAAGAATGATTATAGCTAAATAGTACAAATTGCTATTCAAATGGAATGATTCCTTTATATCTGTATATGTAAATCATCTACACTTAACTTTTCTCTAAAATTTTGATAAAAATTATGTGTATACATTTATAAAAGTTAAGACATTTGCTTTGTTATAAGGGTTATATTTTTATAAATTTTAAGAGGTAACAGTTAAATTAGTAACATACTTCTTCAAATCATACAAACATATTTTGTATTTGTGCCTTCAAATTCTGGAAAATTCTGAATATATTATTTACATTTTCAGAGTGTCATGTTTCCCTTGAGATCATGAGTTTTACTGTAAGAAATTAATATGGTAGTCTATATTTTCTAAAAAAAATATTTGTATGTGTCTACATTAATAGGTTACACTCAAACTAATACACTTTGATGATTCTACTCTATTTTTCTGGATTATAACACAGGATTAAAAGCTTTTTTTATATTGGATTGTCTTAATACATCATCTGCACAATTTAAAATAATAATAATTTTGCTAAAATTTCCATTCAAGTGGACAATTATATAGTCAGTTTGAGTTAGTGGATAGAATATGGATTCTAGAGTCTTAAAGAAACAGTTTCTCAGTACTGGATTCATGGCTACCTATTATGGGAACTTTCTCTGCTTCAGTTTTGTTCTTTTTTTTTTTAATGTTGCATTGGAAAGTTAGGTTAATTAAAGGTATTTCATGTAAAGCACTAAATATATCAATATTGCTTAAGAAATCAAATGTGTTATTGTTTTTATTCAAATGGCCATTAATTTTTTTTACTTAACAAATATTAATTAGTACCCCCTCCCATGTCCTTGTTATAGTGGGAGAGAAAGGAACACAAATAATAGAACAAAGAGATTTTGCTTGAAATGCATATAGTTTCATTTGCCACATGTTAAACAGGAAAATGCTAATTTACATTTATGTTTAATATTTTTGGAGCTTAAAGCAGAGGGCTCCTAATTCTGCTTGCACAAGGAGGAGAAAGAGTTAAAAAGAAGGTAGTATTTGAGCTATGTCTTGGGGGTTGAGTATGTGTTTGTTCTTCAGGTAGATTGAGTTTAAAGGTAGAATAGTCAGGGAGGGAGAGATTAAAATGAACTGGAAACTTTCTAGGCAGAGGGATAAGCATATGGAGGTAAAAAATAAACTGACATATACAGCTACCTGAAAATAAGAGCACATGGCTCCGATTCAGCCATGTGTGCAAGAGATGAAATTTTATACCATAAGGAGTCACATAAGCCATCTGTAAAGAAAAGAGATAGCAGATCCGTGAGTCACCCCTTCCCTACTTGAGGTTAATTTAATTGAGACACCAATTTTTCTAGAGGACAATAACCAATTCAGTGCTATGATAACTTGAGATAAGAAAAGCATAAAAAGTGAGCTCCACATTTATCTCAGCTTTCTTTCTGGGTGTGTTTTCCAAAGGTGCACAGGAAAATGGAGTATAAGCAGAAATGACTATATTGCTGTACAAATGAAACATATTAGAAACCAGGGTAACTAAATTTTGGAGACAGGATATGAGAAAGGTAGAAATTACATATAAGGATTCTCCAAAATATATATAAAAGTTTCCCTGGTGTCCTTGGTGTACATATTCAAAGCAAAACTCTGGGATGCCTAGGACAGAACAGATGCTGGGAATGTAAAGAGCCAAATGGAAATGTCAGTGTTTTCACAGTGCTGAAATATTTTGGTGTATGAACCCAGCCAGTGAGAACACTGAAGATTCTGACTATCAGTTGAGACTGTGAAAGGCACTGGGAGAAAGATTAAACAGGAATAAATCTGCCCTAATGGGCCTAGAACCCAGTTTCAACAGGATCAAAGTGATCCATGAGAATCAGACTGCACAACAGAGCAAACATTAACACCTTTTAGAAGAAGACTGCACAATTCACATTCTCAGGACATATTTTCCACAATGTTCAGTATAAACAAAAAATCTCTAGATAAGTTAGGAGATAAAATAGACCAGCGATATTTAGGAGGTGAAACTGTCAGTAAAAGCATAAAAGTATACTTGAAAATAATACAGATATTAGAGTAAGCACAGCATCAAAAGAGTGCAGATTAATTTGTTAAAAGGGAATCAGTTGCCAAATGATTCAATAAGATGAGCTAATACCAGGCTGGTATTAACAAACAAAAAATAGGACTAGAAAAATTGAGAATAGTTTATTAGAAAATATCTTATCTGAAACGGAGAAAAAAAAATGTAATGGGAAAGAGAGAGCATAAGAAAAATGTAGCATTTGATAAAAAAAATGAACACTCATGTAATTGAGGTCACAGATGAAGAGAGTGGGAGAATGGAACAGATGTAATTTTTATAAGGAATACTGAGAATTAATTTTTCAAATATAAAATGATACATCAAATCACATATTCAAAAAAGTGAGTAAATAAACCACAAGAAGAAGCAGAAAAAACGACAACTAGGAAGGTCATAACCAAACCTCAGAGAATGAAATACAGAGAATAAATTGTAAAATAAGCCAGAGAAAAAAGAAATGTTATCTTTCATAATCAATAAAAAAGAAAACTGATTTCTTGGGGTGCCTGGGTGGCTAGTGGGTTAAAGCCTCTGCCTTCGGCTCAGGTCATGATCTCAGGGTCCTGGGATCGAGCCCCGCATCCATCGGGTTCTCTGCTCAGCAGGGAGCCTGCTTCCCCTTCTCTCTCTGCCTGCCGCTCTGCCTACTTGTGATCTCTCTCTCTTTCTCTGTGTCAAATAAATAAACTAAGTCTTAAAAAAAAAAAAGAAAAGAAAACTGATTTCTCAACCGAAACTTTATCTCAGTAGGAGATAAAGAAATATTATTTTTCAAGTGCTGAAAGAAAATAGAACAGTTAACAAAGAATTCTATATCCAGCAAAAATATCCTTCAAAAATGAAGATGAAATAAATATAGTCTCAGGAAAACAAAAGCTGAGATAGTTTGTTTGCAAGTATACCTCCACTGCAGGATATGCTTTATCTCAAATGGAAGTAGGTGAGTCTAAGAAGGAATAAACAGTATATTTTACCACAGAAGTGGTAAATACATGATTAAATATAAAGTACTATTCATTGTTCCAAGCAAAATTAAATACAATGCCTTATGCTTTATAAATACATAAAATTAAAATACATAACAATTGCACAAAAAGGGGACACAGGAAATAACATTATTGTACTATAGCTATTTTTTTTGTGTTGTATTATATGCTGTAGAAATACTAATTTGTTGTCTCTAATAATAAAAAATATGTATTGTTTATAATACATTTTTAATTTCTAAGAAAAGCAGCAGGGAATAATAATGAAAGATATTAAAAAAAAAAAAAAAAAAACTAGTAGAAGAGTGGCACCTGGGCGGCTCAGTCACCTGAGCATCCAACTCTTGATTTTGGCTCAGGTCATGATCTCGCCCTTCTGAGACAGAGCCAGCCATGGGGCTTCCTGCTCAGCAGGGAGTCAGCCTGGGATTCTCTCTCTCCTTCTCCCTGCCTCTCCCCCTGCTTGCATTTTGTCTCTCTCTCTCCCTCAAATAAATAAATCTTAAAGAAAACTAGAAGAGATAAAAATGAAATAAATGAAATTTACAAAGTATCTACTATAAAGAATTGCAAGGAAAGAAGAATAAAAAAGAACGTGACAAATAGAAAACAAAGAGCAATAAGGTAGATTTAAACCCAACTATGTTAGCAATTATATTAATTCTAAATGATCTAAACATTCCAATTAAAACACAACTGTCATCGACAGGATTTTTAAAACAGATAACTCAAGCTGTCTTAAAAAAGTACACACATTTAATGTAATAAATTATATATGAAGCTGACATACCCAGAGTCATGCCCTACTCTAACCATGTGCCGTCTACAAAAGCATGACTCTAACGCTGATGACATTGTTAATGCAGCTGGTTACTACTGTGCTTTTCTCAGCCAGAAGTCAGGAGATATGCTCTCTTGTTTCCACATTGCAGAGGTTCATTAAATACAATTTGTATTCCCTCCTTTGGTTTCCTCTATAACCATGTTGGCAGATTCTCTTTTTCCTACATGCAAAGGAGTGATTTTTCCCCGTCATCTAGTCCTTGCCACATTTTCATAATTAATATTCCATGAACAGGCTTTGTCAATGTTAGCTTTCAGCGTTAGTCTGGAATCCCAAAATGGAAAAAAAAAAAAAAATTCAGACATCTGAGATTTCAGCTATGAGTGAACAGATACAAAATCAAATGTTGGTCTTGGCCCAGAAACCAAACTAGAGGAATAGACAGGATAGGATATCTGTAGGCCACTGAAATGAGAAGAATTCTTGAAATGATCAGAACGTTGTTCGTATAGATGCACTTCTGTCGCTTTTAAAAGCAAAAATTCCAAACTTGGTATTAGTAACAAACTTCGTTCTCTGTTGCAACGTCATTGCCTCATTTGGTTCTCACAGGGATCCTTTGATCAGTTTCTTGTTTGTTGTGTGAAAACAGGCTGTGAGACATGGAGTAACTTGCTCAGATTCACACATTCACTACATAGAAAACTTGGAATTGTTATCTAAATTATTAAACCCATTCCGCTAAAAAGCATGGACGACAGAGAAAATCAGACAAACGTGCCCAGAATATGTAATCTGGTATTCTCGCGTCTATAGCACACTAGAAATAACAAGTGTCAGGGAAAAAAAAAAAAAAAAAAAGACAAAGTTGAGTTTGGTAACTATTGTGCCACCTGCTGAGTGTGTGATTTGACCATTATATTTGACCATTTCTGAGCCTACATTTATTTGTTGTGAGAAAAGTCATGCATGCTTCTTTATATTATTGTGCAGTTCCAATAAGGTAAATTTAAGAGGTACTTAATGTAATAACCATCATGGTTGGTTTTCAAACTATGGTAGCTTTTATTGTGGAAAAACAAGATCAATTATACTTAAGTACAGTCTAGTTCATCTGTGCACATTTTTCAGCTTATGACCTGAAATTAATATATAGGTATTAAGATATTAATCCCCATATACAATAGTGTTGACTAATGTTATATTTCTTTTTGAGGTATGTTTATAATAAGCATTAATCTATTTTTGCTTGTTAAATTATTCTACTGTATAAGGTTAGCCATACTTTACAGATAATGAGGTGATTACAGACAACTCTTCTTTTAGGAAAAAAATAAAACTGAGGTCTTACATATTAAACAATTGGTTAATTTAAAAATTTTACAGCACCCTTTATGAGCCCCACTATACAACAGCAGCTAATAGTATGTGCGCCGGTAATGTCACCATGTGTAAATAAGGAAAGATTTTAGCCTCTAAGGAACTTAATAGTCTAATGGAAGGAGATGGACCTGTCAACAACAAATACAAACACAAAACACAGAAAGAAATATACATCCATTAGTGATATTTGAGGAGGAGTGGTAATTATTACCCTTGCTGAAGAGTAGTAAGGGTATCTTCATTGAAGGAACAACACCTTCACTGAAATGAAATAAAAAAAAAAAAATACAGAGAACAGAAAGATTTTCCTGGCAGAAGGAACAATGAGAAATATGCAAAACAAACAAAACGTGGTATATTCAAGGAATCATGAAAAATTCCGTTTACCTTGAGCACTGCATATTGGGATTGGAAGCACTGGAACCTGAAGTCTTAGGAGATCTCTAGACATCACATACTTAGACCGTCTGAACATAACCAGGGGCTGAATTTGTAAGCCCATTCTCATTCCCAAGACTGCGATTGTTATCTGATCAGTGTGCTCATTGGAATCACCAGGGAGCTATTGAAATTGCCAGGGTTTGGGCTTTACCCTTAAACAATTGAATCAGAATCTCAAGATGAGGAGCCCACACTCACATGATTCTTACATGTGACCAGGGACAAGAACCACTGATACAGTTCCTCCAACCAGGTTTAGACGCTAACAGACAGCAGGTTTAAATCAAAAGTCTGTCCTGTTTGTTAGTTTAAAACGAAAATGTGTCAAGGTTATTTTCACTCTGTACGGTTGTAAACTATTCCTTTGGTTTTTTGAAAGAAGAAACTCAGAATTTCTACTTTGGTATTTCAGTGCTTCTAGCAAAGTACCATGTATGTGAAGGTACTCTTTAAAGATTTGCTTGTTTACAAAGATGATGTTAAAGTCACTGTTAAACTCAGAGCTTTCAATCTTTTCTTGGCCTTTGGCTGTACCCTTAAGATATATACATACCTTTTTGTAACATATTAATTATAATTTTTGTACAATTTATACAACTGACACTATGATCACATTATAATACAATGTGTTGTATTTACATTGTTGAAGACACAATACAGCAATTTGCAAGGATGAAATAAACAACACTTTAAAAAATTCAACTTAAAATAAAATGAAAAAAATAAAGGACTGAAGATGTAAAATAGATTTTTATCTTTAAAAGACTTAAGAAAAAAACAAAAGGATTATCGTTAGCTGGAAGCTTTGCAAGGCATTTATATTAAAGTATGGATGAAAGTCTTCATGAGCCACCCATTAGAAATTGTTGTTTACTAAATCAAAACATGACACACACAGAGAAATAAGTATTGGTTTATTTACTGGGAAACGTTTTTCTTCCTTCAATATTCTACAATTCATGCTATTTGCATGAGCAGATTATTACAAAGCCATTTGACTTAAGGGTCAATGTTTTTTAGGATTTAAATTCTATATATCAGGCTTCTCATTATCAGAGTTTTTCAATTTATATTTTTCTTGTGAAATTTTGTGGAACAAATGCCATTATTTTTTGTTCTTCCATTCATTAATAAATAAAACCTAAATATAGGAACTTTATTACTCTGAAGACTGAATACAGATATGTAATTTCCTATCTAACAACAACAACAACAAAACCCCAAAGCACATAAGCAAAAGGAAGCAAAAGGTATTCTAAGGGAGGAAATAGCAGACAAGGAGGAAACAGTGAGTAAATTTTAGAAGCTTGAAAGTAGATGAAGTATTTTACCAAGAAAAACAAATCCCAAATTTTCAATTGTAAAAGCTGATACAAACTTTACAAAAAGAAAATGTCCATAAATATTAAATAGAATAGCTTAATGCCTTTGAACAATGTTTATCAATAGAGTTACAGAAGTGTCCACAATATATTAAGTAGAAAAGCAAGATGAAGAGAAGTTAATAAAATATGCTGTTTATTTTTAATGAAAACACTAAGGGTAACATATAAACAATATAGATAATAGAGTGATAGGTAGACAGGCAAAGCATAGGTACACAGATACAAAGATAGATACATAGATATAGATAATAGATTTTAAATACGATTATATGAAGTATGAAAAATTATATAAGAATCTGTTGATGTCAGTACCTACATGGAAAGCAGAAAGGAACATGGATGACCACAAAAAAGAGGAAAAAAACAAAAAACAACAGTGTTAAAACAAAAATGTTTAACATATCCATAATAAAAATAGTACGCAGGATATGATCCTATTTATTTAAAATTAATTGTGTGTGTGATGTTAAATGATAGCAAAAGAAATGTTCTTTGTGTTATCAAGTAATTTTATTTTCTGACTTCTCGGATGAATGTAGTGTTCATTTACAAATTTATAACAAAATATTTTAATTAAAATTAAAATAAATGACTAAATGCTTTTATTAGATTTAAATTGTGTTTGAAACTTACATAAAGCACACAGCATACCATTTACTGGCTAACTACTCTGTGCTTTGCCGTGTGCTAAAAAGATACAAAGATGAATAAAACTCTAGGGTTTTACAACTATATTTTTCTTTAATGTAGGTGTCAGTGTAATTTTTGTTATAACATGTTCTTTTTAGAATACTTTTCTGACTAACATAATCTGGACAAGCATTTGTAAGTATTTCCAGAGATTCATCCAAGAGCCAAAAAAAAAAAAAAAAACCTTTAAATTATGTTTAATACTTATAAATCATTCATAAATTGTCAGGTTTTTCTAACCTTTTCCTTACTAGAATTTATGCTAAATCTAAATGCACATTTCTCATATGTCATATTTTAAATCTTTTTGGCAAAGATAAACATATTATTATCATTATTATTATTATTATTATTATTATTATTTTAGAGGTGGGAGAGCAGAGGGAGAGAGAGACTCCCAAGCAGGCTCCACACCCAATGCAGAGCCCAACGTGAGGCTCCATCCCACAACCCCAAGATCATGACCTTAGCCCAAATCAACAGTCACCCAACTGACTGAGCCACCCAGGTGCCCCAAAGATAAACAGTTTAGATAGAATTCTATATTGTATAAAATCTGAGGATAAGAAATCTCTCTAGGGGATAAACAATATTCCCTCTACCTTTGCCCATTAGTGCCTGAGTTGTGATGCATGGTGTGGCCAGCAGGCAAATGAGGGAGGTGTATACAGTAAGTATAGTGCTTAAAAGGATGGGCATTAAACTTAAATAGACCTGGTTTCTGCTCTAGATTCTATCAACTGCCTCGTTAAGTGGATTTTGATGAATAACTTCATTAACTATCAGTTTCTTTGCATGATATCAAGAAAAAAAATCTATCTTGCAGAGTTGTTTTAAGACATTTATAAAATGGCTGCAGTTAATGCAAGTATACAATAAATCATAGCAGTTGCTAATGTTCAAATTAGTGATATTATCATGGCTAGTGATAGCAGGAGCGAATTTAATAATGGGCATGGTAGTATTCACGTAATAAGTATAACTATAAGCAGAATTTTTTTTTTTTTTAAGTGGCAGAGGACTTGTACCAGCTATCCATGTTCTGCATGGCTTATAAATATCCAAGGACAGACTTCAAGGATTCTGTGAAGTTCCTAAACTTTCATCTTCTGTATGAAGCCTGGAGTATGTCAAGGCTCTCTGAACTATGAAGAAAAAACAAAGAGCAACTAGGACAGTCACTCTGACTCCAAAATTCTACTCCAGCTGCATTATTTGGTGGATGGCTCACTCCAGGACCCCAGAATCCCTGGTCCATATTTCTTTGCCACAGCTTAATACAGAGCTCCTTTTCTTTATACTTTTTTTCAGCATTCTCTAAAAAAAAAAAAAAAATGTTACTCTCTGGAGATAGTGTGTGTGTAGTCATGGAGTGAGAACTGAACAACAAAGTATGCTATGCAATGGAGAAGTTTTGATAATGACTCATGGGATCAAACACGAGTGAGCAGAGATGTGAGAACCTCAGAGGAGTGACAAACATTAAAAATGATGTGGGGTCGATGGATGAGAGGTCCTGAAGGGAGGTAGAATTGCTGGCATCAAGGTAACAAAGAGAGTGATTTGAAAGTAGGAGTCAGAATAGCAAAATTGGGATTTCTGAAAAAAACATATTCATGCCATTTTTGGTGGTTACAAGTATAGATACTAAGTTATAGGACAGGAGCAAACACCAGTTAGTGACATGTACAGAGGGGCAAGGTAAGGTTTATCCAGGATAAACAATCTTACAGGGAAAAAAAGTCAATATAATATTGCTATGTCTGAATGTTTATATTTCTCCATAATTCATAGGTTGAAATCCTAAAGCCCAAGATGATGCTGTTAGGAGGTGGGGCCCCTGAGCAGTAATTAGGTCATGAAGGTAGAGTCTTAATGAATAAGATTACTGCCCTGATAAACAGAACACAGAGAAATCCCTCAGATGTTCCACTACATGAGGACATAGCAAAACGATACAAAGCAAGTTCTTTCCAGACACCAAATTTGTTGGCACCTTCATCTTGAACTTCCAGCCTCCAGAACTGTGAGAATTGAATTTATGTTATTTATAAACCATCTAGTCAATAGTATTTTGTTATAACAACCCAAAAAAGACAGATAAATCTTTTTATTGTCTCTGTTTTCCCCATTTTACAGGGAGGGTTGTTTGGTCTGGGAACCCTAGGCAATTAGCCAAAAGAGAATCCTTGTCCTAGGAGGGGGCCTGTGGGCACCAGATCCTTTGATCTTTCTGGTTGAGATAAGGCTACATGCATGAAAAGATCATTCTCTTTCCTCTGACACTGTCCTCTAGAGACATCCATTTACCCATCATTAAAGGAAAGTAGGAATCTAGTAGCTTTCCTGTTAATTGAGGTGTTTTGTTTTTTTTTTTTAGGTTTTAAAAAAAATTTTTTTTTTAAGTTAACATGTGAATAGAAGGAAACTGAAGGCACAAAAAGCAAAGAACAAAGTCATCCATAATCACAAGCAATTTACAGTTTGACTTCTAGGTCCCATGTGTGTATCTACACAAGTAAGCATTTTAATGTGATTAAGATCATAAAAGTATGTATCATGCTTTTTTACACACCATGAATATTTACCATTTCAAAGTCCCCAAACTATGAGTATTTTATAACCAAGAATACACTACCAACTCCATCTGAAAGAAAAAACATAATCCTGCCTTTCTTGGTGAGTTTTGTTTTACTGAGTCAACACATTGCTATTCTACCTTGAGGCACAGAATGGAGGAAGAGCTATCAGGGTTGCCCAGAAAGGAGAAGAAAGAATAGTTGTTGTTTTTTTTTTTCCTCTTCTAGATAGGGTATGACAATGAGATTGTAGCTGGAGAGGAGGAAATCATCACTGTAAATGAAAAATCAAGGGAAGAGGAGTAAATTGTTGTGTACATCATTTAAGTGATTGCTGAATTTAAGAATGATGAGAGCAGTGGTTAAAAACCAAAACAACAACAACAGGAACAAAAACAATAATAACATAATAATGAAGGAGGAGGAGTAGGAAGTAGAGTTGGGGGAGGAGAAGGAGGGAGGAAGAGGAAGAGGGAAAGAACGAGGAGGGGAAGAAGAAGTAGAAGAAATTAAGCTATGCTTATACTCAGCTTCAATGAATGAGGAACAATCATCTCATTTTTAAATGATTTCAACAAGAGGAGTTAGGCATGATAATATCTGTGGCAAGCATGGGTAAAGGAGTGAGGGGAAATGGTCTAGCAGTGACAACCAAGGAGATCATTCATTCCCACTCTAGGTCCTGTTGTACATGGGCTATGGGATTAATATTATATTTCATGTATGAAATACAAAATGGAAAAGAACCCTCAGACAACAGCTATCTTTGAGGCAGAGCTGGGACAGAATGTTCAAAGAAAAGGCTGAGGATAAAAAAATTTCTGATGTTAAACAGATTCACCAGTGGGCATAAGCAGTCTATGGAATTCTGATGAATTCTGGGAAGATCTCAGAGCCCATAATAACAAGAATCATGGTAATGGGAAACGATTGGGGCATGCTGTAAGTAGCAATGAAGCAATGACTGGACTAAAATTGATCATTTTTAGGAAAAAAAGGGAATAATTTTTAAATTTTTCCCCATTCTTGATAATAGTTTAATCTTCAGATTGTAGTAGCAAATTCTTGACTTCAAGGTCTGGTGGTGGTTATTCACAACAGTTGCAAGCAAAAGTCATTATACAAAGATGTGAGCTGAGAAGGCATGAGCAGCTCTTATCAGGACCACATGTTGGTTTTATATTCCAGGATGGTCCTATGAGTGGTGTCATGGCACAGTTGTCTCAGGGCAAAACCATGTCTTTATGGACCTCTCTGAACACTGCAGGACTAATTATATGCCTAACAACTCACTTGAGTATAACGTTTATTTTATTTATTAATTCATCCTTTTTATTTTCTATTTCAGTGCAAGATAAACTAGCATTGTGACTACTTTTTGGAAAGTTCTCAACAAGCTGTCAAGTTATTATAACACAAAATGAAAACATTTGGAGTTGTCTATATAGCAGAGTAAATAGGTCTGGTACCAATTCTAATGTGGAACCAGGGAGGTTCACCACATTAACATGTAATTCTTGGGACACCAGTTGGTTGTCCTATAATTTAACTTAATTCTGACATTATCTATCTGAAGTTTGCATCATATTCCATAGGTTAAGGGTTCAGTTCCAGGAAACCGCCTCCCTCCTGCCCTACTCCTTTCAGATGCCAGTTACAAGTTCGGTTGTTACCTTTACCTCTGATCAAGTGGCTATAAATCAAAGGTTCCCACAAGCCCTGCCTTAGGTTCAATTAATTTGCTAGAGGGGCTCACAGAACTTAGACAAACATTTTACTTACTAGATCCCCAGTCTATTATAAAAGGATATAACTCAGAAAGACCCAGATGGAAGAGATGCATAAGCTACAAATCCCATGGTCTGTCCCAAGGTGCTACTCTTCCAAATCTCCAAGTGTTCACTATAGTACCCAGCAGCTCTCTGAACCCTGTCTTTTTGGGAGGCTTCTTTACATAGGCATGATTGACTCAACCATTTTGCTTATCGGCAACTGATTCAACCTCCACCCCTTCTCCTCTCCCCAGAAATCAGAAGGGCAGAACTAAAAGTTCTAACCTTCTAATCACATGGTTGGTTCTCTTGGCAACCAGCCCCCATCCTTGGTGGTGTTCAGAAAGTCACTTCATTAACATAACAAAAGACAACCTAATGCTCTCACCACTTAGAAAATTTCAAGGTTGTAGGAGTTCAGCGCCAGAAATCTGGATGAAGACTAAATGTTTATTTTTTATCATGACTCACAAGGATGAGCAGTTATTTTGATAGATGGAGTCCTCAAGTATGGAGATGCATTATATTCAAAGAAAAAGAAAAGAGAAAAATTCAAAGACCATGTGTTTTGTTTTGTTTTGTTTTGCTATGGTACTACATTTGTTGCTGTGACGGGGGAGACCCAGGACCTCGAGTCCTCAACCCTGCCCATCCCCAGGATGTCACCAGAGGACCTTGCTCTCATCATGAGAAAGAATTCAAGGACAGACACAACACAGTGGATGAGCAAAACAGGCAAGGAAGTTTATTAAAGCAAAAGCACATCCTCTAGATGTGAGAGCATGTGAGCTTGAGAGACAGAGACAAAGCCACAAAGAGCTGCACACCTGGGGTTCAGGTTTTCAGATTTCTTTTATCTACAGTTATTAACAAGGGGTTGGAATATTCATTACTTGAGGCTGGGCTTCCTTGGAAGCAGGCTTTTGTATTTTTTTCTTCCCTGTTTGGTCCAGGGTTTCCAGACTTGGTATCTTGGGCCTATCTGGTTTGATCCCACATCTTGTGGCCTTGTTTTAGAGGGCTGCCAGGACAGGCCTCTGACTCTCCCCATAGCTGCCATGACTTGCTCTTTGCTGGCTGCTATAACTGCCCACCCTAACACATGTACAGCAACAAATGATTAAGAGAAGTTAATTCGTGCTAAAATAATCTTGGAAAGAATAGTTCAAATAATATTTTACATTTACTGTTAATGATTTTGATGTCTGAATGCATCAGAAAATATACATGTATTATAAATAATAAGGATGATTAATATTTTTGTGTAAGCCTGTTGGCTAAAATCTGTAAACATTATTCTAAGACTTGAAACCTGTTTTATATAATAGAGAATTCCACTTACATATGAAAACCTACAAGTAGGGATATTTAAGATATAAAAGAATTTTTAAAAATTCCAAAGTTTAGGCCCTCTGTTTTCAAATGCTCCATAATCGGTATGACAGAGAAGGGAAGGACAGAAGATTCCTGACAGAATAACCATCTTTTACATGGTAACATTTCCCCTACTCCTTTTCTAGGAGTAGCAAAAGTAACTTCAAATCAGGTCATAAAATGCTCTGTTGGACTATAGATTTCACACAAAACAGTCTTTTCTTACATTTGGGTTTCGGTGGGAAATGAAATGTATTCAACTTTAGGGATTTAAATCTTTTATTTGTGCATATTTACCTTAAACTATGATAAAATATTTTGTTTGGTTTCTTTTCCCATTTTACGTATAGTACTTTATCTCGGCATTAACAAAGAGACTTCAACAATATACATTTTTATTTTAAGGATCAAGTACACCTGGAAGAAATGAGTATATAAGAGTGTGTGAATTTTATATTAAATATATTTGCCTCAAGAAAACATTCTTAGCCTCCATGAAGAATTCACTAAGCTGTTCTTAACCACTTGGATCCATCTAGCCCTGGACAATATGCATAAAGCTTTTTTCCTTCTTTCTGTTCCTTCGTTTGTAGATGGGCAAAACAAGTCCCTTTTTTGGGTCCATTTCCTACATTTCAAATTCACAATTATTTAAAAACCATGTACTCCAAGTTCAATTACCATACATTCGTAGTGCCATGTTGTATTTGGGGATTTGTAAAATGGTATTTTCTAAGTATTTGTTTTCCCTTTTAAGAAATGAATTTCCATACTGCTCATGCTACAAATAGGCATCTCTATTATCTATACTTCATGGATAAATGTCACTATTGGGGGGGGGGGCAGGTGGCAATTTTATTTTTATTTTCTATTGTCAGTTTTCCTTTGAAGCATCAAATAGGATATTGATATTTTTTGGCACTTAAGCTATTTACTTACTGTGACTTAACGAGCCGTTATAAAGTGAGCCATAGTCCCACTGTGCATTTCATACAACTATTACTAGAACTTCTTTTCAGAAGGATTTATCTACAATCAATATCCTTCTTATTGTGCCATTTCCAGAAGTCCTAAAGAGACTTTTCTGAAACGGGGTTTGACTCTCTCATGTTTTACTCTCTCTCTAACAGTTGTACAGTGTGCGGCAGCGGATCTAACAGGTGGACTGTGTAGTTCTTACGATGTGGCTATGGTCACAGTTATTTTTGGACATTTCTGGGGAAGGTGAAAATCCCTCAATTGCATTATCGAATAAAAAACAGGGTTGCAGATACTTGAAATTATACTTGAAATCATTCTCTTTCTTAAAAAGTACATGGTAGGACATCAGTTATTAGATATTTTTAAATTACTGTTTTTGAAAGATTAGTTTACAAACTCAGAGACACAGATAAAAATTCATCATTATCAATGATACATGTGATCTGAATTCCCTCTCTTCATTTTCTTAAACTCGGAATTTTGGTATTGAATTGAAAGAGGTAGTCGTGAATTCTGCGGGGGCTATGCCCCAAATCTCTTTTGAGCAACAGCATTCTCCATGTGATATATATTTTCTATAGATGATTTACAGGTTACGGACATGCTGTGACCTCTCTCCCCAGTCGCAAACAGATTAAGCAGAGCTGATTAACCGAGCCTAAAACACTGGGTTATTTTCTCCTGGGGGGGGGGGGAGTCTTTGACAAAGCCCTCCTTTCTGAACCCTCCCACTTCATTCGCTTGCAAATCACTGTGCCTGAAGAGGTCTTACTCCCCCAGCCCCAGCACTCGAGCCCTGCAGCGCCATCAGCGGCAATATCTTCCTACGTGAGGGACGTCTCTTATTAATCAGAAACGCTGAATGGAAACCAATCAGACAGAGAGTTTCTTTGGCTTCAGCTTCCTGCCTGTCTGAGTTAAAAGTGATGCTCGAAGAGGGAGGCACGCTGAGATGCATGAAGCTTCAGCTGTGAAGATACTATAAAAAGACAAGAGTAGGAATGAGACAGAGGCAACCCTGGAATTGTCAGCGCTGAGCAGGGCTCAACTCAGTTCCGCTACTAAACAAGGTAAATGCTATTTACTTTACCTGACAATATAAGCTATTCAGTTTTTGCTTTCTTAAAATGAAGTAGTACAAATACTGCTTTTCTCCTGGTTGCTTTATTTTGTACACACTCTCTCTCTCTCTCTTTTCCTACCCTCAACATTTTTTTGGAAGCAGGTAAGAATACATTTTGTAGTATTTGAGTAAGATATTAAGATGCTCACTGAGAAAACTTGCAATGCTTGCTTCATATTTTACTTTTACAAAACTGATACCTATCAAAGCTCTTTTCATAGTACTCAAATCTGCATATGGAGGATTATTATAAAAATAAAACTAAACTTCGCATTGTGTTAGTTGATTTTGGGGGGTCTTGAATTACTCACATATTAATGTATACATGTATGCTATTATTATATTAATTCAAATGGACTCCTGGTTTTTCCATAACTTTTGTTTATAAAATTTGAGTCAGAACTGTCAAAAATAAAGGCATCTTTATTCATAATTTAATAAGAAATGATTTCCTTATTTTTCATATTAAAATAAGACAATATAGAAATAGTGCAAAGAACACATGTACAGATGGACATAGGCTGTCCGGATTAAGGTGATCACTATACCTAGCAAAGATTTCTCCACATATTTGTGGTTCTCACTCAAGTCAACATTACAAATGTGTACCTCTGTTGGCTATAATTGCTCTCCATTATCACAGGCAAATGTATCTTAATGTAGTAAAGATGGGATGAAAACCACAGGAGGGAGAACTTCAAAAGCAAAATTGTCATGTTTTTCTGAAATGATATGGAAAATGCAATGATTTGATGAAGCAGTGTTTTATTTTTCTTTGCATAGTCAACATAATCATTCACATCAATTAAATTTTTAAGCACACCAATCTCAAAAAAGGCAAGATTAATTTTAACTATAAGATTGTCAGTATTTTATAGTTTTTACTTTTAGATACTGTTAACAGTGTGTGTTCTTAGAATCTACTTTAAATACCAATGGTGCACTAAAAGAAAAGTGATCACCTGTAGTAGATAAGTTCACATTTATTTGGTGATCAACTTTTGATAAGAATGTAGTGGATTATAGATTTGAGGAGAAGCTGGAGATCTTTTCTGAAGATTTGTTGTCATATATTATTTTATGTTATAGATCTATGAGATTACTAATACAGATTTTTTTCACAAGGGTTTTATAATCTATGTAGCAGGAAAATAACAAATGATTTTGTGACAGCAAAAAGTGGCAACTTTGTATGACAGGAGGAAATCTTCATTTGCCTCTTGATCTATGGAATAAGAAGAGTTACCCATCTTCAGCCATAGCTGACTATGAATGAATTTGATCATTCGATGCCCTTAAGTTAAAAAGAAATGTGTATAAAATCTACTGCATTGAATGGTGGCTAAATCCTATTTTCAGATTCAGACACTGTCTCATTGCCTAGGCAATGCTATGTCTCATGTAGAATACATTTGTGTAACTATGAATCTGCTTAATCCAGGTTTGAATGGTGGGTCTTTTAAAAGATCAGGAAAATGAAATAACATGCAATTTCAGCATATAACAGCAAAGAATTTAGGCATAACATGAACAGCATATGTTTGTGGTCTTGTCCTCAAACATATTATGAATTCAACTGAAGTTTTCCCAAAGAGAGAGTACAAACTAATTACATCCCCTTAATAGATGTCTACTAAGATGCTAAAATACTGTTATCTCTGTATTTGTTTGTTTTGAAACATGAGAAAATGCAAGGTAAAGTGCATGGTATGAGCAAATCTAATTCTGGAAATAATGAAGAGAAAAATGCCTTACAGGAAGCAGATAGTAGTCTCAATTTAAAAGTAATTCACTAACTTTACGTCAGATAGATTGGGTAAGACTAATAAAGCAAGTCATATCAGATAATATTTTCTGGGATGAAACAATATGATTTTTCCCTTTATTATACTAGGTGATAGCTTTTTAAAACAGTTTTGAAATGATCTGCATAATCATTTACCATTATTGTATTCATTGCATATGTGAAGTAAGGACGTCTTATACCATTGCCTGTGTGCAGCAAGATCACAGTATTAAAGTTGGCTTTGAAATGATGTCTTTAAATGTTGTGCTGCTTGACTTGACAAATTGTATGCTGCATCAGAAGCCCTTCTGAATGTCACCTTCCATGAAAAGATTTCATTTGGTATTTTCCTGTGACCCCTGTATATACAAAGTTTAGCCAGTAGAGTGTCCCTTCTATGGTGCATTCACCAAATGGGATTCAAAAAAACAATAACTGGAGACTTTTTTTTCTCACTGGCTTACTTCTCTTTAGACAGTAGTAGTGATTTGAAGCAGATACGCATTTTCTACAATATTTGCACAATGCATAGGTATAGTTAATCAGAATGCTTTGGACAATGCTTGAAATTATATAACATAAAATACATGAGTAATATGGCAATATATTGTAGCAAGAGAGTATAAATTTAGGTAAAAGTTAATTTAAAGAATGCATGTGAATGTGTCATGAATAAACATTGATTGTAATTTGTTCTCTATGAAAGTGAACAGCCTACATGGATAATTACTTACCATTAATACAGATGTTTCAATGTAATGGATCATTAGTTTGCTATATTCTTTAAGACTAATTTTGTTCTGCAAATGGAAATTTAAATCTAAAGTATAAATAAATCTAACATTTGAAAAAACAGAATGTGGTACTTTACAAAATGTCCAATATGATGTTTTAAGTATTTATACTTACAACTTCAAGGATATATGTGTATATATAGAGAGAGATAGATAGATATAGATATATATCTATATATATATTCAAAATATCTATATATGTATATATAGATATATATTCTATATATGTATATATCTATATATATTCAAAATATTTATATATATCCCATTATATTTATATTACCATATTATATATATCAAATCAATAGTAATATTAACTGTAGAGTAAGTTTGGTTTATTGTATTTATTGTGAGGTATTTTATTATAAAAGTCTAGTTAAGATCTTGGGTATTTACTTCATAAATTATCTACTTAATTAAAATTAAGCTTTCTTTTTTAAAAAATTTTTATTTAAGCTTTCTTAAGAAAGAAGACAGGATGTGAAATAAGATCAAAAAGACATTGGTTTTAATTGGCTTTGTCTTTACCAGATGCTAATTAATAGTCATTTTTCATTGTAGAACATAAGATATGTTTCCTAAGATAAAGCAATTTTGTTCATTGTATCTTTCATATTTGTTTTCAGATATGAGTTGTGACTTAAAATATGTACCCAAAAAGTCTCTTAATACCCATGACATTTTATTTAGGTTTTTAAATAAAATTCTAGAACTTTAGAAAAGGGATTTTAACCACCTTCAACTCTGATATTACACAAGAAAATGGAGGTTTAGAAAGGTAAGGTTGTATATCCAGAGTTGTCAAATCGTATATGAAAAATTGGCAACATTGTGTGAAAATATATAATGTTGAATCATGAAAATCATATTAGGTGTACACACAAGCACACACACATACACACAGTGGTTAGCTGAAAACAATCTCCTGGATTGTTTTAAACATTCTGAAAAAGTTTTTCTCTTATGACTCACTTTGAATTCCTCAGCCTGGAACCACTATTATCCTTATCATTAAAACATAGTAGGAAATGCAGAGTGAGGAGAGTGTCTTTACGCACTTACACATTTCCATAGCAGTCCTAATATGTTAATGCACTTATCCCTACATTTAGCACTAGTAAGAGATGGTCTTACAGCCACATTAAGAATGCAAAGTGCCTGAATAAAAGCACGCTGATCTCTGGAGCCTCACCAAGACATTTTATATTAGCACTACCAAGAAACACCTCCCAAAACATAAAAGTCATGATAATGGATCTTACTGCTTATGAAGGGAAAATGGAAACCTCATAAAGTATTGTTTTTGTTGCTGTGAGGTATGTATGTGCATATGTGGAGGAGAGAAAGAGACAGAGAGACAGAAAGGGAGACACACACCCATACAGAGGGAAAGAAAGGGAGATTTGTTTTTAAGAGGAAAGGTAGGGAAAAGGAGAAGACCTGAATATTTCCTTAAGTAACGTGCAGGGGTTTTCCTTTTGATCCTTTTCTGTGCTTTTGGATTACTTTGCCAAATTATAAATCAGTTGCAGGAGAAATGAGTGCTCTTGTATTCTCTATTTCTCTTCAAGAATAAGATAAGTCTTGGTCTTTTGAATTGATCAAAGAAACACCAGAGTGCATGATTGTTTCATAAGTATGAATTAAAAAGCTTGTCTTCCCTATCATTTCTTGAGATTAGCCTTATAGTTGTGAAGAGCATGGATGATTTCATAATTTTTTTCCTCTAAACACTAATTCAACTTATAATGGGAATGGCAATGACTAATAGTTATTATTTGATTTTTGAGTTTAAAGATGAATGTGTTCCTAAATGTATTTAAGAAATAGATATACCTGACAATTTATATTAGAATATACCAAACTTACTATACTTTATCACAAATTAAGTATCCAATGCATAATGAACTTTTTCCCTTAGTTACTGAAACCCAATCTTAAGAAAGTCCTAACAAGAAATATTCACAAGAAGCCAGTATAACAAGGGAGATGACAACACATATAACAATGTGTAGTCTAAGCAAATAAACACCAACAAACACTTCCTGGGACAAAAGACATCATGTGAAATATTCCACTTTTATAAAACTGGGACAATTGGACCTGAAAGTTTCCAAAGGGAGTTTTCCCCCAGACAATCAAGTAACTTCTTCCTCATCTATTTTTTTTTTCACTAAAGCAGGTTACTGTAATAATTAATGTAGTTGCCAGAAATTTTTTTTAAAATATTCACTTCTATGTGTTATAAATAATTAAAAATGCAAAAAATATACCATGAATTCAAGAAATTCAAATCTCTTTTTCACTGTAATGATAATTAAGTCACAGATGAAACATCTGAGGAAACTTACAAGTTGAATTACAAAGTAACATCTATATATCTGTTATCTTCTTATATCTGTGTTCCCATTCATAATTCTGTGTACCTGTATCTGTAGGTATCTCCATGTACATGTATGTTTATATGTTTGTGTGTGTAGACTCAAAAATATGTGGAAAATAGAAAGGGAAAATAATTACTTCAAAGTATAAATCAACTAGTTTTAAATTTTTAAAAAGGTATAACATTATATACTAAAAAGTTCTTTTGTCAGGTAATTATAGGTATGATATTATGAAGTAGTAAAGTAGCAATTATATATACATATTTCTTAATTTTGGAAAAAGTTAAACTCAGTTGTAGTCCATGTGTTATGGCTGATTCGGATAAGTTTTGAATAGGAAGTATTAGACTTTCATTCCTTAAAAGTGTAAGCATAAATAATTGCTCTCCATTCAATGTCCACAACTCTTGAAGACCTCATAAAATATAACCTCTTTACCCACTCTTATGATGGGAGAAAAAGCATTATATAAAGTAGGAATTATATTGCTATTTCAAAACATATTGGTAAAAGTTAGATTATTATAACTATCAGAAAATAAAATCCTTATTATTTTTCATTTGTTATATATAGTACAAAGAAAGGACAGTGAAATGGTAAAATTTTATAGGAAATATTTGGCCATTTTCCCTACCTGAGGATTAGATAAATAGGCATTTTAGAATTATTATATTATTTGGTAAATTATTTGCTTAATGCTTTATATCAATTTCTTTATATTAAAAATGTAATGCTAAGACTAAATATCATTTCCTTATATCTAATAAGATATATGCCATACTTAATACAAAAGTCAAGGATAAATGTTTGTATTATGGTTACTCCTTCGAGATTAATGTTATAACTTATTAGCACATTATAAATCAACTACATATGCATGTACTGAGCAGGGGTTAGACTAGGTTTAACTATCAGAAGAGAGAATATTTTTCCTTCTCTCCCAAATCTTGCCACTCTTGATAATGTGATATTTTACATAGATTCAATTCTGTTATGTTTTTAAACATAAGGTTCAGATTTGTATTTCTGACAATACTTACATTCTTCCAAAGATTAAATAATGCACTATTATAATAACATGTATGGTTATGTATGCATATCATATTTGTCTGACTTTTATGTTTAGCTTAGAACTGAGATCTCTGATATAATCATTTACAATGAAGAATGTTGTTATCAAATCTACAATATACTTTTCCTTACAATTAAAATTAATTTTGGTTAGCTTAAAATAACCAGTTCTATTAAAATAGAAACTGTGACTATTAATAACAAACATCCTTTTTAATATGTGTAATTTTACACATTAAAATGAAGAGTTTTTATCAGTACTGTCTATATATATTTATCTCTATATATCTATAAAAATCTATAGATATGTATGATGTATCTCACCTTCACTACTTTGGACTTTAAACCCATGTTAAATTTCATTTTCAATAACTAAATATAGAATGCTATTTAAGTAGGAAGAAATCTCTAACTTTGGAAATATTTTGTGATTTTTGAAAATTAAGAGAATTGTTCTGCTAGAATTAAAAAAAAATAGGTATATATCAGGAAACTACTTGAAGCTATAATTATTTACACCCAAAGATGAATATCAAAACAAATGGAGTCCAAATGATAGAATGGAGACTGGGAATGGTGGGATTCCATCACAGAGACAGCAGTAGAGTCACACAACAATGTGAATTTACTAGTGATGACTCATGGGTGTCTGACATCTCCCCAGACCTATGCTGCTTTTAGGCTTGCTGCTTAACAAATGAAGCATGGCCTATGGGATCACCAACCTTTTATTTAAACCACCTTTTATTAAATCACCAACCCTTTATTTAATGTAAGAGTTCAGATTCTTCTCCATTATATCCAAGACTGGACTGTGTTTATGGAAGTGAGTTTTAAATGTATTCAGGGAGGAACAAAATGTTACCTCAGAATAAAACTGTCACTGGTATATGTCTTGCATTTATTTCATTCACCATATTTATAAGTTGTACTCTTCTGAAATTAAAAGAAAATGTAGGTAAGCAGCCCATAGAAAAGAATGTGAGGAAATTTTACCTGGAATGAAAATTTTATCCAGATTATGGGTTTGGACAAACACATCTCCAACTATTTATAAACAGTATTTTGTTCTATAAAATATGGATTTGAAAGCAGATTTTAGAAAATAAGTACCTTTAAATTATAAAATTCTATACATATTCAATACAATAGCTTTCTACTAATAAGAGATGTCTTATAAGCCTTATAAACCTATAAGATGTGATATATATATATATATAGATATATCTTATTAAAACTGCAGTTGTAGATAGTTTTTCTAGATGTAATTATTTGATGTTTTTATTATTTTGTATTCCTTGCATTTTGGCTTCTGTTATCTCAAACTCATATAATTGCTCTTCAATTATCTCCTTTATGAGAAAAAATTTAAAGTATTAACAAATCAATCTGCTACAAGTGTATTTTCAACCAACGTAGTATTTGGAAAGTAAGCATATGTTAAGATTACAGAAAGGATTCTTAGTATTTAGTATGTGATTAAAAATTCTAAACATATATAATAATAAAAGGTATTAAATGATATACTAGTATATAACTATTAATGTATATATGATAAACCAATTAAGTTACTCTTTCTAATATGCTTGGTGACATGTTTTATGTTCAAAGTGTAACATGTACTTTCTCCTTTAATTATAATCATGGGGGAAGATATTACTCATACCCATTTTCTTTTATCCTTTCTCTTATGCTTTAATTTAAAATCATGTGGTGCTAACGCAGACTTTACTTAAGATGTGCACTGTCCACTGCCTTCTACCAAATTAAGTACAAATTTATGGTGATTCACAGAAAGCAGATTGTTTTTTCCCACGCAATGAACATGATGATTTATTTCTTTTGCTGTTTTTATTTTTTAAGGATTTTATTTATTTATTTGACAGACAGAGATCACAAGTAGGCGGAGAGGCAGGCAGAGGCAATTGGTGGGGGGGGGGAGCAGAAAGGCAGACAGAGGCGGCTAGAGCGGGGAGAGCAGGTTCCCTTCTGAGCAGAGAGCCCCATGTAGGGCTGGATAACAGGACCTTGGGATCATGTCCTGAGCTGAAACCAGAGTCTTTAACCCACTGAGCCACCTAGGCGCTCCTCTTTTGCTGTTTTTAAACTAAAGTGCTTTCTTACCCTCACTACAACTTTAGCTTTGCTGCTATTTCCATTTCCACATTTACTGCTTTGCTTCTTTCCCCTTATCATTATTCCCCACCCCCACTCCACTTCTATTTTGAAGACAGAATATATTTAACTACAGGTGCCTATCTTCCTTAACTTGGCTTGCATTGTGGGAGATGATTCAGTGAAGTGTGACAGAAAAGTAGCTTTTCCAACATGAGAAACTCCCTAGATGTGGAGCTAATAAAAATTGGTCAATATATTCTTGGATGATTTTAGAAATTCTTCTCCTTTCCACCTCTCTCCTACTTTCACTTTCTAATTGACTGGAAGTGGGTCTTACAAGGAGTGAAATAGTACCAAGATCACCATTCATTAAGAGATGAGTAGAACAAGGAGAATTACTGCTACTGACAAGAGGGTTTGACTGTAAGTCCAGGAATATAGCCCTGCATAAGGAATTTGGAGAATTGTTAAGAAAAACGGGGGCTGCAAAACCCAAAGCTGTCCTTATATACTGGAGTTTCATAAGGTATGTGTGTGAGGAGACAAAGTGGAAAATTATTTTGATATTGAATGTTTGGCCTCAGAAGTCCCACAACTGACGCATACAAACTTTTCACATTAAGAAGCTGATCTCTGTCCCATTCCCATGTAGTAGAAATGACAGTCCATCTTACGGTTTGCAGGTGTCAGTGGAAGCAATGCATTTCATCATATTCGTACAATAATGTAGTATCCTAAATATGTGTAGTCTGTTCAGAATCCTATATGCCCCTTTTGTTCTTTTCTTTTAAACTCACCATCAGGAGAAAGACCTTCGGATTATTTGCAATAATTAATTCACCCCCTGGATGATTATTTCATTTTCTTACCTTTGAATTATTCATTATTGAATACCTGCTCAGCCGCCTGGCTCTGTGCTATGGGAAACGTGTGCTGGGGAGAACTTCTCATGGAAGCCACCGTTGTTTCCAACAACTTCCCTTGTTGGAGATTCTCCTCTTGCCACATGTGACAAAACTTTTCTGCTTGTAACTTCACTTTTTATTTTGTCTTAGCGTTGCCTATATAGTTTGGAATCTTTAATCCGCTGCTATCGAATAGCATTAAACTCATTAAAAAAAAATCTCTGTCAATCCTGTGCCTGCTCTTCAAGTATAAATGTCCCTCATTACTTCAGTTCTAAAATAAGGAACGTTTTCCAGATTGCTCTATCATTCCAGTCACCCTGTGTGAAATGAATTCTTGTTTGATATTGTCTCAAAAATGGAAATTAAAAATCCCAATGCGAAATAGAGAGCTCACAGTAACTGGGACCAAAACTCCCTTTAAAAAGAAGTTTAGGGGCGCCTGGGTGGCTCAGTGGGTTAAAGCCTCTGCCTTCGGCTCAGGTCATGATCCCAGGGTCCTGGGATCGAGCCCCACATCGGGCTCTCTCCTCGGGAGATAGCCTGCTTCCCTCTCTCTCTCTGCCTGCCTTTCTGCCTGCTTGTGATCTCTGTCTGTCAAATAAATAAATAAAATCTTTTAAAAAAAAAAAAGAAGTTTAAATTAATTTAAGTTACTTTAAGACCAGTTTTTATCCTTCCTCACTACTTCCATTAGACATACATAGAAAAAAATTCTTTATGACTTGTAATTATTTCTTATAAGGTTTTTCCAAATTCTTAGAGATATAACCCTTGTCACATCTTACATTGGTCTCTTCCTGTCTAGTCCTTGGGGCACTTTTCCTGTAAGAACCTTAGTATCTCTTTGCTGTATTATTTTAATAACCTTTTAATTGCTCACTTAGCCAACAATTTCCTTAACAACTGATACTTTCCACAAAGTATAATAAATTAAGAATATGCTCAAGTAACCCTCTCTCCTGCTACCCCCAGCCCATATCCCATCACATCTGGATATAAATCAATACTCCTTAGCCTTGAATCCAAGTTCTTCAGCAGCTGGTTTATCTTATATTTTAACTTTTTCTGCTAAATTTTGAGTCTTAAAAATATAGCCACAGCCTTAAGGAGCCCAAATCTTAGGTCTCAAATGATTGAAACTATTCTGAATCTTTACAGAAATATTGTATTTATGATTTAATGTGAGTTCCCTGGAAAACAGTCCAAAGCATTCATGACATTCATGGAATTTTCATATCACCCCCAAAAAAGATATGGACTGCTTAGGTCCATAAATTAAAATATCAATATTTAATAATATCACTGTATTGGAATCAGAGTTAAAAACTCAGTAGACTGGTGATGTGAGCAGACAAAGAGCTTCTTCCTAGCTCCATTTATTTGTTCTGCTTTGTGCGTAGCTTATCTTCATTTCTGGATACAAATCGTCTCATATATAAAATGCAATAAACAAAAAAGTTTAGATAGGTAATATTTTATGATTGGAGAGGGCAAGAAAAGTCCTGGGGTCAGACATCCAAAGTATATGAGTTTGAGAAAGTCTTTTAATGCCTCGGAGCTCTAGGAGATTCCTGTGTTAAATTAAGATATTAGCAGTATTTACATTATAATGTAATGTAAAGGAATTATATACATTACATTAGTAATAATGTATGAGGAAACATGATTGTTCCTAGAATAACTTCTGTTATTACTATTATATTATTAAGAATGTTATTGTTCAGCTTCATTGTATTCAGGTAAAGATTACTGGGACTGTCCATATAAAAAAGCACAAAAGGGACGCATGAATGGCTCAGTCATTTACGTGTCTGCCTTCAGCTCAGGCCATGATCTCAGGGTCCTGGTTCAAGTCCCACATTGGACTCCTTGCTCAGTGGGGAGCCTGCTTCTCCCTCTGCCTTCTGCTCCCCCTGCTTGTGCTCTCTCTCTTTCTTTGGTAAATAAATACAAAAAATCTTTGGGGAAAAAAAATAAAGAAAGAAAAGCACAAGAGACCTAGCTTAATTTGATGAGTAATTTCTTTGTTCTTGAAAATTAGGTAAGATATGTCTAGAGGTCAGTTACAACATCACGAATGTACATGGTCACATATATCATATGGCTCCTTAAGTTGACATAACATGCAATTAAATATTTTGTGTTGTAAATTTATACATATTAAAATTAATATAGAATATTTACTATCATAAATAGAATACTAGAAGGTTTATTGCTTGATATTGTAATGAGTATATTACACTTGGATCTTGGAGACATGAGTGAGTTATAGAAGTCTTTTAGATATAAGTAACATTTGGTAAATCATTAATGGTAAGAAAATTTCATAGTGTCTCATATCATCACTTTTTTTTTTTATCACATGTTTTAATGCCAGGTATTTAACTTTTCTTTTTCTAGCATTTTTATGGTTTCTCCCTTTTATTCATTGAATTATAGGATGAGTATAAAGTGAATGACATTCTTGACCTTAAAATGAATGCAGTTTATAAAGGTGGTTTATTTGTATAAGAATTTTACTCTGGTGTAAAAAAAAAAAAAAGAGCTCAAACAAAAATAGTGGTAATGATGGTAATGATTACATGTTTGTGAATAACATTCATTAATAATAACTTGAAAGTTATTTTTGTGGTGAATGCTAACAATTTGATAGTTTATCCATAATCTCTGTAAAATAGAGTTAATGTCATTTGAAACATAGAAACCATTTTAAGTTATATTATTTAGTAAATTTGTTCTATAATCAGGTATAGATTATAGATGCCAAATATTTATTCAACCTTTACTATCACGCAGCATTTTCTGGGTGCTGAGGTTATAGCAGTAAACATGATACAAAGAGATTCTAATCACAAGAACTTACTCTCTAGAGGAGTGATACAAATAATAAATAAGATAAATATGGTATCGATAAGTGCTAAGAAGAAAGGTCATGTGATGGAGAGTTACTGAAGGGGTAGATGGAATAGGGTGTATGAGAGAAGCTTTTTTTTGAAAAAGTGAAATTTGAATTGATTTTGAATGGAGAGAAGGAAATATTATGAGAAAAATTATTTTAGGTAGAAAAATGGCAGACTCAAAAGTCTGGAATGTTAACAAATTTTGCTAATTTTATAATATAATCTGAATTATAACTTTAATTTTAATATATAAACATTACATTGTTATATCATGCCTATTTAGATACTTATAAACTTATAATAAGAATGTGAACTGCACATTTTCCAGTTTTCATAGTAATGTTGTTTTAACAATAACCTGCATTCTTTTCTTTTTGCTTCATTAAATACTTAGTTCCAATATAATATATTTATTTTTTTATGTATACAAAGTTAGACTTTCATTAAATGTTACTATTTATATAGTAGTGGGAATTTCAGACAACTGCAGTAGAATATTTAAATATTAACTATGAGTATTCAAATTAGTAAGTTCTCTAGTTTCTCCTATTATAAAGAGAAGATTCAGGCTGAGGCAGGGAAGAATATCTAATTGTGAGGAAAACTAATATGCCTGTATACATCTTTGTGTATTTCTATATTATCAACTATAGTGAAAAGGGACAGTCTTACAACTCTTTCCTTCCATACCCCCAAAAAAGAAATCCATAATAGGATTGATCCTCCTTTATCCTGAATTTTGAGGGAGATTCTCCTCTTTTGAAAGCATGAGAAATAGCAGAATCTGTCCTAGAATTTTCTCAAATGTCTTTAGATGTGGATTCCTTCCTATCTGTGTGATTTTTATCTTAGACATGATTTTCATACTTCTAATATAGTTTCCAAAAGAAAGAATCTAATTATGTGACTCAAATTCTTCTCTAATTCTGAGGATCTGCTCTCTGTAGGTTCTGTTTCCATCACTTTGTCTGTTAGGTCATGTCTACCTTTATTTTCTGGTGCTTTTCTGGCTTCTCTTTCTTTTTTTACTGACTTCTCTTCAACGATCTCGAGTTAAATTTTCTGAGATAACTGTATTAAACTAAATTTTATTTCTTTGTAACAGAGCCCTAGACAGTCTTTTGGTTAGTTTTCAGTATCTTCCTAACCATATCTAAGTTAGATGACCCCTTCATTTTCTCTTGAGTCCTGGATATATCCATCTACTGAAAAAGTAACCTTTAATCTCACGAAGAGTGGCTGGACACCCATCTTTAAAAGGACCCATGGGGACATCTGTGTGACGCAGTCAGTTAAGAGTCTGGGTTGTGGTTTCTGCTCAGGTTGTGATCGCAGGGTCAGGGCATCAGCCTCAAGATGGGCTCTGTGCTCACTGCAGAGTCCACCAAAGACTCTCCTTCTCTCTCTGCCCTCTCCCTACTCTCTCTCTCTCTCTCTCAAATAAATAAATATTTTTTAAAAAATAAAAGGACCTGTGGGCATGGTACTCAATATATATGAAGAGGTCTATAGCATTTGCACAAAGTAAACAATTATAATGACAACATTCTCTCCCCAAATGATGTGTAGATAATATGCTTCTCATCCTACATAATAGTGTCCATTTGGCTGAAATGTATTTTATAGTTGTAAAATAAAAAAGGAAATATGGCAATTTGGAGTCTTAAGATGATATCATGAAAATTTGTTGGTGGTTTTCAATGAGGAAACAACAATGTGTTATACGTGAACCATGTTTTGCTAAATTATTCCTTTAGTACATTCTACATTGCTTAATTATGAAACTGATTGATATGCCACATTGAAAGGTACATATTTGTAACTTTTGGTCTGACCCTAATTTTATATCTCATAATTCCCTGCTTCTCTTTTTGCTAATAACCAAAATCTGCCTGACCTTCTCTTGAGTTACAGAGAACAAATCCCCACAGAGTAGGGAAAAATGTTTACTTAACTGTTAACTAAAATGATTAAGAGTGCAGATTCTTGAACTAGAAACACCAGCTCTACCTCTTGCCTCCAGCATGGTCTCAATTAATTTACTTTATCTTCCTAAATTTCAGTTTCCTCATGTGAAAATCTGGATAATTGTATTCATTTGGATTGTTGTCAAGAATGATTATGATAATACATGCGTCAAAGTGCTTATCATAGTAGCTACTTAATAGATACTAATTTTGTTTATTATGATTATTAGTAGTAAGAGTAGTATATTCACAATATATTCAAACTGTCAGTTTCCAAAACCATTTTAAGAGAGTTTTACCATGGTGTGTGGGAAAAGTAATTAAACATTCTGTAAATGTTTTAGGACTTTCCTTGTCTAGACTCCTAAAAGAAGTTAAAAATTAAAAATAATTATACCTCCAAATAATTGATGAAAAGAAGCTTTTGGCCTATGCTAAGATTTTACTTAATTCGACAACATATTTTCTCCAAAGAAATATACACTGACTTTTAAAAATACCATATGATCAATCATGAATGCAGAGAGTAGGAGTAACAATATGAACATATTGGAAAAGTTGAAGAAATTTTAAAAATTATGTAAGCGATCACACTTTCAAAAGGCACAGGACATTAAAAAAACCACTCCCAATTATAAAAGCATGAAAAATAAGTTTGAAAATATTATGAAAAATTTGAGTCTTGGAAAATATTTAACTTTTTATTTTTTTTTAAAGATTTTATTTATTTGACATCAGAGATCACAGGTAGGCAGAGAGACAGAGAGAGAGGAGGAAGCAGGCTCCCTGCTAAGCAGAAAGCCCGATGCGGGGCTCCATCCCAGGACCCTGGGATCACGACCTGAGCCAAAGGCAGAGGCTTTAACCCACTGAGCCACCCAGGCGCCCCTGACTTTCATTATTAATAAAAATAGAGTCAAGTTATCATAATGGTTTCTAATGAAACATGCTATTTTAAAGTGAGAAAAAAAATATTCTATATATTCTATAAAATGTGATCTTTCTCTTGGAAGAGAGATTTTAAATTGGGCAAAGTGCGACTCAATATAACTAAGGATTAGTACAGCAAGAACTGACATTTTGTTTAATTGACTGATTTTACAGATAAGGATAGCAAAACACCAGGAAATTTGTTCAAAGTGATCCTACAGGAGAAAAACCAAGAGTAGAATATAGGTCTCCAAGAATAGACTATGTGATTAAGGTTATCTTACCAATATCAATCATTATATTTTTACGAAGTTGTTTTTGATTCGTAACCCTTCACATGTAAAATACAGCATGCTAGTAAACACGGTGGCTAAATAATGACTGCCACTCGATTCACCTCTGTGGTTGGGCCTAGATGTCTCCACAAATCTTGCTGAAAGGATAGGATGAACCTATGGAATTGTGCATGTAGAGAAATACAAATAGATTCAGGCCAAGCAATATGTTCTCTGCGAGCAGTAAGAGGCAGGTGACTATTTCCCAAATTTTATATGGTGGAATGACACTCCAGTCTGTTGTAATAAAGGAACAGTGGATGGGAAATAAGATGAAAGAGAATGGGGTGTACATTCATTTGTTAAGCTGGAATTTAATTTCTTCACCCTAAAAATTATAGACTAGAAAATATCTAAGGGCTTTTTCAGTTCCAAAGTCAACAGATCTTTGCTTAAAATAATTATACTAAACTTCCAGTTGTTTCTCAAACAAGCTTCCACCCTGTGGGGGGAAAATATAACATTAGAATAATGGAGAGTTTGGGAGTATCCAAAGGCCTGGATATCCTGTTCTCACACCTGGTCCTCTTGAACACATTTTCCGAGATGTGGATACTTCTGCGTTAGGTCTAATTGCATCTGTTCAATTAACCTTCTCCACATTGCCTAAGTGTCCTCCACTGATATCAGAATTTCCATGTATAAAAAGAATATGACGTAGAATTTAATTATTGTCCACCAACATTCAGAACTGTATTTCTTGGTCATGTCTGCCCCATCATTTTGTTTCAAACATTCTGTCAGCCTATTCACCTATAACAATGAGTTCAAATTATCAATCACCAAAAGAAACTCAAGTTTCAGTCATGTGTTTTAAATCATTTTTTGTATGTAGATAATTCAAATAGTGTAATCTGCTCATTTGGTTGAACTTATATATATTTCTGCAGTTATACAATTGTGCTATTTCTACATTATTTATATATACAAATTATTTCTATATTAAAGCAAAGATTGAGTGATATTGTCCAATTTGTTAATACAACTGCTCCATCATGAGGAAAAAAAGAAAGTATGTCAGTTCACTAGTTTTATTTTATTTATTTTATTTTATTTTTTTAAAGATTTTGTTTATTTCTTTGACAGAGATTAACAAGTAGGCAGAGAGGCAGGCAGAGAGTGAGAGAGAGGGGGAAGCAGGCTCCCCACTGAGCAGAGAGCCCAACACCACCGGGCTCAGTCCCAAGACCCTGAGATCATGACCTGAGCCGAAGGCAGAGGCTTAACCTACTGAGCCACCCAGATGCCCCAGTTCACTAGTTTTAAAGATAAAATTCATTTGAAGGACAAATGATTCTAATGTCAAATGAATCCCCAAAAAACATTCAATTTGTAAAAGACCACATTTTTTTAAAAAGGGATTAAAAGCTAGTTATTTCCTTGGGACATTGTATATTGGCATATTTTAATAAATCTATCCTTGGATACCATTTCATTGATTTATGCCAACAAATAATCAATCAGAAACTTTAGGTTTTAGACCCCTCAGTTAAACCTACAAGAAATTACTATCCTTAGCCATGTTTTATCTACAGTGTTACGAGAGTAATAAGGAAAGCATGAGTGCATAAGATAAGTTCTCCCAAATCACAAAAGAGCAACACCCTCCATTTCAATATAATGTCTTGAGAAAATATAACAATACAAATATCTGATAGTCAATTAAACATTTTGCCTTCACAATTCATTTACATGAAAATTAATTATTTATAGGTAAATTATCTCCTCTCTTTTTGATTTCCTACTGGAGTTAGATTTCTTTCTGATGTTCTGAAGAAGGAAATTAATCTATTCATTAATTAAATTAACCTCATTGTAAAATAACATTTTGTAATAAGAAAGTACAGATTCTGATATTCTTAGGCAATGAACTTTTATTTATAATGTTATCTTGTCCCAGTCTTTGGGAAAAATAGATAGCAGCTGTGTTAGACAAACCACACACACAATTAGAATATAGGATCTCTTTGCCAATGATATTGCTGAAGTTATGTAAAATATCATATATTCCTCATATAGGTTTTATAGATACATCATATTTTATATTACTTTGAAGTGCTTTCATGTACATGGAAACAACTTCAATATTATTAGTTCTATTTATATAAATGTGGAGAAAAATCAAGTGATTCAAAATACGCAAGGCTTATGTGATTCCTTTCCTTCCTACAGACTCACTATTAAGAGATTTTACTTAACATTCCTTCCATCTTTTGTAATTTATTTTTGTAATTATATGATCATTGAAAAAATAATTTTCTTCTAGGGGAATATACAATCTTAGGACCATAAGTTATGTATAGGACATGTGTCAGTGTTAGTAAGCCAACCTCAGACCCAATTAAATTTATATCTAAACACAGTGTGCAATTCATGTGTGAATCTGATCCAAAAATCTCAAAGTCATAAAATCAAGCTATTTAGCACAATACTTTAGCTCCCTCTTTTGGATGGCTCAGACTGCATGCAATACGAAAATATGAGAAAATGTCTTAATATGTTTTCTTTTCAACTGAGATTTTAGATTTGAGATAAAATTATTTCTTTATTAAACTGTGTAAGATTAATCATTTTAATCTGTTTTCTAATAAAAATAAGTCAAATTTACTTCTGGAACTTTTTTTTTACTAGTTGAATGCTAAGTTATTGAACACTTCATTTTAAAGATGTATTTTGACAAATTGTTTTAATATGTATTGTTTAGAATGAATTAATGTATACTCAATTTTATAAGGACTTTTCAGTACTATTTCTCCATATAAAATATTTGACCTCAGTTGCCTCATAAATTATGTATTAGTTAACCTTAAAACATGTAATAACCAAGAATTTTTTAAAGTATTGATCATCAGACAGTATAAATTTGGTGAATTCTTATTTTAAACATTCTTTACTACTTTTAGTAATGACATAATAACACATCAAGATGCATAAAACAAGTAATCTGTGTTATCTCTTAGACATGTATGTTATGCAAAGTATGTGTCGTGCATGCATATATGTACATGTATATATATGTATATGTATATTACACACATACAGTTAATATTTAAAGAACACAGATTTGAATTTTTAAAATAAATACAGTATAGTACTCTTACTATAAGTGTATGTTCTCTTACGATTTTCTTAATACCATCTTCTTCTCTAGCTTACTTTATTGTAAGAATACAGTATATAATACATACATGAAACATGTGCTAATTGACTGTTTGTGTTACTGGTAAGGCTCTGGTCAGCAGTAGCTATTAGTAGTTAACTTTTTGAGAAGTCAGAAGTTATGCACCAATCTTCAACTAGGTGGAAGTTTGTTGCCTCTAACCCCCACATTGTTCAAGAGTCAATTGCATATAATAAATATTTAAAATATATATATTATATATATGCATATCTATTTATCTTATGCTATTACATTATCACTGAAAATAGTTTAATACTAACACTAAAATAATTCAAGCACCTGCAACTGAGGTGACAATATTTTGTTTTAAGCTTTTTTATTTCTTGAAGTGATTGAACTCTATGCATTAAAGCATTTGATATCGAATAGCCTAAGTGTCAATTATATAGCTACACATAATTGGTGGAATTTCTGCCTTCCAGAAAAAAAGGTTAAGTTATAATTTTACATATCTGAAAATATAAATGAAGGTGTATATTTTTGTAGTTTTTTGCAACTGAAATTTATTTATTTAGCTTTATTTTGAAAATAGAAAACTTTAAGAAATTAAAATTTTTAAACACTGATTTTCACTATACTCAATATAGTAGACAATTAAGACAAACTTCTATATTAAAATATCTTAATTTTTTTTTAAATTACATTTTGAAATACTAATACTATATCTAATTATGGAAAATAAATTATCATGGGTTTGTCATCACAGGACAGTCAAAAAGGAATAAATTTTATCCCATCTATTCCAGTTATATCTATTTCCTAAACCCAATCTCTCAGTACAATAACACTTCTTCTAATGCATTTGATTTTACTGCTACTTTAAATTGCAATTATTGGGGCGCCTGGGTGGCTCAGTGGGTTAAGCCTCTGCCTTCGGCTCAGGTCATGATCTCAGGGTCCTGGGATCGAGCCCCGCATCGGGCTCTCTGCTCAGCGGGGAGCCTGCTTCCTCCTCTCTCTCTGCCTGTCTCTCTGCCTACTTGTGATCTCTGTCAAATAAATAAATAAAATATTAAAAAAATAAAAATAAAAATAAATTGCAATTATTTTTGAACAACTCAAAAATATGAAAATATCTTCTTGGGTGTCTGGGTGGGTCAGTCAATTAAAGGTCTGATTGTTGATTTTGGCTCAGGTCATGCTCTCAGGACTGAGAGAGCCCATCCTCTGCACTGGGCATGGAAACTGCTTAAGATTCTCTCTCTCCCCACATCAGGCTCCTTGCTTGGTGGGAGGCCTGCTTCTCCCTCTCCCACTCTTCCTGCTTGTATTCCCTCTCTCCCTGTCTCTCTGTCAAATAAAATCTTAAAAAGAAAAATTCTCTCTCTCCCTCTCCCTTTGCCCCCCCCAACTCTCTTTCTCTTTTGAAAAAACAAAAACAAAACAAAAAAACCTATTAATGTTATTATATATTTTCCAAAGTCCATATATGGTAGATGAAATTAGAAATCTTTGCATGTAGGGAAATAACTCTTACTCTTTTCTTAAATATCCTATTTTAAAATATATAAATATTGAAGGGTATTTAAAATCATTCTAATGAATGAATTTAATAATCTACTTCACCTGTGCTTATTTAGATATTATTTTTATATTTCTTTATTAAATAGACTTTTTTTCCAGTTAAATGTGAGTTAGCTGCCATCTTTGTACTAGTTTTTCTGCTTTGTGTGTTCTGTTGAAGTAGAAATTAAATACCAAATATGCAGAAGCTTCACCATCAGCTTGATTTCAGCATGTATAAATGCTACATATGGCAATTACATATTGTAATTGATTGTAATTATATATTACATTGTCAATCTATTCACAAAATGACACCAAGATCACATGAAGACAAAACCAGCACATTTACTAATATTTTCTAAATATAGAGGCAGAAAAGAGTGAAATATTTAGAGAAATGGACTGAAACTAATTCTGAATTATGAAATGTGTTAATTAATATGTTATTTCATATAATAGTAAGACAAACTGAGCATTTTAGAAAAACCAAAGAATTAAAAAAAAAGAAAAACAAAAGAACAATAAATTTTTAAAAAATGGAAAATTTCGGGGTGCCTGGGTGGCTCAGTGGGTTAAAGCCTCTGCCTTCAGCTCAGGTCATGATCTCAGGGTCCTGGGATCAAGCCCTACATTGGGCTCTCTGCTCATCAGGGAGCCTGCTTCCTCCTCTCTCTCTCTCTCTGCCTGCCTCTCTGCCTACTTGTGATCTCTGTCTGTCAAATAAATAAATAAAAAATCTTAAAAAATAAAAAAATTAAAAAATGGAAAATTCCATCACTTAGAGATGGCCATACAAAACTGCGAGCATATGTTTCACATATATCAATTTCTCAATCTATCAACATGAGCCTCTCCAAATCTATACTCTCATCTGTAAGAGCAGATGTGTACCTAATTTTTCTAATCTTGAAAGCTATTCTTTCCTTTCATATCCAAATACCTAATTCCATTTGCATGTTAGAAGTAAACCTAATCCACCCCATCAATTATTTCTTTAAAATACCTAGGAGTTTCTTAAAAATTCTGGATTTCACCTGTTACCATTTGCTACGGATTGCTCTTCAATTTTCTCAGCCTATCTCAATGCCTAGTCCTAATGAAGCTCCTTCTTGAGGCCCTACTAATACTAGCACAATATAGTGATGGATAATAATAATATAATTTAACACCCCTGACAGGAGGATAAAGAGAATGAAGATAATGTTAGGGAACCAGAAGGCATCTAGAAAGAAAAAAATTTACATGCAGCACATAACTCTAAATACCACAGGCCCTGTAGCTTCCCAGTACTTGCCTCCTGGCCACCTCCATCCTTTGCTCTCAGGTTGTTGTCATGAAACTGGGGAACATTTTTCCAATCAACATGTATTACCTTGACAATAACTGTTATTTGGGAGTATGGGAAAGTATTTTAAAAAGTAAAATAATTTACTGGTAACATTATCTGAGAGATGCCAACTTTTAAATAAAATGTTACATTATTAAAGAGGAAGATTAATATCCCTGTAGGACATATGAGCATTTGGATTTTTCCATCAGAAAGCCTAGGGCCATCACTTAACCTATATCTACATTTTGTGGTGAGTTACGTATTTTTTCATCAAACGACAATCTCTCTCGCCTTCCTCCCTCACCTCAACCTAGTACAGCCCATTGATTCTAGTACTATGTTGCAGAAATGACTTGTGAATGTATGGCCAAAAACCACACTTGATTCAGCACCAATGTTCTGGAAAAAATAAGATAAAGTTTCCTAATAGTAGGTACTCATGCTAGTACTGTCTATTAGAGATGCTACTGTATCAATTTCTGAGGATGGATGCAGTTAAGGAAAAAAGTAAAATCCTCAAAGTCTGTAAAATGTAGAGATGTTAAAGGACAGATTATCTGACTAATGAATATTATATAAAATGTCAGTACACATTGTATTTATCTTTATACATCCCCTCTGCCTGTTTACCTACAATAGTTCTAATGCTGATGGTGGTGATGATAATCATGATGAGATGAAGATGATGGTGGTGGTGGTCTCGTTAGAGTAGGATGACAAAATCATGAACTCAAAATACTTCTTCATTGAGCTATTACCAGGAGATTATAACATACTGAAATCCTGAGTCACAGTATTGTTGACGCAGGTGACCCTTCTACGCTTAATAAGCAGAATCCTATTAGTAAAAGACAGCTGTGTCAAGTTTTTGGCAGAGTATACGGTTATAGTATTATGAAATAAAACATTAATTAATTCTGTGAATTTCTATTAATGTTAAAGTGACCAGATCATACATTTTAGAATTTATATTTAGTTACAGACACGTTCCTAAGAGGCAATATTTAAAGACCAGTTTTTGGCTCTGATGAATATATTTCATATCTCTGGTGCTTAATGATGCTATTAAAGCAGCAAACATATGCTCCTTTGGCAAATATATAGAGGAAAAATAAAAATAACCTGGTCTTATCATGTGACAGATTTAAATGAGTTTCCTACAGAAAAAGACCCATAGCACGAGGGGTACAAAACTTTAATAAGGCCTAATATTAGGAGGTTAACTGATGCATCTTTGTGTTTTATTTTTCTGTTTACTGCAAAAAAAAAATATGTTCTAATGAAGATCAGTAGTGAGAGGCATGATTTATTGTGAAAATAATACTCTCCCTTAGGAATGCAGTCGGTGGTAGAGATAATTAAGTCCTTTATTAACCTCTTTGTGCAGGATTTCTAAATAAATTTTAAGCAATTTAAACTTTACAGTCCTTAAAAAAGTTAGATTCAATTATGTGCAAATGTGCAAAGTGAGAGATAACATGTTCAAATTATTGAAATAGCTACAGTTAGGTATTCCTTTTCTGGTACTTTATTTGTTTATTTATTTATTTCAAGTTTTTTATTTAAATTCTAGTTAGTTAACATGTAGTGTTTCAGGAGTAGAATTTAGTGATTCAGTACTTACATATAACACCCAGCGTTCCCGTAAGGTATTCCATCGTATCCCACCTCATAGGCATAGACTGAACACACACTGAATCATTTGAACTCTTGATTCATTATTCCTCCCCCAAATCAGACCATAGTTCTGCGCAAACCTCTGGGTACATTATAAGAGTAGTTCATTTTTATTGTAAAACCCTTTTGGTTTTTGTGGTTTTTTTTTTAAGGTTTTTTTTTTTAATTATTTATTTGACACAGAGAGAGAGAGAGATCACAAGTAGGCAGAGAGGCAGGCAGAGAGAGAGAGGAAGGGAAGCAGGCTCCCCACCAAGCAGAGAGCCCGATGTGGGGCTCCATCCCAGGACCCTGAGATCATGACCTGAGCTGAAGGCAGATGCTTAACCCACTGAGCCACACAGGTGCCCCTGTAAAACCCTTTTGACTCACAGATTATTTGTGAAAAATCTCGGAAAATTGCGGTAGCTGAGAGTAGCATGTAAAACTAAAAAATAAATCAATGAAATAAGGAAAGGTCCTTGTATGAACAAACAAGAATTATGGCCTATAAGTTGGGAGTATAATTGATTCAACCCTCTGCATTGAAGTTGGGGCAGTGAGGTGGGAACTAAGCCAAGTCCTCAACAAATTTTCCTTATAAATTTATATATGTATCATCCATATCTGTATCTCCACACACACCGCAATAAGTCCTATCAGTGCTAATTCTGCCACACTGTTTTTTTGATATTTTAATTCAAATCCCTTGATTTGTTCGGTAAAAGAAAGAAAATAGCTATGTTAATTACCTTATTAATTATCAATATTCATACTCCTTTAGTTGCATTAAAGCACAGTGGTGTATCATGGGTACTAGAGCCAGACTCCTCAAGTATAAATCTCACCTACCACTGGAAAAGCTCAATGCCCTCCCACCCCAAAAAAGGAAAAGCCAATGTTTCAAAAAACCACAGAGAACACAACTGGCTGTCAAAGTTGGGTGTATTAACTTCCTGCAATAAGGCATACTGCCCATCATGGGGATATTGGAAATAATCTGGTTACAGAGAGTTAAGATAGGCTTATTATAGAATTTGGGAATATGCTGAGGCATTTAGGAAGTTCTTATGCACAAGAGATAAGAAATTGATTGGGTAATGTCAGGAAATCAGGGCAATTCTATAGACATAAATTAATTTCCATGTAGGAACCTGGAAAAATAGTTTGAAGTTGTCTTTGAAAAAGAAGTAGTAGTAACCAAGAAAGGAAGATATCTGGTCATTATAGGGTCATCTAGTGCCTCTGCTTTTGCCTTATTCTAATTCACAGCTATTGAGTGAGTTCATCTGATGAAGACATTCTGCTAAATTGTTGGTGTTCGGCAGGGGATACCATCGCTTAGTTCTTAGTCACCAGGCCAGGTACCAGCTGTCAGCTCTCAGAGCTGATTTTTATTTCTCCCTCACCACCTAATGGATGTTCACCTTGGACAATTTATTTGAACACTGTGAACTTTCATATTTTTCATGTATAGAATGGGAATAATTGCACCTTCATCAAGTAGATTTTGAAAGTACGATTTAAGTGATATGTGTGATTCAAGATATATGCATCAGTCCTAAAGACCTAGGGTGTACAGGTGGTTTCAAACAAAAAGTTTCTTTTTCTCTCCCATTATATATCCATCACAGGTTGGCTTGTGGGAATGTGGGAAAGCCCATGTTGTCTTTATTTTGGGTTGTAGGCTGGGAAGTCTTGCCATACTTGGTGTGACAAAGCGAAAAAGATCATGGCAGGATCATGCAGCAGTTCATAGACGTTCTTCTCAGCAGGAGTGCATGTAACACCCACCCAAACCTCACTGCCAAATAGCCACAGGAAACTTAGAGATGGAGGTGAAATAATGCCAGTGGATAGGAAGAGGAAGACATGAGCTCTCTCAAAACAGAATGAATGATTACCAAAGCTGTGAGGCACTTAGAACAGGGCCTGGTCAGTAACATCTACTTAACAAATGAGAGATAGAACAATAGTGAATGACTGTTATGTTATTATCATCTCCAGTTTCCCTCCTGTCTTTAAGATTTAATAAAAACTATTTATTTATTATATGTTAGCTTATTTTAAGATAGAATTTCCAGATGATAGAAACATCTGGATGATAGAAACTGGATTTTTTGGGTGTCTGGGTGGCTCAGTTGGTTAACCGTCTGACTCTTGATTTCGGCTCAGGTCATAATCTCAGGGTCATGAGATGGAGCCCCACCTCGGGCACTGTGCTGGGCATGGAGCCTGTTTAAAATACTCTTTCTTCCTCTCCCTGTACCTGCCTGCCCCCCACCCCCACACCCCTCACCCTCGCTCGCACATGTGCATGCTCTCTCTCTCCACTGGATTTTTAATAACAGTATCTGACAATGACGGATTAAGGAAAAGTTTTTGTAACTGTGTTGTGCTTGAATAGGTGAATTGCAAAGGTAAACATGCTAATGAGTTTTTACACTAAAATAATTTTATTTATTTTTTATTTTTTTAAGATTTTATTTATTTATTTGACAGAGAGAGAGATCACAAGTAGGCAGAGAAACAGGCAGAGAGAGAGGGGGAAGCAGGCTCCCCACTTAGCAGAGATCCTGATGTGGGGCTTGATCCCAGGACCCTGGGATCATGACCTGAGCCAAAGGCAGAGGCTTAACCCACTGAGCCACCCAGGCACCCCGACACAAAATATTTTTAAACTTTAGTTGGAGAGTATTTGAAATTTGAAACCTAGGAATAGCTCATGATTGTTGTTTGTTTCACTCTTTTCTTTTCTTTTTTTGATCTGTTTAGATTTTATTTGACTGGTAAAATTAAATAATCTGTAGATCCATTTTGAAATTGCCAAATGGTACACCAGACTCATGTTATGCTATGACTGTGTATCACTAATTGAAAACATTACCATGGGTGATTGCTATAGTAACATTTAAATTGGCATCAGTGCCAAGAAATCTTTACTATCGATATGATAGAGTTCATTTCACAGTGCATTTCAAGAACATAAATGGAATTTTGCTGGTGCTTTTATTCATATAAGCTGAGTTAAAAGAAAAAAATATGTTTTAAAAATAAAAACATGTATTTAAAAATAAAACATATACATGTTTTAAAAATAATATATATGTTTTAAAATAAAAATATATTTTTAGAGAAATGCTTAATGCAAATGGTTGTGATTTTTATATAATTCTATATTTCAATATGTGAGTAGCTCATATAATTTTCTTCTACATTGTTATTTTTCAAAATTGAATTTTAAAAATACTATATGTAATTCAATACACTGAATATTAAGTATTTAACTTAATTAAATAATCTAGTCCACATATTTTTTAATCTTGTGCTCGGCACTGTGCAAGATGATTTAATGCAGTTGAAAAAGTCACTATTCTGATTTTGAATCATAGTCAAAAGTCAAAAATCATAGTCAAAAGAGATAGTCATAAGTAATTTAAAAATATCTAAACTTAATTGAACATTTTTCTAACCTTTTAACAGAATCAGCAGCAATTCCATGAGCATTATTATTATTATAACTCTGTTTTACAAATTAACTAACAGAGAGAGAGGTCTCTTTTATCTTACCACAAGTTACATAATAGCCTTCCAAAACAATTCTAAGTCTATGGTCTCAAAATTCCTTCATGTTAACTCTCTGACCTTAATTTTATGGACTCGATGTTGAACCACAGAGAAAGAATCTTTTACTTTTACCTGATAAAGTCAAGCAAATATTACAAACTGATAATAAACATATGTATTTCAATAGCACTGTGTTAGTTTCCTAGGGCTTCTGTAACAAAATACAACTGAGTAGGTTCAACAACTTAAATGTATTCTACAGCAATGGAGGCTATACACATGAATCAAGGTGTTGGCAGGTCTATATCCTGTCTGCTAACTCTAGTAGAGGATAATTCTTTATTTCTTCCAGCTTCTGATACCTTGGTTTATGCCAGTATAACTCCAGTCTCTACCTCCTCCTTCACATGGCTCTCTTTGCTCTATATTTGTGTCTCTTCTTATAAGGACACCATTGGATTAGGGGCCCTTCTAATTCAGGATGGCTTCATCTTAACTTGATAACATCCTCAATGACCCTATTTCCAAATAAGTTCATATTCATAGGTACCAGGTGTGAGGAGTTGAATATATCTTATTGGAAGAAACAATTCAACCCCAAGCAAACATTCTCATATACTACTGAAGCAATCATCAGAACCCTTGTCCATAGGCATCTGGGTGGCTCAGTCCTGGGGTTAAACCATGCATCAGGCTCCCTGCTTAGTGGGGAGCCTCCTTCTCTCTCTCTCTCTGTTGCTCCCCCTACTTATTCTCTCTCTCTGTGTCAAATAAATGAATAAATAAATAGTAAATAAAGAAAGAAATAAATAAAATCTTTAACCAAAAAAAAAAAAAAAAAAAAGAACTCTTTCCAAAAGTTTCTGGATTTCTCTCTTCCAAACAAAATTCTTCGTAAGATTATCCTTCTCCCCTATCTCTGAATTTAGACATAACCATGGGATTTGCTTTGCCCACTTAAATGTGGGTGCAAGTGGGAGCAAGGCCTTCTGTGTAGAAGGGCCAACATGGATTCTCCCTGTTTCCTCTCTCTTCTGTTGGCAGTCATGGAGCATAGCAATAGAACTTCCCTTGCCTTGGGTTCCTGGCAATAAGGTTTATCATAACCTCTCAGAAAAATAGCAATGGTCATATGCCCTGAGCGAGAATAAGCATTTGTTTCTAAAGCCACTGTGATTTTGGTTATTTTCTGTTACTACAGCATAATATGACAGGTGCATAAATAACTACTGAAGTTGATATGCTGTCCTAAAAACAACAAATCATAAAATTTGTAGCATTGACTTAAGGCCTAGCCATCCAACTGTAAAGAAAGCCGAATCAGAGGTTCAAAAGTGGAAATCCATTTCCTTCAAAGGTGTAATATTTGTGATAACTTGGATGGCAGATCCTGGGTCCAGTGAACTTGTAGTCCTAAGGAAAATGTGGGAAATCAGTGATGGAAGGGCGTATTTGTCCATATGGCTTTATTGTCAAAATACTATTAAAAAAGAGATGAATTCAGAAAACTATTGTCCTTGTGGTGGTAAAAAATGTAATGAAATGCAAATTACATGAATAGGGGACTGACTTATTGAGAGGAAGAGACAACCTTTTTAATGCTCTTCGTTAAAAGAGACATAATAGTTTGGTGTGAAAATGGATGATTGAAACTTTTATAGCAAAAAGCAAATTAAAAGAATGACAATCATGGCTATTTAAAAATTTCTAAATGGATGATATCAGCAAGATTAGGACCTAGTTAAGTGTTTGATTCTCAATAAATCCTTACACTCAGATAAATTGTCTCATGTTAAAGATATTGAAGCTATAATTCATCCAGTAAAGCCCAATAAGAGCAAGAAACCTATAATTAAGTAGATATAGCAAGACTTGCTGTACAGTGTGGTACAAAAAATAAATACAGAAAATCTAAGAAGTAATGTTTAACCAGAAAATATTTCCATGGAGTGACTCTTGTCACATGAAACTGACAGGAGCCAGGCAGGAAAAAAAAAAAAAAAAAGGATTTAGTCTTTAAGAACTTTAAGAAGCCACCAAGCCAGACCAAACAGATCTGGGTGTCACTGAGGTTAAGATGATTCTGGGGCTATCAAGTTGCTTGGTCAGTAAGCTGGCCAAAAAATTTGTTCAACTTGCAGAGTGATACTATCTACTGCCTTCTTCAGCAATTGGTCAATGAGGTTAACAAATATGAAAGAATTCCAGAAGGTAACGGGGTACAAACAATAGTAGAAAAGGATGCCCCTCGTAAGGTAGCGAAACTGAAGAAAAAGGTCTAAATATGGCTTAATTCTCCTCACCAGAATCGTAGGACAAGCAAACAGGACTTCAAAATTGCCATAATTTTCTGAAGAAAATTTGTTGTGCTTATACTTCTCCCATGTCACACACACTATCTTTTAGTTCATTAGTCTCTATCATGAAAAGCCTCACATAGATCTGATAGAGAAATTACCGCATGTGTTATTTCTTCCATACTGCCTCAATTTGAACTTAAAGGCATGTCTGGATGTGACTTATGAATTGTACCTGCATATTTTTCTCCAGGAAGAAGAATTGAGCCTTGTATTTGGTAAGAAGGGCTTGAATTGTCATAATCATCTTTGCTATTTACCAAATGTTACTAACTTCTAAGTCTTTAATAGGAAGGTGTTTTATCAGTAACTTTGAAGTTAGACAATGTACCCTGATTTGGTCAATGAAAAGATCGTCTAATTGATGGGTGGAGATCCTAGGTGGAGATGTTAAAGGCCTGAAGGCCAATTGCAAAGTTGTTTTGTTTTGTTTTGTTTTTCTTGCCTTGGCAAATGTGGAAGTACAGAGTGAAGCATGTCTCCCTTAGTCTGAAATTCTGATAAAGATGAGGTGGAACTATTAACAAAACTAAAAGATGGCCTGATAAATGGGAGAAGGTATTTACAGATGACAGTTTTCCAGGTTGACTTCACAGAAAAGAGAAATCAAGACACATAGAAGAACATTAAATTTATTTGTCACTAAAAAAGATTGTAGTGTGTTCTAGGAATTAAACATTAGATCATTTGACAATCTGAATATTTAGAGATCATCTGAAAAGTCCAGGTAAAGGAAGAATATATTTACTCATAAAAGCATTGCGATATATTCAGTACGTAGTGAAGATTATCATTTCAATCCAGTGGTCAATTTCCAGTCCCCATATTTCTGATCACTTGGTTTGATGTCACTATCTTTTACTATTCTTTCCTTTCTGCGATGTAAGAACCTCCCTCCCTCAGCCTGTCCTCTCCTCCCCTTCACTAACCTTTTTCAGACACAACTAAAGCAAGCCAGGCACTCCATTGCTGTAGCACCTTTGCATTTACTCTGCCTGAAAATATTTCCCACACATACGTACTTGTATAGCTCCCCTTACTTTAAATTTTTTACTCAAATAACACCTTCCCAATGAGCCAACCTGGAATTTCTTTTCCCTTCTCTCCTTTTCCCTTCCCTTCCCTTCCGTTCCCTTCCCCAGCCCCAATGTTCAGATCCCACTATATTGCTCTATTATTCTCAATAGCACTGAAAACCTTCTCTCTACTGTTTTCATATTTATTACATTTATTAGGTAGTGTTTGTCTTTTCCTGCTTAAATGTAAGTTACATAAGGGCGGGAGTCTTTGTATATTTTCTTTGTATCTCAAACACCCATGGGTCTCACAAAAGTAGGCACCAAATAAATATTTGGAAAATAACTGGATGGCTCACTTCTAACAGAGCAGAAGTTCATTCAGACCATATATACAATCTTATGTGTTTCCTCAGAAAGTCTGAGATTTGGATTTGGGTATAAGTGATTGATTAAAAATGTGATTTTCAGAGGAAAACTGTAAAAAAGGGAATAAAACAGGAGAGAAGGAGAAAATATGCTGACAGTCTCAGACTGAGTGTAGCCTTGCCTGATCCACAGAGAGAAGGTTCCAGGCATAAAAGGGAATAGAGAGTTGACCCACCTTGAAGTGAAGGATCTGACTATTTGTATCTCATTGTCATTGATCATAGTGGTGAGCTTAGTTTGGTGGTTCTCACCAGTTCAGAAAAGTTCTTAGAAGAGGTTAGCTATAAGCAGTTGGCAGCCAAACCCAACAACAGCTGCCTTGTGAGTACACTGGCTTGGTGCATGGAATCTGTGTGGAACCCAATAGTGTTTACCACAGAATTTAGATTAACACTTAAAATAAACTATGGATGTACTTTTGCCTTTAAAAAGCTTAATGTAATAGTTTACAATGACCCTCTCAAAGCTCATTTATAGTTTCCTAGGCAAGTGCATATTGTTTTACTGCACACTAATAGAATATAATTATTTAATGACCTAATCGATAGTTTCAGTCCAAAGGAAAGGAAGACTATAATTATATATTATGAATTTATTGTATTTCAGGTTCTTTCTATACTCATGGTTTTATTTAATTATTTTACCTCCTTATAAGGTAAGCCCATGATTCCCATTCCAGATATAATGAAAATAAAACATAAATTTGCCTAAGCTCATTAAGAGAGTGACAAACTCAGAATATTAATCCATATGTCCTCCCTCTGGGTTTACTGTTCATTCCACTCTTCTGCCTACATCTATAATGTCATTGTAAAATTACCTATTTTTCCAAATTTAAGTCCCTTTTATTTTGAAACTAGTCCTAAGCAATCTTAACATAGAATTTATATATTTAAGCTGAAAAATATTACATCAGTATTTGTACTAGTCTCCAGCTGAAATTTAGCATCTCTCTCAATTATATTTATGAATATCCATACATAGAAGTATTAGAGGTCCTGTGACTTTATCATCAGCAGAAATTAAAGATCATACTAAGCACCTTGTATGTTCATTTTTTTTCTTTGACACTATGGGACTAATCAGATCTGCTGCAGGGTTTTGTTATTTATTGCATTAATTAAGAAGCATATGTATTATTTTACCAAAATCAGTTTTTAAAAATAATTTGATAGCTATATTTCAATAAAATTGATTTCCTTTTTAATACTTATATCCTGTATCTTAATTCATGCTTTAAAAACATTACTTTGTTAGACTGACAAAATGTTCATGAAACAAAAAACTGAAATTCCTTTTTAAAATCCATAATACTTTGTTGAATATTTGAAATATTTAAAACATTTGATTAAAAAATTAAAGATGGCAAATATTTAAGATATTAACTTACCTGTATCTCCACTGTGGAAATTATTATAAATGTTTGGATATTTGTGTTATAATTTGCTATTCCAGAGCTATTTAATTTCCCTTTCTCTCCTCAGTACTGCCAAGCACATCCTACCACTAACCACTTGGTACCCATTTTCCCTTTCCCCATTCTAAGACATAAGTAGGCCAACAGTTCTTTTCTTTTTTTTTTTTTTAAAGGAACTGGGCTGTCATCATACTTTCACCCCAGTCTTTAGCTACTTGGCCTTGGCAAAGGAGGATTTTTTTTTTTAACTTTATTTATTTATTTGACAGAGAGAGAGAGAGATCACAAGTAGGCAGAGCAGCAGGCAGAGAGAGAGAAGAGTAAGCAGGTTCCCTGCCTAGCAGAGAGCCTGATGTGGGACTCGATCCCAGGACCCTGAGATCATGACCTGAGCTAAAGGCAGAGGCTTAACCTACTGAGCCACCCAGGTGCCCCAGGCCAACAGTTTCATCTGAACTATTGGTTTCTGGACCTAACTCAAGAAGGAAGCTCTGTCAAATCAAATACAGTTTTAAATATGGACACTTTTTAGTACTATGCACTCTTTCTTAAATGAGAAACACTTAGTGTAGGCTGATGGCATGTGAAACACTCATTAACTTACGTCTGACACACTGTGATGTTCATTTCTATCACTGGAAGTTGACATGAAACCACAGGCAGGAAATTCACTTATACCTTTCTCTACCAATTAAAAATTTGAGATATAAATTTAAGTTTTTTCTTTCCTTTTTCCAGTAGATTAACTTTTATTAAATAAATTCAAGATATGAGACATGCATACATATATATATGTATATACATATCTATATCTCATAGATAGTGAAACATTAAGCCATAAAAAATGGTATCTTGCCATTTGTGACAACATGGATTTACCTAGAGGTTGTTGCACTAAGTGAAATGAACTAAGAAGAGAAAGAAAAATATGTGATTTCACTTATATGTGGAATTTAAGAAAAAAAACAACAGCAACAGCAACAACAACAAAACCCAACAGAAAGAGACTCATAGATAGAGACGGAAAAAAAATGCTTCTATTGTCAGTGATCTCTTCAGAGGTGTGTCACAAATATCTCTTGTTATATATGTATAGACTATATTCCTAGAATGTAGACTCCTCAAGGAATATGCTATTCTGTTCACCTATAAAAATGTCCAGAAGCTAGGCATTTTGTGTACATTTGGTAAAAGAATTAGTATGTAGATTTTTCTGATAACTTCATGATGTCATTATATTACATGCAAGTTGCACAATTTAGTTATCCTTCCCCTACTTTAAGACATTTAGCTCATTTCCAACTTTTCTCCAATGTTTCTGTCAAGATATTTTCAGGAAATATACTCATACTCATACTCAGTGATTGGGAAAGGCTTAATAGAGGATGTGAACGGGGTTAAAGGAACTGATTAGGGATAGTGCCATAGCAGGAATTCATATTAGCATATATCTGTTATCCCTCCCAGTACTAAAGGAACATGGTGCTGGATAGACACTACTTCAGAGAGAGTACTGGTTCTTCTAACAGAACACCAGCTATCTGAAAGGAGCTGTGGCTCATTGTAGAAAAAAGCAACCAGTTCTTTGGGCTGCACTGTGGAGGAACCTACTTCCCTCCTCCTACCCTTCATCTCCTGCCCGTGCCTCACTCACACTGGCTAAATTCAGACAAGGACCAGTGAGCCCATTGATGTAGTTCCTATAAATTTATCTCCTGCTGTACTGAGCAAAGTAAGAACTGAGAGTGGATCTGAAGGCATAGACATAAAATTTCCAGTACATCTAATAATAAATAATATTTAGATATACATGCTTATACCCCAATCTCTCTTTTAAAAGCCTAATTTCTTAAGAAACTTTCCTAGAATTTGAATTACTTAGTCAAACACTGTAAACCATTTTAAGGCTTTGATGTTTATTGACAAATTTCTTTCAACAAAATTTTATGCATTTTACTCTCATCAATAATAATAATCTTTTTTTATACCAAGAACTATACCCATCCTGCTACCCCTCAACAGAACTGAATACTATTCTTGTTTTTTTTTTCTTCAGTGTTTCAGCTTTCATTGTCAACTATTAAATCATGTAACCTTCAATCTTAATTATAAGGGTTATAATTTTAACTTTAATTATAAAATCTGTATTTTCTTATTTTCCATTGAAACTGAAACTATTCCTTTTTTTTAGATTTTTTTTTTTTTAACTTTAATCTCTACACTCACTGTGGGACTCAAACTCACAACCTGAGATCAAGACTTATGTGCTCCACTAACTGAGCCAGCCGGGCACCCCAACCCTGTATTCTTATTTTTGTACTTCATGTGGAAGTACAAAATTAACACTCTCATCTCTTTAATAACTATGGAATATGAAACTCAATATTCTGTCAGTCCTGACAAGTCCTTAAATTCCAGACTTGAATGTCCAAACGCATATGGGTTATCTCCACTTGGATACTGAATAAGGCATGTTCTATATCAAAACCTTGTTTCCCTACTGCCACACACAACCTGAATTTCTCCAACGCCTCTCATTAGCAAATGGCAGCTCTAACCTGTTGTTCAAGCCAAAGCCTTGGATTCATTCCTACCTCTTCCACTTTCATTAATTCCATCCCAGTGAGAATAATCACCTCACCATTTTCTCTGTCTCCTTTCTTGCCTCGTAAAGTCCATTTTTCACATGCCATTCAGTTACCCATTCAACATTAAGTTATGTCAGGATTCTCCTCTGCCACAACTCTCATGTGATTTCAATGTTATTGAAGTTAAAACTCTTTATCATGCCTTGTAAGATTCTAGAAGTCTACTGCCTCTCGAAGCTTGTCATCTGTGACTATCCCCTTGTTTACTCAGCTGTAGATACACTTAGTCCTTTCTATGACTTGAAAGCTTCTAGGATGAACATGCTTTCCTCCCCCACCCCTTCAGTGCTAAGTGTCTGCATTTTGTTAGACACTTTCTCAGGACACTGTTCCCACTGAAATCCTTATAACTCTCCTTAAGTCCCTTCAGCTTTCTGCTCAAATATCACCATAATCAGGAATCCTGCTCTTTGACCATATTATCAAAAATAACAGTACTTGGGGCACCTGGGTGGCTCAGTGGGTTAAAGCCTCTGCCTTCGGCTCAGGTCATGATCCCAGGGTCCTGGGATCGAGCCCTGCATCGGGCTCTCTGCTCAGCGGGGAGCCTGCTTCCTCCTCTCTCTGCCTGCCTCTGCCTGCTTGTGATTTCTGTCTGTCAAATAAATAAATAAAATCTTTAAAAAAAAAAAAAAGTACCTCTCCCAGCACACATAATTTATCCTCTCTACCCATTAAACTCACTTTATTTTTCTTAAATAAAGTTTTTTGGTTTATTTTGTTTTTTGTTTTTGTTTTTTTAGAATACATTTAGATTCACATTTTGGCTACTGTGGACATTGCTATGAACACAGAAAAATTAAGAACACAACATAATGTTCCAATATATGCTTTACTTAGTTTCATTTATTATTAACATATATTAGCATAATCCTTTTTTTTTACAATTAATGACTCTATTTTGATATATTGTTAGTAACTGAAGTCTATAGTTTATTCAGATGTCCTTTGTTTGTATCTAATAATTTTTCTGTTTCAAAATTCCATCCAGGATACCACATATCATTAAGTAGTCTGTTGTTTTAGGCTTCTGTTGGCAAAGACAGTTCCCAAGACTTCTTTCTTTTTTCTTTTTCTTTCTTTTTTTTTTTTTTTTTACTTCTCTTTCTTTTAATGACCTAGATAGATTTGGGGAGTGCTGGCCAGGTATTTTGTTGGGTGCCCCTCTATTGGAATCTTTCTGATGTTCTTCTCTGATCAGCCTGTGTTTGGCTTGGAGGAAACCATGGAGAAAAAATCCCACTTTCATGATACCATATCAAAGAAACTTACTATCAGCTTGATTTAATGTTGTTGATATTGACTTTGATCACTTGGTGGAGAGGATTTTTCAGGTTTCTAAACTGAAAAAAATTAAAAATAATAATAATAATAAATGAAAAAATACTTTTTTCCTCCAAGTTTTATGCTATCCTCTTTGGAAAGAAGTTACTATGTTCATCATACATTTATGAAGTAAAAATATAGGATCTTCTTGCTTGAGGGCAGTTTCTATATAAATTGTTTGGAATTTATACCTAAGGGAGATTTGTGTTCTCTTCCTCAATTATGTATTGATTGAATCATTTATTTATATCAACCTGAATTAGTGGATATTTTTATTACCCATGCAATTATAATGCAATACTTTAGTTTCTTGCTCAAATTAATCCAGTTTTGGTCATTGAGAGTTTTTTTGTTCTGTGAGCCCTTGACATATTCCTGTCAATGTAATGTGTGTGCTCGTGTGTTTGTTAAGCACTCCTTTACCTTCTGGCCTTGCGATATGCTCCTGGCTCATGGTGTAGTCCTCTAGTCCTAAAATCAGCTATTTCCTTCAAGAAATCCTGGTTCCTTTAATTGGAAAATTATATTAGAAACAAGCTCTGGATGCTAGATGAGTTTGTTGGTACTCGGCAGCATTGCTGCTAGACCATCTCAGCTGATAGAACAAAGAATATATACGTGTACATACTAACTTGTATATATGCACATACCTATAATTATTTAAATATATAGCCATCCATAAATATATCAGAGTATATGAGTTTTCATCAATGCCTCCAACTCTAATCCATCGCCACATGAATTGTACTGTTCTCCTCCCTTTGTTTATCAATAAATTCCCATAACAACAGTAAGAAACCCGACTCCCAATGTCTGTCATCATTTATTTAATTGTTCAGTTTCAGTATGTCCATGTATAGCAGTATGAGAATTGTTCACCTATATGCTCTGGAGACACGACTTTATTAGCTAGAATGCAGTGCATATGTGCAATCCCTTTCCATTTATTCTTAGAGACTCCACTCACTTCCAGAGTTATCCAAGTCAGCACATTTTCTTCCCCCTCCCTTCAGTACAGTTGTTTCAAACATTTGTAGTAAGTTAGATTCCCTTGTCACAGTTTGCATTCCTTCTTGGAGCTCCATTCCTCCAGCCCCCAACTCCAAAGTGATTTCTTCTTATTTGCATACACGATTGTTCACTCTGTGTTGTGAAGATGTGTGGGTTTTGACAAATGCATAATATCACATAGAATTCACTCCTCAAAAGTTCCTCTTTGTTCACCAGTTTATCCCTATACCCCTACCTGCCCTCAACCCAAACCACTGGGAGCCACTGATCTTTTTACTGTCTTTATAGCTTTGCTTTTTCCAAAATATCATATATGTAGTTTGGATCAATATGTATGTAGCCTTTGCAGGCTGGATTCTCCTGCTTAGCACTATTTATTGAAGTTATTATTAATTTTTGGATACTTGATAGTTCATTTTATCTCTGATAATATTCTATTAAGTGAATATACCACAATTTGTTTATCCATTCACCTATATTTTATACCACTCTCATCCTATCCATAACCAATATCATAAACTGACCAGGTCTTATGATTCTTATGATTAAAAGGTCCCTCAGCAATAACCATCTGGAGACTTTGGGGGTTTGTACTCACAGCTCCTGGAATGCACAAAGAGCACCTGGGGCATAAATGAGGTTCTGGGGAGGAGGTAAAGGTGGATGGCGAGGAACAAAGAACAGAGCTGGGTGGGGGGTGGGGAGACTGAGATTCAGCATTTATTGTGGTTGACGGTGAGAGCGCAGGGTTTCTGAGGTTCACCATTTACTGGTGATTTTAAAACGTAAGATTGGGAATTTAACACTGGTGAAAAGAAACACAAGCAACCTAAATGATCAGTTACCTAAATCAAACATCATCTCTAAAACAAAGGATCCTCAGAGGAGGGTAAGGGGGAATCTTGTTCTTTATCTAGTTATGTGACTGGCAATGTGTTTATTTGAGATAACCATAGCTGCAGTGGAGAGTCACACAATTTCATTACAGAAGAAAAAAAAAAAAAGGAGAAAGAGAGAAAAAGGAAACCCAACTGTCAGGGCTGACACTATAACTTACTAACCTCCATCCTCCAAACCCCCCTCGTTTTTGGAGATTTTGAATAAAAATTTTTATAAGCATTAATATGAGTTTTTGTATGGACATTATTTTTCAGGCAATTAGTTATACACCTACTATGTTTGGCTTTGTAAAAGACTTTCAAATAGTGTTTTAGCTTGCTTGGATCACGGTGCATTCCCACTAGCAATGAAGGCGAGTTCCTGTTTTTTCCACATCCACATCAGTTTTTGAATTAAAATCATTTTGAGTTATTCTGTGTGTAAGAGACACATTTTGTATCTAGATTCATTTAAAAGTATTTACATGTGGATGTCCAGCTGCTCCAGCAAAATTTATTGAGAAAGTATCTTCTCTCCACTGAACTGCCTTTGCCCTGTTACAAATATTTTTTCACTAAATTTTTGTGGATCGAATTCTGTACTCTCCATTCTATTCAGTCGATGTGCATGTATGTCCTTTTGCCAAAACCATGCTGTCCTGATCTATGTAAATTTATAATAAGTTTTGAAATTATCTGCCAGTTTGTTGTTGATGATAATTTGTCTTCCGCTACGATTTCTACAAGGTAAAGCACTTTGTTTAATTCATTGCTATGTCCTCAGTGCCTAGAACAGTCTTTGCAATGGGCGTGATTTTTTATCAATTTGTTTAGAAAATGAATGGATACATGTCCATGATTCCTTTTTAAATACTTATATTTAAAGTCCACTATTTTGTCACTAGCTTTAAGAATAGTTCTTATTTATCAATGTTATTCACTCAATCTCCATAAAATTTGTTGTCTTTTTTTCTCCTTTTGTCAGGTATTTAAGAAATTCATCTGATGGTGAGAGGTGTTGGGATTCTAGTGTTCTTCCATCTACCCTAGCTTAACCACTCTTCCTCATTTAGAGCCCTCTCTGCATCTGCCTTTCTACATTTTCATGGACTCACTATTGTGCCTTGTGAGGTGTTTTTGTTTTGTTTTGTTTTTCTGTGTGTGTGTGTTTACCTTCAGGTGAAGGTAAGCACACAGCATGAGCTTGTGTGATAGGATGGTGCGCATTCCCAGAGGCTTTATTATAACCCAACTTCATGCTGTATATTATGTCCTTTTCCCATACCAACTTTTAAATTTTTAATCTAGTTTCTAGTGTCTAAGAACACATTGACTAAAAATGCCACTATTTCTTTATGATTCTCTCAAATCCTACCTGCCCCCCTACACCACTAATACCTCATTAGTCAATATTTTTAAGTCCTGAATATGGACAGCTCTTACTTTAAAGTCAATTCGTCCATCTCTGACACTAACTAAAATGATACACTTGTAAGGCATATCTCCAAATTAATAAACAAAATAGTACCCCCTACATTGTCTCCTTTCCTCCTCAGTCCTGTTATATTATAGGGCGTGCATATTTTGAATAGATACAATAATATTGGGGCAAACTCCAAAGGTGGTATCTTTGTAGAAGATTATACAAAAGTTTTAATCCTTTTGATCCCCTGATTCGGGGTACCAATACTGGGAAAAACTTTCTTGTCTATTTCTTTTTCATTGGAAGTCGATATTTTTTCATGTATCAGAGAGTCATCAATCATTATTCATTTTCCTGTCTAGCTTCACTATCCTTACAGATTGTGATTATTTTTCTCAGATTCTGGAAATAGGTTGTTTACTTGTCTTTATATTATATAATTCTATATATTTCATATATGTCATTATATTATGTACAGTGTTATTATTGTTCTTTTGATAGGACACTGGGGAAACCTGACTCTTGAGCTTCTCTTCTGATACCAGTTTATCCTGCCAGTTTTCTAATGACCTAAAGCTAAACACTAAAAGAGAGTTTACTTATGCTAACTATTCAGAAATCCTTACACAAAGGTAGCAGCTCATGTTCCTTCCAACAATGTCTGTTTTTCTTGAGATCATTGTATAACATTGAGGCAAGGGTAAAATCACAAATTGCAATGCGACAATAATTGAATGTGAGGTTGCTGAAAAAAATCCATAAATGATTTGAGATACCTCTAATACATATTGAATAACATAGCAAACTAATAATCAACTATATATATATATTCACATGTATGCACACATATGTTTATATAATAAATGCAAGAATCATCAATTACTATGAAAAATAGATATGTTAAAACATATATCCCTAAATAGTTTCTTGATTATGTAAGACTTGTAATTTTAATGTCTACTCAAATTACAGAATTTGTTCTAATTATATATGTGTAATTTACCTAACTGAGCTGTCAGACTTGTCTCTCCAACTGATATAAAGAGCCCACATAGTATGCTGGGATGATCACTGGCCAAGGAATCAAACAACATGAATATCACTTTTGCTTAAGTCACAAAATAATTGGGTAGTCAAAACAGCTTTCTTCACCTCTCCAATCCTCATATATCTTATTCGGAAAAAGATTTAAATTGCATGACCATATCTACATTTTTTAAAAAGATAAATAAATTGATGTGGAAGTACTTTGTTGATTACAAATAGTATAAGATACTAAAATTAATCATATACACTTGTGTTATATGTACATTTCATCTGAGAAACTGCCTAAAAAAAAAAGATGGAAATTTTTACAATAGTTTATCTGAGTTTTCACTATAGGGATAAGAACTAATGATATAATTTAAATTTAGATGTGGATTTTACATGAACATCCTACTTAATTACAACAATGCACTTTTTTTGATTCATAAATAGCCAAGAGCCATTTTTCTCAAATGCAATTGAAATATAATTATGGGGACAAGGGACTAATAATAAAACAATTTTCAGTTTTTAAAGTTAACAAGATTAAAGTGAATTCCCTGATTACAAAATCAAAGTTAAAGCAAATTTAAAATATTGTACTTCATAATGCATCTGATGGTATTTATTTATCAACAAAAATATGATTAAAATGCAGAACATTTAAGGTTGATAGAGATAATTAAGCATAGAAAATTTAGTAATCAGTTTGTTGCTATTGAATGAATAAAGGATGGGAAAAACTTTTAATAAATCCCATGAGAAAGAGCTTGCTAACTTTAAAACAAAACGCAATAAAAACATTTTATAATGTGTACTTTTGTCTAAGAGCAGAGGAATGTACGGGTGTTAAATTGGCCACAGGAGGGGTATACTAATATTTCCTAAATGTGAAAGAATTATGAGGAAAATAAAGAATATATTTACTGAAAGGGATTCAAGTTCAAACAGTCTATAATTTATACCAACCCTATACTGAAGCTCATACTTAATCTCATGTAATGCACATTTTTACACATATTACTCCTATTTCACTGGAAATATGGGTTGTAGTTCATTTGTTAGGGAAAAACCCACCAGAGTTCTTTCACAGGCCCATTTCCTCCCAGTTCAATTCTTTCCATATCTCTATTAGCTTGTTTATGCAATGGACTTTCAAGTCAATCTCATTTGTGATCTCAGACTTAAGCTGAGGATTATCTATTTAAGCATGAGTCAATTAATTTTATAAATACATATTAAGTACATACTATGTATCAATAACTATTTTATACAGAACACAGTGATTTACAAAATATCCCACTACCATACAAGTTACACTCTTACTAAACAGTCAATAAACATATAATCCACTAAATGAAAGACATCATTAAAATCATGGTAAACAATATATAGTAAATAAATGGATAGGATGAAAGAAATCAATAGAAACCGAAATAGGATAAGCTATTTTTGAAAAAGTTGAACAGAATATGACAGAGAGACTGAAAATAATGATGTGGGGATGGCTCTAGATGAACCAGGTAAGGTTGTTCCAGGTCAGATTGTGAATAAAGACCCTGAATTGGGCAAGCGCTTAAAGCATGTGAAGGAGGCCCTGGTGGGCACATATGGAGCAACATTACTTAGGAGCAAGTACAATTAATATCAGGATTATTGACATCAGTCCAACAATCCAAATCCTGGATGTCTTCCATCTTCCCCACAGGTGCCTACCACCTTGTGGTATTAACAGGTTACTTCAACAAGCAAAGCCTCAGTTTACTCCTCTGTCTAATGTTTTCATACCTTCCTCATAGTATTTCTGTGATGGGATTTAATTAAATACACAGTGCTTGAAAAAAAGACTCAGAATAGTGTCTAGAACACAGAATGCAAGTTAAAATAAATGTTCATTGGCAGCTGTGGAGCTCAATGCAAGGGCATACCTGGATTTAATTCTCAATGCTTCTGGGTCTACTTACATAAACTTGGGAAAGTCATTTCACCTCTCTTTGCCTCAGTTTCCTTATCATAATATGAGGGATTATGGAAGAACCCATTTTAAATAATTGTCATAAATATACAAATTGCTTTAAATTAGATTAATAGCACAGTGAATCATATTGCTTCCTATGATTTATATGCAGAAATGCTATTAATAGTAGCAGAATAAAATTGACCACAAATAAGACAAAAAAACTTAGTTCTTTGTTTTTCTAATAGATCATCTTTTCCCTGCTATAAGCAACACTCCCCAAAATGGCACAATAATCTACTACATTCACAAACTAATAATCTAAAAGTTATATTTTAGTTGTCTTTTTTGGCACCTTCCATAATTAATATATGAGAAGGTAGTATCTACTCTTCTTGATATGTCAATATGTGGGTTATATTCACATCATGGGTCTTGAGACCTAAGTAAGAAGTGGATCCTGAGGCGAGGATTTGGATGCAAGTGATTGGTTAATAAATTGCTTCCAGGTCAGCAAATGAGAGGGAGCATGGAAAAGCAGTACAGAAAGAAGAAGCCAAACAGGGTGTCATTTTGAAGTTCCAGCCTCAGAACAATTCTTATAGGGGAACTATGGGATGTAAATAAAGTGTGAATTTCCATATTTCTGCACCTGTTAGACAATGGCTTGGGGATTTCATGGGAGGTGATTGTAAACTTGTAGGCACTTTAGGTATCCCTCGCGGTGTATGTGAGCAAAGTGGTTCCAGTAGCCAAGGGAAGTCCTCCAAAGAGTTGCAGGTGCAGGTCATTAGAGGCAAAAGCACGCAGAAATTGTAGTGCATGTAGTGTGCGTGCATGGGTGCATGCACGTGTGTGTGCATTTTAAAGAATGAAAGAGAACCTGACAACAGTAACAGTGTCCACCACAAACCACTTCTCTATATGTCATTGCCATCACTTTCTTGACTAGACAGATAGACTCTAACTGATCCCCCTCCTTAACCAGATTTCTTGCCTACTCTCCAACTGTTGTCCACTCTGCAGTCAAGCTGATCTTTTCTAAACATTCTTTGTTACAATTTTCCAACTGATTTCCATTGCACTGAAATGAGTGCAGATTTTTACTCCAGCTTACAAAGACCTACAGGATCCTGGCTTCTGCCTAAGTCTCTGGTTCCATCTAATACAACTGGGTTTCTCTGCTTAAAGGCTTCTATTCCACCCAAAATGGGCATCAGAGTTAGAACAGACCCCAGGAAATGAAAAATGCTCTCCAATTTCTTTTGCAAGAGAGGAAGAGATGATGGTCAAAAGAGACCTCCCAGTGGGGAAGACACAAATGACCAGTGTGGTCAGCTAAGGAATTTGTTGTATTTTATCGAAGTGAGACACCAGCTGTTGTGGAGATTCTAAGGCTGCTTGTTTCCCACAGCACCAACACTGTTCAGCAAAATGCGAGGCATGTTCTGAGCTAGTGGCCACTAGAGGGTACTTTGCTATGGCACTTTTTCCAAACACTTTCTGATTATAGTTTTCTGATATTTATTTCAGAGCTTTACATCTGCTGTGGTTAAATTTACCAATTTCCTGCAGTGTATAGGATTATGAATAGCCACATAAAGTCTTGCTAAAAGATAAGTACCATCACCTGAGATTTCAGAGTCAAAAAGTGATGTGATTTTGATTTCTCTTATGTCAAATTATGTGGGTTTGTGACCATACACATGTATTTTGTTAAGTAAGATTTAAAAAAAGCAACAACGACAGATATGGGAATTAGAGTACATATGTGCTGGACAGAGCCCATAGCTCTGGACCATAGCAAATATCCATACTATTATCTACCAATCATCATTCCCTATCTGATATGCGTTTACTATACAAATACACACATGCACACACACACACACACACACACACACACACACACACACATATGGTTATAGTAGAAGCAACCATGGTTGATGATGATGATATTAACATGTTCAAAATTTGTATCCTAGCACTATACTAACTTGTTTACATAGATTATCTTTTGTAAAACATACTATTTAAGGCTGTGTGTCTAAAAATTTGTTCCAGTACTTATTATCTGTGCATTTGTTAAATTCTTCACACTTCAGTTTCCTGGTAGGTATATGCTGTTGTATAAATAAAGTCCTTGTGATACAAATAACTATTACTTTGTATTGACTGAAGTTCAAAATAAATTTAATAACAACACCTTGTGAGTCATATATCAATTATTCTCTTTTATGGGAAGAAGTAGTTGAGACTGAGTAAATATCCCCAAATCTCACAGACAATAAAGGATGAAACCAGGCTAGAGGCATGTGTTTGACCTTTATGCCTCGAGAACAACAACTGACTCCAGAGATGTATGGTCCAGTGTTGGGCATCTGACCCAAGCCAGGTAAATTAGAGTCCATTCCCAGAATTTTTCAGACTCTACTTAGATAATACTATCCATTGTTTTCTGGATTGGAAGATGTTAAATCTGAACTTTATATATTCCTCTGTTGCATCAGGTTTAGGAGGCTTAGTTGAAAGCAAGAGAGAAGAGAGGAATGAGCTAGAGAGAATAGTACTAAAGAACCTAAACCCTTCATTCTTGTTTTCATGAGCACAAAGGCCCAGTTGCTTCTTTGCTCCTTTCCTTCCTCCCTTTCCATACTTAATTTGATTTCATAATCCAATGAATTCTTCTTTTGCCTATACTAGTTTGATGGGTTTCAATTGCTTATCAAAGGCATTACTGGCAGCAGCATTACTATAATTTCATATCTGCTAAATGAAATGTTTCACAAAAACCAATTTTCTAATAAATAAAATTAATTCTGAAATGCCAAATGAACTTTTTTTTTTTAACTTCAAGAAGAATCAACTTACTATCTCGACTGAGAGACATTGTTGGTTGCAAAATTCCAGATCAAATTATCCCATAGCTGAGACCTCATATCTAATATTACCATACCAATTTTGTGTGCTCATTTTTCCTATTATTTTAGGAAATAAATATGTATTGTTATTTTTAATTATCAGGTAATATGTTTCCATTTAGAGCATGCTTTCTTCAGAATCCAATTAAATTTGAGTAACTTACTCAACTGATGGTAAGAAAAAATATAGCCATCAGTTATAAAGGATCGACATAGTATGGTGCTAGGTATTGCAAGACACAATCCTAAGTACATTCGGTATAATTTAATCTGCCTTGAGGGAACATCTTATCATGTTACAGAAGAACAAGGAAGAGGAAGAAGAGGAAGAGGAGGAGTAGGAGGAGGAGGAGAAGAAACACATTACAGAAGTTGGCAAATTGTGTGCAGAAAACAGTGTTATTTAAAATATATAAGCACATATATATGTACATATTAATAAATACACTAGTTTTTTGGTCTTAAAGACTTTAGGAACACTCAGTATAATCTTTGGTATACTATAGGGCTTAATTTTTTTCAAATATTTAGTATTTTAAATTACAAATATCTTCTCATTTATATGCTGCAATATATGTGATGTTAAAGTCAGCTGTTAATTTCCTGTTTACTTGTGCTACATAGGTCTCCTTACATAGCCAGGTGATACATGAGGTTTTAATGATAGCTTACTGATGTAACATGGAAAAATAATGTATATCTAATATATTATTTATAAAATTTTAGTAACATTTAGAAAAGTCTTATAGTTTACAGGTTATGTGAAAATGAAATACAACATGATAAACCACTTTTCTCCCTCTAGTCCTCAGGGGCATCAGACAATATACTGAATTTGATATCCTGCTGAAGCTGTTTATAATGAGGACTTACTACTGCCTATCTCTATTCATCTGGACCTATATGTCGCATATAGTTGACGCTATCCCACTACAAGAAAAAGCTAACAGTGATTTACCAAGCAAAAGGGTAGTGGATCTGACGAAAGATGATGGTAGAATATTACATCGCACCAAGCGTGGCTGGATGTGGAATCAGTTCTTCTTGTTGGAAGAGTACACAGGTACAGATACACAATATGTTGGCAAGGTAAGAAAAGCAATTAAAAAGTGGTAGCAATGTAGTCGGTTTTATAGCAACTTCCTGTGCTGATTGTTTAAAATAATGATTATTTCAAAGTATCTGACTAATTACGATGTGCAGAAGGCATAATATTGCAAATGTTTGTAGTAGGGTAGAATGGGGAATGTGATTTATTCAGGTAGCTAAGTGCAAGTCAGTATCCATAGTGAGCCTCAACATAAAACATCATCTGTGGACTTGATTCATTATTAATCGGCTACATATGACTTAGTTTTATGTGTGTGTATTTAGAAGATTTTAAAAACTTTCTTCGAAATTTAATTTAACATCATGTAAAATTATAACTTAGTGTGCTATGTGAGGCAAAAAAACACAAAAATATGTCAAAAATTATATCGGTCTCTACTAATAAACAATTTATCTTAAGTTGAATAGTAAGCAGTGTATGAGAGTAAGTACAAATACTTCTATCTAGATGGTCTGTTTCTTAGTCTCAGTCGAACTGAACTACTTCCTGCCTATAAGCCAGACCAAAGGACTCAAGGAGAAGCAGAAGGAAAACAGTAGAAAGAAGGCAGTACCTTTGGGATGAGCCGTCCTAGCAGCAGCAACAGGAGCTCATTAGCAGTCTGGAACAAATGGCAATAGAGAATATGTAACTCTCCCTTCTTATATTCAACTTTGGGAAAACAGATTCACAATCTTTGTCTTCCTGCTTCTTCTCTGTCTCAAAATAGAGGACATGATCTTGCCAATGTCCAGAATTTTCTATTATCCATCTTCGCCTTATCATTTTCATTCATACCATTCTGTATACAGGACAATTCCTTGTTCACTTCATTGTCCCACATACGTGCCTAATGCTCAGATACTTTCAAATTCTAAGAATAAAACAAAATAAACAGTGATGAATGCTAACACTGCCCATAAATCATATATTTTATTTTCTTGATTCTTTGTACATGAGGCTAGAAGTGACTGTGATGGTCTGAGTATTTTTTGACTTATTGTCAACACAAGGCAGATAAGATAGAACAGGCCAAAAATAAAAATATAAAAAGTACCTGATATCACAAAGCCATGGCTATTGCTTTTAAGCCAGAAATACATTTATTCTGTGAAATTGCCAAAATCTTGATTTAATTTTTCATTTTGTGTGTGTGACAGTATTTTTTCAAACATAGCTTTTTATTGGAAGCCTATTATTTCCTCTTCTTTTGATATCTCTCTCCCCTGGTTCCATAGGTCATACTCATTTTGCCCCATAGAGTTCACTTGCTGATTCCTTTTTCCCTCTTATTTCTCCTCAGGTTAGTCATAGGGCATCCCCCTGCACCCCTCATTTAACATCAATTTCCACACTATAGTTAATAACTAACATCAGGATATTTCAAGTTCAACTGACAAATGTTTGTGTCTAAGGACTTGAAATTGCCTTGTGATTCTTTTTCTAAGGCAGTGTATAAAGGACACATCCGGTTCATGAGGTCTCACATAGAGGGTTTTATCCTTGGAGATTTACAGATGCAGAAGAACAGCCACAAATAAATAGAGATACTCAGTCACAAGGCGATCAAGGCTCTACTGCAGGCATTTACTTTTAGTTGTAAACAAAAATGCTTCTTTCTAAAAATTGAGTGTGCATTGGTTAACAGACACCATTATTGCACTGACATTTTAAAATATACACTAAGCTTTGGATCTTTTTGTACCTTCCTGCTTATTTTTAATTAGTTCAATAATGTGTCAAAAATAGTTACTAAATGCGTGCATAGTTTTATTTAATTAGTCTTCATAAAATATTTTTTCACTTGTCTTTGGAAAATAACCTTTTTTTTTAAATCCATGGACAAGTTAAGGTGTTGGATTTCTGTGCCTATTTATCCTTGACAACCAGATTATGAACCAAAAGTGCAACACCATTATAATAATCAGAATTTTTGTCAAATGAAGATAGTCAAACCCAAACTGTGTCAACTATTTTCAAATTATACTTGGAAAGAAACATGTGTATGAAAGAGAAACTTCAACAAAATAAAACGCTTGCACTTCTTTTTGAAAAAAAAAAAAAAAAAAAAGATTTCTCTGTTTTGTATCAGGGCCTTGTCTTAAGATTTGCCATGCACCATACAGTTAGTTCAGATAAAAATAGGCTTCCAAGGACTTCTAGGATTCATTAAGTTCTTAAGGGTCTATAAACTCTCCTAACCTGTTCTTCTAGTTTCTGACTTCATTATTCATTTCCATAGGCAGAGACTAACTAGGTCTTTGCACCTCAACTTGGTCAAACATATGAGTTCTCTGGAGGATTTAATTTTTTGAATACCAAACAAATTGTTTTCTTTTTGACCACTTGTTCTGTTTCCCTCGTCTTCAAGGACCCACAGCATTGGCCACCTTCATGTAATATAAATACCTACCATATTTACCAGGCACCATGATTCAAAGAGAATATGCAGTTTCTAATGTAAAGAGATTTTCATATTTTTTCTTAGTTTTACAGAAGGTTGGCATTGCAGACAATGTTAAGACCTCTTTTAATTTATAGGTGATATAAAATTGTATAAAGTTGGAAGGATATATAATCCTTGGATGAAAAATTTAGGGTTTGATTCTGAATTTAAAGGAAGGAATTTTAAAACAAATAATAAAGTAGTAGCAGCAAAATTTAATAAAATATACTTGTGCATGCACTGAAACATGAAATTTGCAAGGGTCAGTCCTGATTATGCCATTCAGTAACTGTGCAGAACTTAGAAGTTAATTAAACTTTCCAAACCTCAAATTCTTGTTAGGTTAAATTGCCACTAAGATTTCTTTAACTTCAAAATGCTGATGTATTCTAGGATTATGGATGCAACTGCATTTGAGGGCAAGAAGAACTAGTAAAAATTTAATCAAATTTGCAAGGAGGTGAGATTGCATATGGCATGGTGTGCATGTGAAACACACATGCAAACACAAACACACACACACACACAGAGTAGCCTAATACGATGAAGTTAGATCACTACTGTAAAAGGCCCAGAATTCCATGCTGAGTTGTTTTTACATACAGCATGGAAAGTGAGTCCCGTTGAAAACTTTTGTACTTATTTTTGATGTATCACAAGTATGGAATGCTCAGTTTGCTTTGGTGTCAGGATGGACTGGAGAAGCAACAAAATGAGTAACGATGATATTTTTATAAGAAAAACTAGGGAATATTTCTGTATGTCATTTCAGACTTTTGCAATACAGGACAGAAAATTGAGGAATGTTGAAATTAAGAGTAATTTTTGTATGTTAACTATACTGGATTTAAAATTAAAAAAAATTATGAGTAACTTTTGTTTTCCACAATAATGCAATCTGAAGTTTGGTTGCTTGTTGTTGATGGAAGCTATCAGAGATTTATTAATTCTGTTTTTTGTAATGAGGGAACTCTTTGGTTCTTACTTAAGAGGATTACAAAGTTATGACAATTGCCATGTAGTTTCCTTGTGATTTGAATAGAGACATGTGGCTGAATTACTTAGCCATAAGAGTAACACTGCTCAAGAGAAGAATTTAAATAAATTTAATAAGAAGCATAGCAAAGGCTCCTACCATTCTGTTAGAGAAACTTCATATACATTTGATTTCTTACACATTAGATCTAGATCCCAAGAAATTGTCCTCAGGACAATCCTGAGTTGTCATGAATTAATAATTAACTGATCATATGCCTATTATGGAGAACTGATATTGGATATCTAGTTATAAAAGCACATTTATTATGCAGAGAGATACCAAACTTACAGGTATAATGTTTATCCCTTTTGAAGGAAAACATTAGCATTCATAAAATAATTTGAAATATCAGCTTAATTGACAATTACATTTCAATTCAAGGGATTAGCTTTGCTCAGAGCAATCAACATCATGCCATGGAACTGCCTATTACTAGGCACCATTTAAATACAATATATTTTTAATAGAGTTAATTCTAAATTTTTAATAGTGTTAATTCCAAAACTTTTACTGTTCTAGAGCTGAAAACATCAAGAGTATAATTACAGAATCCCAGAATGGAAGAGGACTTTTAACATTTATCAAGATCTTGGTTACAACTGGGTACAACTGATTTAGGTGTTAACTAAAACAAAGGGAAACACAGGTACCAACAGGAGAACAGACAGGAGTCTGATTTCTAATAGACTGAGTGATGAAACTCTCTTTTGTACTTAGGGTTATTGACATATGCACTAAATATTGATATTTCTCTAAAGCATACATAAAATAATGTATTTGGACAGGCAGTGTTCTCTTAGGCTTTCAGAAAATGGCAGGTTGATGTTTACAGAAACAGAAATAAAGTCTCAAATTTCCTGAAGGATATTTGATAAATTTTTATAGTATATTACAGTGTTTTTCAGAATCTAAATAAATTACAAAGCTTTAGTTGGGCTGCAGTACATGTGGTAGCTGTTTCAGATTTATGGGCACATTGTATCCCCAAAATGCTCTTCCTAGGTTAGTTGTTTAAAGCTAAAAACACATGAGAAAAATATTAAGCATTAAGTCTAGGTTTTCTGGACAGTCTACAAAGGCTTATTTCACACTGAGCTCTCTAAAACTTTGCTTTTTGAATAGAGTGCTATCATTTCACTCTGACTGCCAATTTCCTCGCTGCTAGCACTCTATCACCACCTCACTGAGCCACTGCGTTAGCACACTAACTGGACTTTTTAGTTGACTTCATTATTTTGTAATTCTTAAAAACACACGACACACTCTTTCTTTCATGTTATGTGAGTCACCATACAGTACATCATTAGTTTTTGATGTAGTGTCTCTTGCATGATGCCAATCTCCAGGTCAACCTATCCATAGAAAAATAACCCAAATTCACTTAAGTAGAATCCCAAATACTGGATATCATACCTACAACTATGGCTTTAGCTCTGGGCAAAGGTAAATCTTTTCTCTTCCATATGCTTGACTTCTATTTTATCAGGGTCACAGACCTTTTTCAGAGAGTATCTAAGCCCTTTTTCATAATTTCATCTCTTCTCCTTGCTTTCAGTCCTACCTCAAGTGAGTCCTTATACAAAATGCCCACTGTCATTCTCCCCAGCTAGAATTTCCCATCAAAATTATACCACCTCTCAACTTATTCAAGGCATAATTTTAATTATTTTGGTGTAATATTTTACTATCTAGAATCTGTGAACTTTGGGCTCTGAATCTGTGTTGGATTTCATTTTTTCTTACCTGAAATGTTTGACTTAATGTATTTATTTACTCAAAATTAATATTCAGTTGCTCTCAATATATCTCTATTGGCCATTAATTACTCTGGGTCCTGAGGTATTGACACTACAAAACACTAAAAGAGCAGAGAAAGTTAAAAAAAAAAAATCCCACTTTCCTGATACATGTTGCACCAAGGTCAATTTCTTTCCTGTATTGCCATTATACTTGGGGCTCCTAATTGCAACCCAAGATCCTCCCATTTTACTCTATGCCCTCAAACAGCACAAACTTGAGAATCCCTTTTACTTCAAAAAAACCTCTATGTCCTTAATACAGATAATTTTAAACAGGCATTAAGAACTAAAAGATAAGATCAAATAAATTCTGACTTTGATTAAGGAACTGTAACTACTTCTAGAAAAGTTTACATTTAAAATTTAGGTAAATTTTTTTTCTGGAATATAGCAGCTGTTAAATCATTCAAAAAATATTAGAGTATGGCAGAAAATATTTATTAGTAAGATTACCAAATATATGTGTGATTTTTTTCCTGATACATACCTTCCACCAATTTCAATGCTTTTGAACTATTTCTAATATTTCAACATTCTCTTCCTCTACTTCAATACTTGTAGAAGATCACATCCACCCTTGTATATCCATCAGTGTTTCCAAAAAAAAGTAAAAGAAAGAAACTTAAAAAGAAGTAATAGCATCTCCAGGATGGTCTAGAGAGAGGATTGTGAAAAAATATTTAAGCACAAACATCATCTATTATTATTATTATTATTATTATTATACAAGTAATTTGTGCTCCTTACAATGAGCTAGGTCCATAAAACAAAAAATTAATGTAAAACATATCAAAAATTAACTATAATCACACTATGAAGATAAGATTAAAATGATTACATTTTTATGTTTATTTTCTTTTACATATATTAAGACTGTAGATTTTACATTACTTCTATATATTTTACTTTTTCTCAGTTAATTCTGTGTTTCTGCACATTGTTAAAATTTCAATGTTAGGCATATGGCATCATATATATAGTTTCTGATTAAATTAATTTTATATCTTTTCTGAAATTTCTATATAGAATAGTTTTACACACATACACCCTTTGGTGATGATAATTTGGTAACTGATAATTTTTAGTGTATTTTAAATTATGCTTACTAGATTCCTTTGTTAACTGGAAGTGGAATTCCAAGAATCAAAGATATCATTTTAAAGCTCTGGGTATGCATTAGTCAACTGTATTTCAGAAAATTGATAACACTTATCTTCCAAAATATGCCAACATGGGACATTATTAGTAAGCTGGATATTTATTTGTAAAGTTGTGACTATATTAATGTGAATTTTAGACCTATGTATTATTATTCAATTAGTTTTAAAAACTGACCACCTACAATGTGGGACACCAAGGTGGAGTCCTAAAAATAAGAGTAAATAAAATAAACCTGTCTGCATCTTAGAAATAGATATAAGTAAGTTATTGTAGATTTAGTAGTATCTATAAAAAACAAAATGCTGTTATCACTGGCCTGCTGGAGAAAGACTGACAGAAATCTCAGTTTAGATGAAGGATGATCCTTTTTTCCTTAATCAATAGACTGAATTCCTAATACCTAAGTTCTACTTAGCCTAATTTAGCATTAAGATCACTCTCCAAATTAAAAATGGATGCATGTTGGTTTATTTGTTAATTTAAGACTATCATATTTCCCTATTCCCATGAACACAGACTTTTTTTTTTACCAGATTTTCATAAAATAACCAAACTTTGCTTGTGCAAACATTTTGTAATTTGTCCACAGTAAATCAGTAAATTCTAATAACTCATATTAATAGTCTTATAGCTATGGTGGAATTATTCATGGAAAAGGACTTAGGACAAAATTCTAAAAGATGTTAAGGCTTCTTTTGTTTTTAAGATTTTATTTATTTATTTGACAGAGAGAGCAAGAGCACAAGCAGGGGGATCAACAGGCAGAGGGAGAGGGAGAAGCAGGCTCCCTTCTGAATAAGGAGCCCAATGTGGGGTTCTATTCCAGGACACAGGGATCTTGACCTGAGCCAAAGTCAGACTTTTAACTGACTGAGGTGGTTAGGTTTCCCATGATCAGGCCTCTTTACACTGATTTCATACTGTAATTGAGGTTATTCTAGATATGTTATTGAATATACACTTAGTGGAATTCCCTCAGTAAATATCCTATTTCAGAGCCATCTTTTTTTAGGGATATGATTACAAAAAATCATCATACTCAGACCTTTACATGAACAGAGACACAAAAATGAGTTCAAGATCAAAGAATAAGTGACTTGGTAAATCTAAGGGGAAAGAGGCCTCCTCCCCTCCCCACAAAAATGGAAAGGGATATATTTGTAGGTGGCAATTTTGTGGAAGTTTTAGCTTCTTCAATGGTTTCTATAATAGCTTTTCTTGAAAAATTAAAAGATTCTTCCACAGTTTATGTTCTATTGATCTTCCTCTATAAATACAATAAGATCTATTGCTATTATGTGTTAATGGTTTTAGAAAAAAATGCACTTAAAAAACTATTTTGCTAAATTTGTCTTACATACTTAAAAAAGAATGTATATTGCACACTTACTGGGTATAGTATTTTGCAATCTTATGTAAACTTGATGGTATTATTCAGTTCTCTATGGTTACAAGTTTTGTGTCACCTTATTCCAATACTTACTGTGACAATTCCTCTTTTTACCTCTGTCAAGTTTTCTTTATTTTTTTATGCCATTATTAGATGCATGGTCAACCATCTTTTATGTTTCTGATTAATTGATGCTTTGTTGTTATGAAATATCACTTTTTATCTTTCATAGTACTACTTGCTTGAAGTTTACTTTGCCTGATACAAACTTAGCCACACCAATCATTTATGATTATGTTTGTACAGTTTGTAATTTACATCCTTTTGCTTTCAGCCTTTTTGTACAATTCTATTTAAAACACAGCTCTTGTAAACATCTCAGAGGTGATTTGTTTGTTTTTGCTTTCCTACCATGTTTTGGGTCAATTGAGGTTTTTTTTTAAATATCTGAATTTGTTCTTTACAATTCACCCTCTACCTATTATAATATAAATCTAATAAATATATATTTTAGTATGCAATGCAATAATCTTAGAACAATATAATTTTATTCCCTCTGTCAGTCTTTATATTTCTCATATATTTTCCATCTGTATATGTTATAAACTGTACCATATGTTGCTAATTTTCATTATTTAAGCATTTCATTATTTACTAAAAACCTAAAAAGAAAATATAATTTTGTATTATATTATATTTTACTTATGTAATTACCATTTCCAGTCAGTGCTTTTTACTCTTTCATATTGATCTGAATTTCTGCATGCTGTCATTTCCTTTCAACCTGAAGACTTCCTTTAGCATAATTTATAGTTTGGATCTGATGGAAATAAATTTTCTCAGCTTTTTTTTTTTAATCTGAAAATATAATTATTTCATTTCTAATTTTGAAAAATATTTTAAGTGGCTATAGGACTATAGATTGATCTATAACTGCTTGTTTGTTTGTTTTTTCTCTTAGCACTCAAAATTTTTGCTATATTGCATTGTGGATTTTATTAGTTTAAGTAGGAAGTCAGTCATTATTCTTATCATTGTTGTCCTATATGTCATGTGTATTTGTCTCTGGTTCCTCTTAAGGTTCTGTCTGTGTCTTTTGCTCTCTGACAGTCTGTTTCAACATGGGTTGTGCTTTGATACCTGGCTGTGTTTTTGTTCTGTTTTTTCAAGATTTTATTTACTTATTTACTTATTTATTTAGATAGCACATGCTGAGGGGAGGGGCAGGGGGAGAGAACTAATCTCCGTGCTGATGCAAACCAAATGCATGGCTCAATTTCACAACCCTGAGATTATGACCTGAGCTGACACCAAGAGTCAGATGCTTAACCAACTGAGCCACCCAGTTACCCCTAGATGTGTTTTGCTTAACCTCCTTGGGATTCACTGGCCTTTTTAGATCAGTGGGTATTTTTTCATTAAACCTTTAAATTGTATGCTCATTTTTATGGTCTGCTATATATATATATATATATATGTATATATATATATATATATGTATATATATATATATATACATATATATATATATTTAATTTTGCAGAGGGAGAACTCCAAATACAAGTATATTAGGGTGTTCCACATTTTCTTCTACATCACTGAGACTATCTTATATTTTTTTCAGTGTAGTTCTATATCTATGCTTTAATTTGTTTAATTAATTTTTAGTGTCATCAAATTTATTGTTTCTTTTGTTTCTGTGTCTAATCTACTGCTACAGGTTTTTATCACAGAAGATATAATTTCCAGTTCTAGGTTTCCTTTTCCATTTGATTTTTAATATAATTTATGAAATCCCTTACTTAATCATTATTTTAGTGTGCCCTATAAATTATTTAGTATACTTATGATAGTTATTTTTAAAATCTTTGTTAAGTTTAACATCTGAGTTACTTTTACCTATTTCTATTGATTATTCTCTTGCTATATTTTTCTGCTCTTCAAATCTATATAAAATTTAGATTACATACTGGGTATTATGGTTAACACATTGTGGAGATTCTGGATTTTGTTTTCTTCCTCTAAAGATTGTTGAGTTTTGTCCAAGCAGGAAGTGAAATTGTGGGATTCTACTTTGATTCTATGTAGGCTTTTAGAATTTTCATGGCAGACTATTTTGTTTATTCCCTTTGTCCTGTGGTGTAACCCTGTATCCTAGTACGTCACCCAAGCTTCTAAGTTACCACTTTTCTGCTGTTTTATTGGATATCTCAAAGTGTTCACCAAACATATTTACCTACAAGGAGCATTAATCTTAAAATCTTCATTCCTAGTATTTGGTGTGGCTAAAATCTCTGCTTAATTTTTAACTTTCAGACTGTTCCTCTTCTCTGGATTCCTTGGAGTCTTAGTCTATAGATGGCCAGTTTAGAAGTCACCTACATGTTACATGTAGCATGTGTTCAAGGTTTAGAGCTTTCTCCTCTGTGGCTTTCTCTACTCCTGAATATCTTCCCAATTTTTAGCCATTATGGCATCCCTGAATCCTGACCTCTGATTCCTTAATTTGTAAAGACTGCTGCTTTCTGATTGAATTCTGTCTTCTGCATGACACATGAAAAGTGGGATACTTGCAAGGAAAAGGGGATTAATATGTAAATCAATTTAACCCCTATTTGCTAGTAATCCTCCCAGTTTGTGTTGCTGGTTTTTATCTACTGACTTTATAAAGTCTTAAAAAAAAACAAAAAAAAAACCCAGTTTGTAAGGAGTTAATTATTTCCACAATAAGATTGTTGTTCCCAGACAAGCTATTTTCTGTGACTGGAATCAGAACTCCTACCTATTTTTTCCTTATTAAAACTTGTGTTTCCTATAAATAAATGTCTTATGATTGAATGCATATATAAAATGAAGTCCTCTAGGACCGAATCAACAAAGCAAATATGGTTTAGAGCATATTGGCTAAAAAGTATTTCATTCCATTTTCTTTTCTTTCTTTTTCTTTTTTTAAAGATTTTATTTATTTGACAGAATAAAAAAGACATTTATTTTTTTAAAGATTTATTTATTTGACACAGAGAGAGAGATCACAAGTAGACAGAGAGGCCGGCCAAGAGAGAGGGGGAAGCAGGCTTCCTGCTAAGCAGAGAGCCCGATGCCGGGCTTGATCCCAGGACCCTGAGAACATGACCTGAGCCGAAGGCAGCTTAACCCACTGAGCCACTCCGGTGCCCCTCCATTTTCTTTTCTTGAGTAATTTTTCTTTTACACTGCATAGTAGGAACTGAAGAAGGACCTGAGCATTCTTATAAAGTACTCTAAGAATACCACATAACAATTTTTAAGTTCCTGCCTTAAATGACTTTTTTCAGATTTTTAATTAGAATAGTATTGTCAATATGTTAAGACGGACGGTTGAAGGAAGCAAACTGTTTGAGGAGAATATTAAATCTTAGCATATGGTATTCCTAACACTATATGGGGATAATGGCAGTGACTAGGCAGAGTATGTATTTGGATGTAACCCTTCTTTGTATTCAACACTTTTCCTGGGTTTGTTGTTTAATTCATCTTCAACCATTGTTGAAATTCAGCCAGTATACTTATAAGTTAAAGGATAATAAACTTTTAGGGAAAAAAATGTCAGAAGCAACTCTATCTCAATCAATAACTACTTTCCACTAATTATGTTGATGTATGTTGTGAAAACACATTTTTTTTACGTTCTTACTTGCTTAGAAAATCACTTTTTGTAGTCACTGTAGTATATTTCAGATTAATAAAAATGAAATATTAAATATCTTTAAAGTTATAAAATACTAGGTTATTTGCTGTGCTAAAGGTTTTTACAAATCTCTGAAAAAAAAAAAAGCTTTATTGACTTTTCTATGCTTACCCCAATAAAGCATGTTAAACTTTCTTTTAAAAAAGTCTTCATTTCAAGTGAGTGAAGTCATTTTTTTATGTGTACATGAAAAAAATAAAAGTGTCTTGGTCAAATGACAGACAAAATAGTATTTGTTTATATACATTATGAAACCAGTTTTCTAATATACAACAAAACAACATAGACTCTATACTCCATTTGTCCCAAGTTTATCATGAAATATACTGATTTTTAAAATAAATTGTAAATTCTAACTTACAATGACCTAAATATGTTTTTCACACAAATAAATATACATGTTTTACTTAAAAATTAATGTAAACAAAGGAATGGTGAAATTCTATTATAAAATGGGTATTAGGGAAATCATTATTAAAAGGAATATAATGAAATATGTCATAAATACAAAGTTATGTCAATATTTCCCATAAATTTATTATAAGAGCAGCTCTGAAGTTAAGGCAGGAAATTTCAGTATCTGTCCTCAAATTACATAGACTGGGGATACAGAAAATTTTCATTTTTTTTTTCTTCCTACTCATGTTAGTCTAATATTAGCAAAGAACAACTTGTGTTGCTGGTGATAAATTGGAAGATCAAACTGAAAGTTAGAATCTTTGACCATCCTCAGCCTGGGGAAGAAAGACAGAGATGAGAAGGGTAGATATGCTCTTAGGCACTGCCTAGCTTTTATCTCCAAGAAGTACTTTGTCTGGTCAGTGTTTATGGGAAGAACACATAAAAAATGCTATAGTCAAAATTGGGTTTTTTTGTTTGTTTGTTTGTTTTTGTATAGTTCCAATAGTTTATTTTTGCTTTTGTTTCCCCTGCCTGAAGAAAAATATCTATAAATATGTTACTAAGGCTGATGGTCAAGTGATTGCTGCCTGGTTTTATATTAGGAGACTTATGTTTTCAGGCCCCACATTTAGGTCTTTAATCCATTTCGAGTTTATTTTTGTGTGTGGTACAAAAAATGCTGTTTCATTATTTTGCATGTAGCTGTCCAGTTTTTCCAACACTATTTATTGGAAAGACTGTCTTTTTTCCATTGTATATTCTTGCCTCCTTTGGTGTAGAATAATTGACTGGTTAAGCATGGATTTATTTCTGGGCTCTCTATCCTGTTCTGTTGATCCATGTGTCTGTTTTTATGCCAGTACCATACTCTTCTGAGTACTATAGCATTTTAGCATGTCTTGAAATCTGGGATTGTGATACCTCCAGATTTGTCCTTCTTTCTCAAGATTGTTTTGGCTACTTAAGGTCTTTGGTGGTTCCATATAATTTTAGGATTACTTATTCTACTTCTGTGAAAAGTGCTATTGGTATCTTAACAGGGATTGCATTGAATCTGTAGATTGCATTGGGTAGTATGGACATTTTAATAACATTAGTTCTTCCAATCCATGAGCATCATGTATCTTCTCATTTAGTTGTGTCATCTTGAATTTCTTTCATCGGTGTCTTAGTTTTCAGAGTATAGGTTTTTCACCCCCTTGACTAAATTTATTCTTAGGTATTTTATTCTTTTTGGTGCAATTGTAAATGGGATCATTTTCTTAATTTCTCTCTCTGCTACTTTGTTATTAGTGTACAGAAGTGCAACAGATTTCTGTATAATAATTTCATGTTCTGCAATCTTAATGAATTCATTTATTCTAAAACTATCCACTGATGGAATGAATGGATAAAGAAGATGATGTCTATATATACAATGGAATATTATTCATCCATAAAAAGAGTGAAATCTTGCCATTTGCAATAACATGGATAGACCTGAATGGTATTATGCCAAGTGAAATAGGAAGAGAAAAGCAAATACCATATGACTTCACTTACATATGATATCTAAACAACAGAATGAACAAACAGTAGGCTCTTAAATACAGAGGAGAAGTACAGGGAATGGGCAAAACGGTTGAAGGGGATCAAGAGGTATAGTTTTCTGGTTATAAAATAAATAACTCATGGAGATAAAAAGTACAGCATAATTGATAACATAATAATGTTGTATAGTGACAGACGGTGACAACACTTATCACAGCGAGTATTGAGTAATATAGGGAATTGTCAGATCACCATGTTGTACACCTGAAACTAATATGACATTGTATGTTAACTATACTTCAATAATATTTTTTAATGTACTAAAACTGTGTGACGTGCAGAGAGCCATTAAGTTCAAGACAATAGTACTAGAGTGGTTGATTATGATAACCAATAACATTTAGAAAAAATTTCATAGAGATTAATTTTTGACCATTTATTAGCTTTAGAGAAATTGAAAGAAAGTTGGTGAGGCATAAACACACATTTAAAAATAACTCTTAGAGATGCCAGGAAATTTGCGCTACATATCCGTTCCCCAGATTTTGCCTGCTAATTTTATTCTCTTTGACTTGGATCACTCAGCCATTATTACCGTGTCCTTTGCTACTCTCTTTAAGTTCTAAGTCAAAGGCAGTAATACTAAATGTTAAGATTTAGAGTGAGAGTGCAAAAACTGCAGCTAGAAAATTGTGAATAATTAGAGTTGATCAATAATAAAACAGTCTCCTTTCCGAAGTAATAAAACTCCTTCTTTCAAAGTGTTCAAAGAGAGGATAAATGTCCATTGATAGTGAAGCATTTATAAATGATGAAAAAAAAGTAAAGAAGAAAATGTAACTCCCAAATTCACTGATACCCATGGTTACAATGAGATAAATTCCTCTGGCATTATTTTTTGTCCCAAAATTTGTATATAGTAAGTATCTGCAAAGTACAAATAGTGTTCTCCCTGTGTACCTAAGATTAAAGTGTGAGCATATTTTGATGCCCTAAAATGGTTTTCTAGAAATAGTTTATAATTCCTATGTGATACTGTTTCAAATAGAAAAGAACATTATGAAGAACCCCGTTAGAAATTAAAAAAAAAAAAAAGACTGTCATAAATAATTCTGGAATAACAGATAAGGATTACAATGAATGGATGTAAGTATGTATGGGTATGTGTTGCCAACTTGGTTTGGTTAAGATGTACATGTACAAACTAATGTATGTGCATCTTAATTGCACAGCTCAAGGAGATTTTTATTCACCTATTTTCCATTTCTATTTAGCTATGTTAATATGACCAATATCACAATATAAACAATGTTTGGCATCCAAGAAGAAACCCTCTCATTTAGCCCTTTCTAATCAATGCCCTCCCAGAGGTTACCACTTTGCTGACCCCAATCCGTATTGATAAGTTTGCAAGTAGTTGAGTTTTATATATCTGGGATTACACAGTGTATCTGACTTCTATATTTCAGCTTTATGCAGGACAAATTCATTCATGACATTATATGTAGGATTAATTGTTGATAATTATACAGTATTCCATTGTTTAAATATGACACAATTAATTTATTCTATTGACAAATAACTGATATGCTTCTTACTGTACATGATTATATACAAAAAGTGTGATAAAGATTCTTGCACATTTTTATTGTTACATGTGGGTTCATTTCCTTTGGATATATTTGAAGAGTGGGATTGCTGAACCACAGAGTGGGTATAGATTTATCTTTAGTAGATGCTCATAAAGTGTTTTCAAAGAGATTGTACCAAGTTACATTTCCTCCAGGAATTTGTGAATGTTCTATTTATTCCATATATTTACTAATATTTCTATTATTAACTTTGCCTTGACACTTTATAAAGGTTTTTATATATACAAGCCATTTTCCAGAGATATTGAAATTATTTTTTCCTAATTTCAGCTTACTTCTTCATTACCATCATAGTGTCTTTTAATGAAGAAGACTTCTTAATTTTAATTTGTTTCTATATATCAACATCTTCCTTTGAGTTTATTAATTTTGGTGTCCTATTGAAGAGACATTTGCCCATCATTAAGAAAGTATCTTTTGCTTTTTTTCTGGAAGCTTCATTGTTTTATCTACCATGTTTAGGTCTTACAAGCCAATTTAAATTCACTTATGGACTAGATGTAAAGTAGAGATCAAAGAGTGCATACAGACCTAGATTTGCTCTAGCATTTCTTTTTTTTTAAAGACTACTTTGTATCTAATGCTAATGGTAACTTTTTGTGTAATTCATGTGGCTGTTTATGTGTGCATGTGTTTGTTGAACTTTCCATTTATCCTTATGTTAATACCAGGTTGTGTTAATTCTCAAATCATTATTGTTTTATTTTTTAATCTAGTCATATAAGTCCCTCAACCATGTTCCTCTTCTTTTTTTTTTAATTAATTAATTTATTTATTTATTTTTAATAAACATATATTTTTTTCCCCCAGGGGTACAGGTCTGTGAATCGCCAGGTTTACACACTTCACAGCACTCACCATAGCACATACCCTCCCCAATGTCCATAACCCCAACCCCCCTCTCCCAACCCCCCTCCCCCCAGCAACCAACATGGGGGGTTAAGGGGGTAGGAGAAAAGTAAATGAAGCAAGATGGGATTGGGAGGGAGATAAACCATGTTGCTCTTCTTCAAGATCACTGCGGCTTCTGAGGTCCTTTGCATTTTCATAAACTTTTAAAATTAGCTTGTCAGTTTCCGCTAGTCTCAGGAATAGTTTCTGATTTAAGAGACTAAAATGACAAACTTGTTTTAGGAAATGTGTGACCCTGGACTGAATGCTGAATTTTGGTAGCATATGATCACAAATTCATTATTAGAACAATTGGCATATTTGAAGAGGGACTGTTTATCTTAATGTTAAATATTATAATATTATTGTTTCTTTAACTTTATAATTATACCATGATTATATTAGATAATTTTCTTGTTCTTAGGTTATAGATGCTGAAGTATTTATTTGGAGGTATAAGTTGATAAAATGTCTACAAATTGATAAAGGCAATGTTAATACATATACAACATGCCATAATAGGTATGACAAATATCATATGCCTACAGAAGTACGTAAATCAATAAGGAAAAGATGAACAGGCAAATATGAAAATGAGCAAAATAACTGACTAGTTATTTCACAAAAGATGATACCAAAGTGGCCAATTAGCGTATATATAAAAAGGTGCTCAGCTCACTAGGGAATGCAGATTTAAACCACTTAAACACCAGAATGACTAGGAGTAAAAAACAATAAATAAATAAACCCCAAGGGGAAGTCATGACATGAACAAACTGGAACTCTCACAGATTCAGGATGATCCAAAAATGCTAGAAACATTGAAGGAAACTTATCTGGAAAAATACAACATGCCTTGATGTTAGAAAACTAAAATTTTCTCTAAAGATTAAATGCCATTCTAATCAATATCCCTGTATATTTCTTTTAAGTCTAATTTGAAATAATTTTAAACTTCCAGAGGGTCAGTCAAGTTGTTCAAAGAACTTCCATACACCATTCAGCAGGATTTACCACTTATCAATATTGTCAATTTGTTTTGTCACTCTTTCTGCATGTACAGATTTCATATGGCAGAACTATTTCAATGTTGTCATTACTTTCAGGACTTTTCCCTTCTTGAGCTCTACAGAAGGTCTGCAGTATTTGCAAATGCACACTAAGTTGGCAATAACAAATCTAATTTCTGTTTCCTACTGATGGAATCTGTTCAGTTTCTTAGCCTTCTTGCTGACATTTTCTAGTAAGTATTTTGGAGTTGGATCTTGAGCATATGAAGTTTAGACATCAACTTGGAGGCTACATTCCCTGTGACTCCTCCCCAAGATTGTGCTCTCTAATTTCTAGTTCCTCTGGCAAACTCAAACTCTGACCACTGTCTTCTCAGCCAAATAATACTGCTTCTCTCTGCCTGGTCTCTAAATATATTAACATATATATATATATATATATATATATATATATATATAAAACATATATATATAAATATATATAACATATATATATAAATATATATATAACATATATATATAACATATATATATATAAATATATATATATATATAACATATATATATAAATATATATAACAGGGTTACAGGGTTAGTGACAATATAGTTAGTACCCTGTACTAACTATACTATAACTATAGTACCCTGTACAATAGAGGAAGAGTCTGGTAATAGAATAGGCCATAAAAAGCATAACTCAAGGTCATATCCTTTGCAATATTCCCTCTTTTGATTGGTCAGCAGTTTTGCCTGTCTCCATAACTGTTTGTTTTGACCATGATTTCACAATTATTCCCAGTGGGTATATTTGTCCAATGCAGCTAAATGCCAAGATTGCTTTTGAGAAAAACTTCATAATGTGAATGCAGGGTTCGTGCACCACTAAGGCTTAACATATTGTAAGATTTAAGTATTTTTCCAATGTGCCTATTCAAAATAAGATATACCTACTTTTTTTGTTATTATTATTTATTTGAGAGAGTTAGTGAGAGAAAGAGTGAGAGAGAGCAAAAGAGCACCAGCGAGGGTAGGAAGAGGGACAAGCAGACTATCCACTGAGCAGAGAACCTGATGTGGGACTCATTCCCAAGACCTGGGGATCATGATTAGAGCCAAAGGCAGATGCTTGACTGAGCCACCCAGGTGCCCCAAGATATACCTATTATTTCTGTTTCTTGTTTTATTACATTAGGTAAAACTTTCAGAGTGTTTTTTTTTTTTTAAGTCACAGTTGATAGTGGGAATGGATTCCTTGCTGTGATATGTCACTCTAAAGGATGAATCATTGCTTTTTTGAGATTTTCTAGCTTGTTAAGAAACATGGTGGTTCACTCTTTCCTTCTTGAAAACTCGGACCTCCAAATGAAAATCTGCAGCGGCCATTTGTAAATAATTTCTATTCATTTCTTGTCTGGACCCGCAGGTCTGTTTTAGGGTTATACTTCTGCTCTTCCAGTCACAGCATCTCAAACACTCTATGAGATCAGTGATTAGTGACCCTTCTTTCCAGGGCAATTTTGAACACCCCCACTCATTCATCAATACATCAGCGACAATGTGAGGGCAAGAACTCAGGTGTCACCAACTAGCCTTTAACTTTTGAACTATGTAATCTTTCATTCTACTGTACATGTAACAAAATTATGTAAAATAAAAACCAACATCACCATTTTGTTTTTACTGCATTTTATAAAAACACTTCTATTATATCTATTCAGATGGTTTACTCTTTGAAAATATAGATTTTTTTCTTATAGTTCAGTGCCTGGCACATATGAACACTCAGTTCAATGTTGATTTTAATCCAGGTTTTTGAGCACAGGATTGTGATATTATTATCACTATTGTTATCACTATACTCATTAAGCACAAGACAGATAAACTAAACAGGCAGATATTTTCCATACTCCCTAAATTGTTTTAGTGGAGTTTTGCAAAGGGAAAAAATTATATATATCATGCCTACTTACTTACTTGTCTTCACAAGCACAAAAATCATCATTCTGCTCACTAAATATGACCTTAACATGAAGACATGATCTTAACAAAATGAAACAGAAGAGACAATAAATTCTTAAAATATATTATGTAAGATAATTACATAAAATCGAGAGCCATATAAATTAATATAAACATCACATATTATTTGGTTGATATATCAATGTACTTTAACTTGTAAAAATGCATTATAGGGGCGTCTGGGTGGCTCAGTGGGTTAAAGCCTCTGCATTTGGCTCAGGTCATGATCCCAGGGTCCTGCGATCGAGCCCCGCATCGGGCTCTCTGCTCCGTGGGGAGCCTGCTTCCTCTCTCTCTCTGCCTGCCTCTCTGCCTCCTTGTGATCTCTGTCTGTCAAATAAATAAATAAAATCTTTAAAAAAAATAAAGTATATATATAAAAAATGCATTATAAACACTGTTTTGGACCTTAAATTCAGTGATGATACTATATTAAAAAATGTGATCACAATATAAAATGAAAAAAAATCCACTCAAAGAAATATTCATTAACAGATATTCCCTAAGTTGTATTAGGATAGAGAGACAGACACTCAAACTGGTGAAACTTGTTAGAATCACTTGAAAAGTTTCAATCATGGAAGAGGCTGAAATTGATGGATAATACTCTCTAATTATACACTTGTGATAAAATCTAAATTCAGTCTGTGCTGGATATCAGTAGCTAATATGGCTTGCACAGCTTATCTTCAAGGAACTTTTTTCAGTAAGAGATTACAGATAAAATAGATGCTGTAAAAGTGACTGGAAGCAAAAGAACAAAAGCAAATAATATACTTACGTAATCAGATTCCTAGAGCAACATTTTAAAGGTTACAGACCATGGGGAGCTTAGGTTTTCCAAATTCTTAAGCCATTAACTGAAGCCACAGTATAGAGCTAATGTAGACAGCACTCTCAATAATCAATTTAAAGCCCATCTCATGACCACGTATCATTTTAAAGTTGGATAAAAATATAAGGTTACTATTACCTTGCTGCAGCTAGCAATCCTAAAATTAAGAATCATCATTCTCACTTTTTAGTTTCTTCCTCCTACCCCCAACCTGCAACTAAAGTGCAGAACCAGAAGACATTTTTAAATGTGTGACCCTATGCTGTGAGTCCTGATAAAGATGCTTTTAATATTTGGCCTGACGCGGCCATCGAAAAGCATTTAATATACAAAATAGATTAAAGAAAAACAAATGCATGAGTTTATACCTCTTTGGTGATTGATCGGTTTCTATTCATTTATCTTCCAAACTCATAAGTGTGGTGACATATGTGTTTCCACTGTAAGCAGTCTCTCCGCATCTCTCATCAGCTTTCTTATATTAAATCCCCAACCAGTCCTATTCCCTCTGACTTTCATTTTGTCTTTCAAATTACCTTTATATACTCTATGAGAGTACTTTTTTTAAACCATGTTATCCTCTTCAAACATTTTTAATGGTTCTTGCCTAGAGTAAAACTCAAATATGTTGAGATTACTGTTATTTCAAAACCATTATTAATAGGGCATTCACTATTCTTCATAACATAATCACCCCATATTTAACTTACCACTTAATCCCCACATCTCTACAGTTTATTTATACCTTCCATTTTATTCTCTGCATAGTAAATCCTGTTCAAATGTAAAAGGTTTACATTTGATATTGTTCTTACGAGCTGTTTACCATCTGCCAGTCAGTGGGGTTGCCATTCTCTGTCCTATTTCATTATATACCGTTTTTATATCTTCTTATCACACAGTTGTCTCTGTGTGTGTGTGTGTACGTGCAAGTGCACGTGTATGAGTTCTTGTGCTCGTGTATGTTGCGAGTTGTTTTTGTGCCGGCTATGAAAAGAAAAATTCTGTAATCTTTTACATTCCAATGCCCTGGCACTGTGGCAGGTGGATGCATACATGTGTGCATGTGCACGTGTGCACTCGTGTGTACACTTACACACATGCACACACACACGTTAGAGAAATAAGAACAACTTTCTTTGTCAAGAGACTAAGCATCTTGAGCAAATATCCTAAGGAAAATCCTCTTGCCATAGTGTATTTCAGCCATTAGTTGATTTTAGCAACACACACAAATAATAATAAGTTGCATGAAAATGATTCGCTCTGAACTCCCTTCTTTTTTACTTAAATTTAATAAATTTTGTGCATTGAGACCAGAATGGATAATACCATTTAAAGTTGTTCCTACTGAACAGGTATTGCTCTAAAGTTGGAATGAAAGAATGGGAGTGAGAATACATTGCTGTAGTTAGCACTCCCCAGAGTATAATAATTGCCTCTTAAAAATGAGGTGTTCAAGGCAATAACCTTCATTTGTATTCTATGAGATATAATATGACCAATGAGTGAATCCTAATTTTCTCTCATGTCATTTCACTCCTGGTAATATGTGCTTCGTCTTGACCATTTTCATGGTGAATAATGCTAGAATCATACAGTACACATTCTCTTTTCTGACTTTGTGGTCAAGGCTAGAAATAGAGGTTCCCATTTTAGCTTTGCATAAAGCTGAAAAGAAGCAGAGTTTGCATTTATGTCAAAGGAACTTCGTAGAATAAAAGGTAGCTGAAATGTGTGAATTGTGATAAGAATAGCCTCTTCTATGTCAGGAGCATTTCTGAGGTTTTTACTGCTAACATTCTTTTCCCCGCTATGGATCAGAAAATTTAAAGGAAATGAAAGTTTATGTTCGTATTCAATTTGAATAATATGTAAAGATCTCAGGACCATTTTTATTATATTCACACTAGACATTTGAATCACTGTAGGATTTGCAACATTTATGAGAAAAATCATCTTACTTACATGTATACAGGTATACAAGACAAGGTCAAATTTGCAAAATGAGTTTTTTCTCAAATAAGTAAGATCTAGTCCATGTAAGTCATTGGAAAGAAAATTCAGTGAAGGCAGAGGAATGAAGGTTCTGATTATTAATGCAAAAACTTCAGGATGTACTCAATTATTCTATCATACTTATTTGGAGTTGTTAAAATGATTTATTTATTTCTTTATTTTAGATTAATAACCCTGGTAAGTGTGATCTAACTTGAAGAACAAAGCTTGATCATGAATAGCCAAGCAATGCAATATTGGGAAACCATTTATATGAAAATGGAACCATATACATCATGCACATGTATATATATTAACCTCACTAAGGTTATTTCTTTTCATGAATTTCTAAGGTTAGGCGAGTTGTTAGAAAAACAATAAATAAACTGATGATTTATTTTACTTTTAAAACAGCATGTTTATCTTCATTTCTTTACTAAGCTATTTGAAAAAATTTAATTGATAAGGAAAAACATTAATCTAAGGTCAGTAACTATAATTTAACTTGTATGTAGTATAAAGAAAAAGACTATGACTATTTTAGCTTTGTGACATTTCCATAGCATAGAAACAAAAACCTAACATCCCTTGAATAACTAGAATTTAAAATTTACTACATTTAAAATTTTATTTTAATTAAAAAATTTAAGAGTATCATTACAAGTTTTCAATAACTTAAAATTGTATTTTATGAAGTTTTGAAACTCAAAAGACTTACTTTGAAAAAGTTATATAAATAAATATGTAATTATATATAATTTTCAATATACTAGTAAAAACACCAGACTAAGAAAAATAAAGTCTAGGGTTCTTAATGTCTGAAATAAGATAAGGAAAAGATAATTAAAAGAAATAATAAGTACAGATATCAAGAGAAGGAAATTTTGAATTTTTAAACTATCAATACAGTCCTATTAAACTCTACAACTATGTACTGATATGTTTTAGACATTATGCTAAGATAGCTCAGGTTTACAGTGAATGTATACAAGAATCACATAATCCAACAGCCATAGGAATATGAGCATACATACAAAGGGAAAAGTTGTTTTTTTCACTCTAATTTATTATGCTGATATTTCAATAATTTTAAATGATTATCATTCTGAAAAGCCTTTTTGACCAATTAACATTAGAACAGATTCTCTACCCACAATAGTAAAAATAATATCAAAACAAGAGTGAAATGCTGTTGTTCTTCAATGATCCTTGTAAAAATGAAAAAGTCTGACGCTTGGCAAGAGATTTTGAAGTGCCTTATATCTATAAGTATCCAAAACTAACACAAGAATAAAATGATAGTTAATAAGTGATACAGCAATTCCCACACTACCGATTTGCCCAAGAGATATATTCTTAGACATATATGAAAATATATAGACCAGAGTATTCATTATAGCACTTGATATAATAACCAATGACAACAAAAAAGGAACAAAACTAAATATCCATTCAATGAAGATTACTTAAACAAGAATAAACAAGTACTTAATTGTGGAAAACAAGTGCAGGAAACTATATGAAATAATACAAGAAGCTAGCTGAGATAAATCAGTAAAACAATTTTTTCAAGTGCAAGAGATTTTAAGTTTCAGGAGGATAAACAACATCGGTTAATAGTTATATATTTATACCTCTGATTTATCAGACTATGTTTCAGGTCAGTGAGGTGAGGACAGACAGGGTCTTTATATTTATTTTGGTTTACATACTTGTCTAATATCTCAATTCTCTATCATTTTCATGTATTGCTTTTACAGTAAGACAAAGTACTGACATTTCTATCTAACTTGTGTGGCATGACAACCTGTCCAGACCTGGCCCCATCACTCTTTTTAAATTCTAGCCACTACCCCTGCCAAAGTTTAGACCTCTGACCATACTGAAACGGTTATTGTCTTCAGATTATGTCATGTTTCTATACCTCTGGCATTGTATAAATGGTTTATTTTTTTAAGTGTTCTTTAAATAAAAAAGATTTTATTTATTTATTTGACAGAGAGATAGTACAAGTAGGCAGAGAGGCAGGCAGAGGGAAAGGGAGAAGCAGGCTCTCTGCCAAGTAGGGAGCCTGATGCGGGGCTTGATGCGGGGCTCGATCCCAGGACGCCGGGATCATGACCTGAGCTGAAGGCAGCCACTTAACAACTGAGCCACCCAAGTGCCCCTATTCTTTTTTAAGTGTTCTAAACCACCTCCCACCTCTCTGGTTTGCTGTTTACTTAATACAACATTTAGTCATTTATCAAAATTCACCTCATATACCATAAATTCCAGAAAAATTTCACTCAAATCTCTCCAGGTTTCTTTTCGCTTCTGAACATAGTTCTGTATGTACTCTAATAATACCATTTTATATTCCCTTTGGATACCTAGCATTCCATTCAAATGTAATGAAATCCATTAAATTAATGTTATTTTTTATCTCTCAGATACAATGTATTGCATAGTTGATGGTTCACAGTGGGTCTATAATTTGTATCTAATGACAAGTAAAATAAAGGCCATACAAAATAAAAAATAGAGTTTGAAAAGTATGGATGTAATGTAAAATAGGATGTGAGTACCTCTTGCTGTTTCTCCCTAGTAGAATATAAGTTCCATTTAGCAGGCATTTTCACATGCATGGTTTATTGCTATATGCACAGTGCCTAAAAAAGTGCCTGGAATATATTTTGATACTAAACAAATGAACACATTCATAAGTACTCTTTCTGAGGAAATTTATAGTTCAAGTAATTAAATAACTTTCTCAAGGATTTTGATTTATAATCAATTTAAATTTGGATAGATACAGTTTTAATTTCCAGAGAAGCAGTCCAACAGGACTTGGTTTTTGAATCTTTTTTTGTTGTTGTTGTTGTTGACTTCGTCTTGAATCTTACGAGCAAGGATACTCCTTCAGAAAAATTTACTCAGGAAAATAGGGTGTTTGATGAGACTGACAGGAATTAAACCACCAAGGCAACAAGCACAGGGAGAAAAGACAAGAGAAAAGAACACTAGAAAAGACAACAGAAGAGACTCTAAGACAGAAACTAAGGAATGAATATATTTTCAGAGCAAGAGTCAGAAAAATACAGATAGAGACAGGCTCTGGGAGAATCAGAAAAGTTCAATATTATAAAGCTCAAGCAAGGATAATTTGCAATAACTGTGTAGTAAATGATGTCACAGTAATGTATTTATTTAGCTGGACTAAGGGAAATACTGGGTTTGTTAACTGAAAATAAGCATTTCAATTTTGTGGGTAGAAGCCAAATTGTAAAGAACTCCCTTGGGAATGTTAGAAGAGTAAGTGGAGAATATTAGTAGAGACTCCCTCGTTTAGTGTAGGAAAAAAGAAAAGGGCAAACAAGTGATAGCGTTACCGAAATTAAATACTTTGTTCTTTGGGTGGAACATGGATGAAATCAGATGATGTACGTTTAGAATACTCTAAATATGGATTGCATCTTAGATGTTTTCCTACAACAGGAGATCCTGAGACAGAGCTTTGTATGAAGATCTCTCAGGAAACACTCTGAACCAGAACTATAAGGAAGTAAAGATATAGGATTGGACAGAGGAAATTGAACAGTAACATAGTATAAAAGCCAATCCCATGAAGAGTTCTAGATCTGCAACTGCCCTTCAGAGCTACCCCAAACTGAAATAAGGAGTGTGGGACTTTGCACTGGGAATCAAGCATTGGCTGTGGAGAGCCCCAGGGAAAGGGTTGAACTTTTGGTGAGGTGGTTCCCTTTCACTGAACTGCAGCGCACCACCGATCTTTATCAGTGACCTGGGGAAGAGTTCCCTCGTTCTGAAGAGGAGAGCAGGTTGATCAGAACATATAGATCTATAGCATAGAAGTCAGTTGGCAAAAATAGTACATAATATCATGATATCATAGTAGTGTGTATATGTCTAAAACCACAAAAAGATTTATAGAGTTAACATTTAACTGCTTATGAAAATATAAAATGTTTTGCTTTATTTTATATTGCCATAGATTTAATTTAAAATCTTTAATTTTATTGTTACTGCTGCTGCAATGCTTTTGAATCAGTTCTACATAGAAAATGAGAGAAAATGAACCACAAAAATCTAGTACTCTGGCTCCTTCTGTCACTATGGATTCCACATTTCTTGGGACAAAACCAGAAGTGTTCACATAATTAGGCTAAAATAATGAATTCAGTTTCTAGTTGTCCAATTACTGTTTGCTGATCATAAAGTTCATAAGCGTATCACCAACTACAAAAGAGAGATATTTTATTTTAATGATGTAATATGAAAACTACTATACAAATACAGCTGAGTTAAAAGTCAATGTTTGCTGGATGTTTTAATTATAAGACTCTATTTTTTAAATAGATTTATAACTGTTCTGTTAAAAAGGAAGATCATGGGTAAAGGATATTATACCAGTCTCTAGTAACTGATTAATCTCTTCATTGTCTGTCTCAGTAAAATCACTAGGAGACCAAAAAGAATTGAAGCTATTAGTTGGAAATTCTTACCAAAGAAATAAGTGATTGGAATTTTGCTAGATCAGAAGCTATTCTACTTATCTCTTATAAATAATTACAAGGCCTCGATATAATGGCACTGAGAAAATCTATTTGATTCATGAAGGCAAAATTCTTTTATTCAATCAACACACTATTTTTCTGGGAACAGAGAAAGATTAATGGAAAAAATAGCATATAATTTATAGTTTTATATATTTTCTGACTTTGACTCCTGTGCATTCATAGAGAAAGGATATGCCATAACTCAGTAGACCAAATTTCTAGAGAGTAGAAATAACAGTTTCCTTGTGATGATCTTAGAAGTTTTGGCTTTAGTGAAATACAGATTTTAAAAAAAATTCTCAATCAACATGTTCTAAAATGTGTATGTGTGTGTGTGCATGTATGAATCAACATAGAGACTTTCTCTAGATTGAACATAAGTTTTATGAGAATCTTTCCTTGAACAAAACAATAAAGCAAATCACAGTGACACCTCTATTACAAAGCTTATGAAAGTACTACTCACAATTTCTTGATTATATTTAACATGAGTACTCACACCTTTTTTCTTCCTTTTAGTGGAAAACTAATATGAATGTTGCCATGAACCTTGAATATAATTTGGTAAAAGCCCTTCAATTTAGTGAGATGGATTAAATGTCTTTTCCAAAATCATACTAGCATTTATTCAGAAAGACTTCCAAACTCCTAATCAGTGCTATTTCTTTCTAATAATCTTTAAGTTCAAGTTAAAGTCACATTTTCCCATATTCTCATTTTATTATTCAATTAACATTCATTGAGTTACCTAATCTCTGGGAGTAACTTTGCAATACATTGAAATGTATCATTTCTTAAAGAGTAACAAAGACATAATCACCAGTCTGCACTAATGTTCAGGGATATATGATAACAGTCAATTTGCACTTGTGCTCATCATTCTAGAAAAAATATATACAATAATGATGTTAATACTCCCAGATTTCACTATTTTAGAATCTTTTGAGAGAACAGTAATGGTGCTAATTCATTCATTATTCATTCATTCATTCATTCATTGGTGCTGATTTTATCCTATAATGTTCTGGCTAGGCTCAAAACTCAGCAATGAACTATTGCTGTTAGCATACACTAGGAAACATAGAAGTGGCATTCAATGTCTTTGTGCTTACCCTTATTTTTTCTATATGCTGTGAGAGAGTCTGAGATGTAAGTGACGTATCAAAATTAACTTAAAAGTCCAGTAGATAGCTTCTCACAGGGGATTAGAGTCAGAAGCTGATACACCGCTAAACTACAAAGGAATGTAAATTATTCTGATACTATATTATTTTTTACATTTTGCTCTAAGCAAAGCAAACACTATCCTTGAAAAAGGACAATGCCCAAATGCTATAGATTGAAGATCATATCACTACCAGTAGTTCTAAGTGATCAATTCTACTATGATTTAATGAGTTCTGATCAATTGTCAGAGTATTTTTGTGTATTATAGTAATTGTTTTTGCAAACAATAGTAATCTAGGTAATTGTGTAACTTCTTTCATATTCTCGTGAAATCACTGCGCAGATTAATTGTTCAAAGAGAAGAGATTTTTGGGGGGTAGGAAACTATATTGACTTAGATGTCAGGAAGATTCTTTTTATTAAAGAAATAGTTTTTGTTTACAAAATATTTGATAAACTGATTACAGACTGAGATCTTTAGGACAGAATCTAAATCAACAAAACACAGTTAAAAGAATTAAGTTTGGAGTTTTTCCTGTTGATGGGCTCTCCAACAAGGAGGGTAGAGATCATGGGGATTATTGGCGACAGGAGGCTATCTGTTTTGCACGGTGAAGAATCAGTAAAAGTCAGAAAGAAAACCTTGGGTTTGATAACAAAAAGGGCTTTAACATAGTGAACACATAATGAATACTAGATTTCTGTGTATGGGGTCAAAGTGACTGTGCCTGGGCTTATATAGTAAATATACTGTACTCTTAGCTTTTTTGTTGTTGATTTTGTGTTATACTGCATTTTACTCTGTCTTATGAAAAGTTCAATTTTTAATAACTATATCAATGATGAAATATTATAGTACACTGTATGCATTTCCTGAAATCAAGTAATAAGAGAGTTAAAAAAAAATGAAAGCAAAACTGACAAATTTCTGATATAGAACTTGAGAATTAAAAACAAAAAGAAAATAACAAAAAATCCTGGGTCTGCTTGTTTATTTGGTTTAATAATATTAAAGATTTTATTTTCATATGCCCCAAATAATTAAGTATGTAAATAAGAAGCTCATCATGCCAAATTGAGGCATATTCTGCATTGAGGTACCTTTGTAATCTTTCACATACGAAATGATACTAAACCTTATCTCATTTGGGACAAAAATAAACAAAATACTAAAATAAGAAGAGCTGCTATAAAGAAGGAGACATTTTCAGAAGATGATTAAAAAAAGTTTCTGCTTCCTCATTAGGCTTTTCAGCCAACATCTATAATGAAAGTCAGTATCTTGAGTGGTTCCAGAGTCTCCTGGTGATTAGGATCAGTAGTATGGTTAGTCTTCTATGTGGCCACAGATCTTGCCCTCAACTGTGCCTCCCTTTTTTGCTTTTGGACCAGATTAAATAACTAAGTAAGTAAGTAAATAAATAAATAAATAAATAATCTCCTCCAATAAAATAAAAATAGTATATGGGTCTGTTAGTGGGTATGTTGGCTGGTTCACTGATTAGTTTGGTTGGAAATTAAGTGGGTTAACTGTTTTCTTATTTTCTCTACTTAAAGAATTATATCTGAGATGACTTGGAAAACATATAAGAGAGGAGTAGAAGTGATGGAGTAGAAGCACTTTTGATAATTGTTTAGCTAATGGAGAGGGCTTTGGATTTTAATAGTGCAGTAAAAGGTGATTTGTGTAGTTTTATCTAAAATATCAAGGTCTAAACATATCAGCTGATACCCAATTTACAATTGGAGTTATAATCTACATTTGGAAAATTAATGTCACCTAAATGACCAATTAAAATATTCAAAGCTTCAAAATCATATGAATTTTCTTCTTTTCCTATTTACCAGTTATTAAAACCATGCTACCTTTTAGTTTGTTTTCTAACTGAACTGTGAAAACGTTCCAGAGATTTTTGTTTATAGTAACTAGTTGCTTTCTTTTACGTTGAGAAAATTTACAAAATTTATGTTGAGAAAATTTCTTTTACATTGAGAAAGTGAAAAAGCCTCCTGTATCATAATTATATTATTAATTATATTATTAATTGAAAATCTAAGATGATGTCTAAACTTTTCAGTTGTTTTATGAATGACACATGGTGGTAAACTCTCTGTGTTCATGCATGAATTATCTTATTTTATCTTCTCATTTAATTAATAATTTTATTGAGTATGGAATTCAGTTTCAAAATAATTTGAACATGAACATAAGCATGCATAACAAAGATCACTCATTTATCTTCTAGTGTCCAAGATTGTTGATGACAAGTCTACTGTTTGCATAATGCATGCTCCCGGGCAAGTGATCTCCTCACTGGAAGCATCTAGGATGCCTTCTATTTATGTAGTGTTGTAAAAGTTCATGATAACAGAAAAGAAAGGAAATCAAATTAAAGAGGATCCAAATGATTATTTTATCACTTGATCTTTCTTTAACTTTTTATGGAAGTATTGTTAACATAAAATTACCCATTTTGATGTATATAATTCGGGGGAATTTAGTACACTTCCAATGTGCAACTATCACTTCTATCTAGTTCTAAAACGTTTTCAATACTCCAAAAAGAAAATCTATACTTATTAAGTACTCACTCAGTAGTCCCTCTGTCTCCAGCCCCTGTCAACCACTAACCTATTTTCCATCTCCATAAATTTATCTGTTCTGGACATCTCATATAAATATAATCATATATTATGTCATCTTTTATTTCTGGATTCTTTCACTTGGCATAATATTTTGAGATTCATTTACACTGTAGCACATATCAGTATTTTGTTTATCTTTTTTCTTTTTATAGTTAAGTAATATTCCATTGTATGAATATACCACATTTTGTTTATCCCTTCATACATTAATGGATCTTTGGTTCCACCTTTTTGCTATCGTGAATAATGCTGCGATGAACATTCATGTATAAGTATGTTTTTCAATACCCAGAATCTGCGACTTTGGCATATTTATGTGGCAGAAGAGAACTGAGGTTGGTAATCATCTGACCTTGAGATGGTTGGGGAGGAGTAGGGAGGGAAAGATAAAGGGATGAAAGGAGGGAGAGAGAGAAACACAAAAGTTTCAGACAGCTGCCATGTGAAAATCACTTGGCCTAGTATCACCAGTTTTGATGACAGAGGAGGGGCCCATGAGCCAAGGGAACAGGCAGCCTCTAGAAACTTAATAAGGGAGGAAATGGATTCTCCCTTAGAACTTCCAGAAGGGAATGTGACCCTACTGATATCTTGATTTTAGCCTGATTAGACCTGTCAGACTTCTGACCTGGAGAATTGTAAAAACCAAAGATAATAAATTTGTGTTAGTTTAGGCCATTGAGATTGTGGTAAATTGTTACAGCAGTGACAGGAAATTAATACAGAGTGTAACTAAGGGCTTCTGAATATTGTAATATTTAGCCTGAACCTTGAACAGCAATCAGAAATTAATACTGCAAAGAAGTGAGGAGGAGACATTTCAGATAGTGAGAGCTAATGTTTGAAACGAGAAATGAAGCCAACAGCTAAAAAGAAAAAGAATAGTTGAGGAACTAGAGATTATTGATGTTTGGATTTAGTTTACATTGAGTACTTCATAGCTTGTTATGGACATATTCTAACAGTCTAATATAAATTGTTATTAAAATTGAATTTTATGATGACATACATGACATAGCCAGCATTTGATTTTATGAAGTTTTGTCACTATTATAATTTTAAAACTATCATTTATTTTTCTTTCTTACATCACAATTCTTTTTATCTTCACTACAGGAGACAAGTTTTTAAAATCCAAAGAATAATAGTTTAGTTTTTCAAGAATGGGAAAAATTGGGCAGTTACCAAGGGAAAAGTTCTAACTTTTTCTAAATCTAGTTGGAGAATTAATATTCATAATTGATGACTGACCACAAATGAAGGAAGTTGTGGTGAATGTTGTTAATTGGAATTTAGGTATTTATAGAAAAGAATGAAAAATGATTAGTCATCTTTCCACAAAAAAATTCTAACATGACCTTAAGCAAGATAGTCAATCTGTCATTATAATTGAAGAGTTTGTGATCAATTATATTGAAATCCATGATGAAAAAAGAAAGCAAATGCAGATGTAGCTCAGTGAATGAGGAGGGAAATAAAGAGAGGTACAAAGAGGCAAGGTCAGGTAGGTTCTTGAAAGCCATGGTAATCTATTGGTTTTCTTTGTGTTTTGTGTTTATTATTTATTATTGATGTGTGTGTGTATGTGTGTGTAATCTAGTGCAATGAAAACCCATGGATGTATTTTAAGCAGGTGATTCATATAAACTGATTCTATTTTGAAAATAATCAGTCTGGTTGATGTGTGGAACATGGATCCTTTTTTTTTTTTTTCTTTTTTTGAACATGGATTCTAATGGAGAATGAGATTCAAGGAGACTGAGTAGGAGGCCACTGAAGCAATTAAGGTGGTCAACAGTGCTGGCAAAGATAAACTAAGTTGAACTAAGATGTTAACAGAAGAATTGAGACCATAAGAAGGAGAGAAACTAACTTTAGTTTGATCAGTCATACAAAGGATAGCACTATTTACCACAGTGGAAAAAGACAGGTGAAGGGATGAGTAGTAGATAGCTCAGAGAGAAATAGAGAATCTTCTTTGGCCATATAAAGTTTTACTTTATTATTATTATTTTTAAAGATTTTATTTATTTATTTGAGAGAGAGAGAGAGAACACCAGCAAGGAGGAGGGCAAGAGGAAAAGAAGACTCCCTGCTTAGCAGGGAGCCTGATGTTGGACTGGATCCCAGGACCCTGGGATCATGACCTGAGCAGAAGGCAGACACTTAACCAACTGAGCCACCCAAGTGCTCTGGCCATATATTGTTTCAAATGGCCTATTTGACACATAGATAGGTAGAAAAGGCAGGCATATAATATTTGATTTGAAAAGACAGTAGAAAAATTAGGGATGAAGATACATATAATAAGCATGTAAAGTCATTTGACTAAGTAAACTACTTAGGAAGAAAGTATAAATAAGACTGGGATTAGGATTTGTATTATATAATGATAAATTCATTAAGGTGATATCCATGGCAATATCTAGGAAAGAATGCTTTGTGAGTGCACTTGCAATATATTGGTGCATAAGTTTTATTTTTAATAAAATTTTTGAAGTATAATAGAGAAATTTTAATAGAATAATAGTTAAAATTTCAATTTTACTCCATAACAATTGAACCTAAATTATGTCTTTACATATGTCAAGTTACTGACTTATTAGGTTTTCTAAAAAAGAATGTTTGATATATTACTAAGAATGAACTATAATCTTTTCCAATAAAAATGAGGAAACGTATTGCAGAATTTTAAAAGCTTCTATAAACACTGAAATTCCACTGACGTTAATGTGAGGAATCTAATACAGGCAGTATGTTTAAAGCTGAGACTACATAGAATGTTAATTATAGAACATGCTTCCGAAATATATACTTATTTTAATTTCTTTACTGTTTCTAAAGTCTCCTCACTATTCAACTTTATTCTCTCCTTAAACTGTGTGTTCTTTAGGAAATGAAGATGTTTTGGTTGACTAAGTGAGAATTAGTCTTAGAACAACAAAATTCCTAGGAATTTTCTTTTCTTTTAAACTGAACCTATGTGTTGAAGATGAAAGTTTTGAGAGGACTTCTGAACCAAGAAAAAAGATACCTGTGAGAAAAGCATTAGGATGTCTCTGATTAAGGAATTATAAGTAATTCTTCTTCCCTTCTGAGCGACGACAAATGATTGGGAATTGTCAAATCAGACTTGCATTGATCAGACATATTTACCCAATATCAAGCCTTACTAATAATTTCAAGGATACACGCAATCTATAGAAATACATGAAGGAGAGAGAGATGGAGGGATTCAGTGCAGCAACCCATCCCCATAGCATGGATCTCCAGCCCATGTCCAAAGAATAGTTCTCTAAGTGAAAAGAATAGTCACCTGCTCTAGAAAACTGAGTGCCTTTAGGTTTTGAAGCATCTCCATTTTGTACTGAAATAGCTCACATATACTCACATGGGATATTTCCAGAGAGCACACCTCATTAATCATGGATTTTTTTTTTTTTTGGTCATTCATTTAATTACTATAGGCACACCTAAACCAGAGATAGTCCACTAAAGCATTTAAAAGAGAAGTATTCTCCTCCTACCAAATGCTGTTAGTTTGTTTTTAGGACCTATATTCTTAGCGTATTTACACTGAGGTTAGGTCATGTTCACATGCCTTTTTCAACCTAAGGAGGGTCTCTCTAATAATGCAAAAGAAACACATTCTAGGTAAACTGTTTAACTTCCTAGACTAATCTCTATCCTCAGTCAATATCTTCATATTTCTAAGATACATTTTTATTATCTGTTTTATATCTTGTGCTATATTTTCTACAAAGATTAATCTTACTAACAACATGACAATGACTCGGATTTAACTCATGCAATTTTAAATAGGAATTTCCTTTGCAAATCTTGTTAAACATGATGATATCCCCTTTGAGTTGTTTTAATATTCTTTTGTCAGTGTAATTACTCTTCTCCCCCTAGTGACGACAGTCATTTGAGCTTTTTATACATTGATGTAAGCATTTATTGAATGTGTCATTTTTATAAAGCCAACTTTACTTCCTTTTCTGGAAAACCATTTTTAGAGGTCTTTCATCAAGTGGTGGCTTCAGGTTAGATCATAAAATATTTCCTCCACCTGGAGAATTATTATTTACACAAGTCTGGTTCTAATTTAATTCTCTAAATCATGTGTTCATCAAATAGCTCTGTCATTTCCCTATGTACCATAACTTCTGGCCAACCGAGATGGTGATGAAAGGACATTATTCTGTGAATTCTGGGTTATGTTTGGGTTAGTGGACATGAAAATGTTCCAGTGACCACAGGAAAGTGTTCAGGACACTGGCTTTCACATGTCAGCACTGTGCACTACATCTCCTATTCCACCCATACCCAGTAGAGATGACTAAACTTTACCCCACGACTCAAACTCAGTGACTTGCACCATAGTGAACTCTTTTGTGTAATATTTAGGCCATCAGAATATGATGATAAAAAAAAAAACACTTCTTTGTGATGACCCCACTATTACTTAAAATTCATCTAATATTCACACAATTGAACTTCCTATTCGCCTCTCTATGCCACAAAGTCATCAACCTTTAAAAGCATCAGAGATCATGGTATCTGGTAGTCTTTCCTTGTAATGAATAAACTCTCTGTCCTAAAAAAGCTCTCTTATTGATAGCTCTGGTAAAGTTATTATTAAATTAAGCCATATAGGGGCACCTGGGTAGCTCCGTTGTTAAGCGTCTGCCTTCGACTCAGGTCATGATCCCAGGGTCCTGGGATCAGGCCCCACATCTGGCTCCCTACTCAGGAGGAAGTCTGCTTCCTCCTCTCTCCCTGCTTGTGTTCGCTCTCTCTCGGTGTCAAATAAATAAATTAAATATTTCAATAAATTAATTAAGACATATAATTAGAGCTTTATCTTCTCTCAAGTCCAATTTCTTGCCATTGCCAATCTCCCAGAAAAGAGCATTTTCTACTGTCCCTATTGGATAAGCAAAATGTTTTCATCATGCTGACGACCTTCTAGGAAAGTTTATTTCAATCCTACTCAGAATGTCTAGGCGAGCTTCTCACATACCCACAGAACATTCAAAACAATGGGTCCAGGGCTTACAAGTCAGCACATATGTTTTCGCCAGAGGGGAATGAACAGGAGTTCAATATTTCTTCTGTGGGAGTAAGAAGTCTTAAGTTGTCTCCTTCCACCCACCCGTGGTCATCATTACCTCTGAAAGGGATAACTGAAAGTGTATTCTCCTGCTCTCAGATGTTCACTTGGAAATTGCACAGTTGCATTCCTTCCTGGTGTATTAACCTTTTTTGGATACCTTTTCCATTTGGTATGTCTCCCATTTCTGTTTATTACTTTTTCACCTAAGGTTGGCTTTTAAACTTAGCAGGCAAGTTATTTACCTACAGAGCTGGTAATAAAAGCTGTTTTATTAACACTTCTTACCCACCCCTGCCCCCAGCTCTAGGCAGATTTGGGATTTGACAGGTACAGAGTATTGGATAAGCCCTGCTGTTTGATAATGAAATTGTGTTTATAGGTAGCCCTAATGAGGCCACAAGGGTTGATGTTATGACTCATCCCAAAATACCTTTAAAAATATGCACTGGTAAGGTCAGTGACATTGAAATTAGGCCTTAGTCATTCTTTATATATACAAAATTTTTAAATAGGTCTCACATCACTGGATACGGAATGGTGGAAGAACAAAATTTCTTAGATAGAAAGATGAAGAGCTTTGTAATATCATTTCCCCATACATCCATTCCTATCTCTAGAGTCTACAAATGATTCTTGTGAAGATCTCAATTTTACTTCCTTGCATACTGGAACTTAAGGACATGTTCACTTAAACTATTAAGACAACCCATAGAGACTTTTCAGTCACCTGTTTTGAATAACAAGTGTTTCAATTGCTATTGACTAGAGCACTTCTCTGTGTGTAGTAAGTACTGGGATACGCTTACAAAATTTATGTTTCCTTGATTCTATCTATAACAGCATAATATCATCTATAGCTTCAGTAGAAGAAATATACCCCCGTAGTCCACACTGATGGAATTTGCTGTTCTAATCCTTTAAATGTTTTCTTTGATGCCATATCTGTTACACAAATGATTAACAAAACTGAACGAAGAATGAGTGTCAGGCCCCAATTATATGTTTGTACCCCCTAGGGCTGTAGGTTGTGTGGTATGCAGGACGTCTTGCCCTAGTACTTCAGAGCTTTAGTCACAGCCATTTCAAGCAATTATTTTTCTGTTGATATTGGATGGAATTGTGGACACATTAGATAGTTTGTTGGATGCCAAAGGCATTTGTTATCTCCCATCACATCAGTGACTGGCTGAGTCCCAGCATGTCCTTTCATTTTATAAACCCAAATAGCTAGTTCCAGAAATCTGACTAAGGCACTGCCTTGGTATTCCATGGCCTTTACAAGCTGTTATCTGCCTTTATAGTTGTTTAAGGAACACCATTTTATAGTAATTTTAAGTCATCATTTACACACAGTAAAAAGCAAAGCTATTCTTAAGAGCTTGATGATGTCATATATGTTTATATGTACTCATACACACACACACTCACACACAAACACATAAGTGACTACCTCTCAGGCTGAGGTATAGACAATCTCCATCATTTCTGAAAGTGTCATTTTAATTTTTCCAATCAATACAGCAATGCTCTGGTTTATATCATCATAAATAAATTTTGCTTGTTTTTGACCTTTATATAAGTGAACTCATAAGTATTTTTAAAACTTTTCTAGTCACTGTAAAGTTTCTGAGATTCATACATGTTGCTGAATACACCAGCATTTTGTTTTTTAATTCTGGGCAGCACTGAATTTTATTGATATACATAACTTATTTATCATTTCTACTATTGGTTATCAGACTATTATAAATAAAATCTACATGAACAAATTTATACAAGTTTTTGAAAGGGGCATTGGCATATATGGATATATTACAAGGAGTACCTACCCTTGGTCTTAGCATAGGTATATAACTGATTTTATTAGAAAGTACAAAAAAGTTTATCAGATCAGTAAAACAAATTACCCTTCAAACTGAACCGTGTTTTTCACAGTCTAAACTTATCAGGTTAACTTTTAATTTCAGGTATTCTGGAATATGTGTAGTATTCCCCATTGAGCTTTCACAGTCAAGCATTTTGGTGAAGAGTAATGCCGTTGAGAACATTCTATAAGTTTACTGACTATTCAAGTATCTACTTTTATGAAATTCCTGTTGTCCTTTGACCCACTTTGTATTGATTGGATTCTTTTTCTTTTGTTTATTGACTTGTAGTATTTTCATATTCATGGAGATGAGTCCTTTGTTGTCATACACTCTACAGTATATGGCTTGATTTTCCCATTCTTTACATGGCCTTTTTTTTATAACTTTGTATTTTTTGTTTTGTTTTTAAATAATATGCTTTATTTCCAGAGCAGTTTGGGGTTTGCTGAAAATGGATCAGAATGTGTGGAGTTCCTTCTCCAATCACACCATGCAGTAGTGTGCTACATTTGTTTCAAGTGACATTAGCAATATTATTACCTTATAACTAATGTCCATAGTTTGCAGTTGACTTCACTCTGTGTTGTACAGTCTATGGATTTTGACAAGTGATTGGTCTTCTGTATTCCCATTACAGTGTCATATAGAGTAATTTGTCTGCCCTAAAAATCCCCCATGTTCTATCTATTCATTCCTCCTTCACTCCTGAATCTGTAGTAACCACTGGTATTTTTATTATCTCTAACATTTTGTCTCTTCCAGAATATCACAAAGTTAGAATCATACAGTGTGTAGTCTTTTCAGATTAGCTTCTTCCACTTAGTTATACACATTCAAAGTTCCTTCATGTCTGTTTTTTAAAGACTTATAATTGATATGCTAAAAGTAGAGAGAATATGGAATATAGAAAATGCTCAATAAAACCATAAAAGGCAGAAAAAGATCAGACAAACAAATAAACAAGAAAGAAATAAAGAACCAGGTATTAAAGGAATATAAAAGGAAATAATTAGAAATATAGTAGATATTAAATCAGCTGCACCAGGCAAACTCATTTTAAATGTGAATGGTCTAAATACACCAATGGTAGAGAAAGTGGATAAAATAAAAATTCAAAACTCCACTATGTTGTCTAAAATCAACCCACTTTAAATATAAAGACACAGACAGATTAAAAGTAAAGTGATGGAGAAAGATATTTCAAGCTAACGGTAATCTAAAGAAAGTTGGAATAGCTGTATGAACTTCAGATGCAGCCAATATCAGAAAAAGAACATTAATCAGGGATAAATAGAAACATTACATGACAAAAAGGTCAGTCCTCCAAAAAGACAGCAATCCTTAACATGTATGTGCCTAACAGCAGAGCATCAAAATACACTGTCTTCCGATGAGTGTATTATAATTTTTATTAAATAAAAATATTATTTTTATTATATTTATCGTTAGCACCTATTGATTTTGTGTAACAAATATTTGCCTGAGTGTCATGAAGTCAAGGTCATACTTTTTCCAAGATTTTGTTTGTTTGTTTCAGCTATTACATTTAAGTCTGTAATATATCTCAAATCAATTAGATCATGTATGGTATGAATGAAGTTTCTCCATTTTTTTAAATACTGATGATCAATTAAATTGCTCAAGAATTTTGAGAATTTGTCCACAAAATTGCATTGGTACCTAAACTCAAGTGACTGTGTATCTGTGTGCTTATTTCTAGATTTTTCATTTTGCTCTCATTTGTCAATTTAATACTTCACTGTCTTCATTACTGAAATACACAGTAAGTTCTGAAATGTAATAACCAAGTTCTCCTACATATTTCTTCTTCAAAATTATCTAGGCTACTCTAGCTTTGCATTCCATGACAATTTTAATTTTAAGTTATCAATTTTTTACAAAATATAAGTGACTGGAATTTTGATACGGAGAGCACTGACTCTATATACGATATATAATACAAGGCATTTTATGTATATATACATATATATGTGGGGGAGGATAGATATAATACAGAGTCTACATCAATAGGCTGTGGACCAGCTACTTTGGTCAACTGCAACCCAATTTAATATATAGTATAACCTGATGATTGTAACACATGTACTTGAAAAGAATGCATATAATGGATATTTTGGGTATTGCACTATAGAAATATTATTATGATTGATTTGGTTAATAGCATTGCCCAAATATTCTATATCTTTATTATTTGTTTTTCTCTTCTCTACTTACTGAAAATAGTATGTTAAAATATCCAAATATAGATATCTGAATGAACTTTGTATTGATACAGCTAGTTTGTATATATATAGATATATATACACACACACAAATTAGTATTCAGTCATATATTTCATTGTTCTGTCAGCTGAGAGATTCTAAAAACACCAACAACCCAATAACAATAAGCATATCTAGCATTCAGATCTTGATTTCTAATGTCATTCTCCAGTAAAAGGAACCAGGGCATCTTGAAAAACTGGCTGATTCTAGGACTAGAACAGAAAATACACAAGATGATTGTGGAATATCTTGTGCTACCAGAAATTAAGGAAATGCACACATGCAAAAACACATAACAAAGAGGGATGTGGCAAAAGGATGCAAGAGTTGACTGAAAGGGCTCCCAATGGGCAAGGCTGAATAAAATTGGAGCAATGAAGTACAGTGGTATTTGACCATAACTCAAAATATAAAATTGAAAAATCCAAGAGTCCAGACTGACATTAGTAAGTAATCATAAATAAGTAAATGGGAGAAAATAAATAGGTCTCCCACGTAGAGCAATTCTGAATGATATATGAAGATATCACCCCTTCAAAGAGGTATAACTCCTCACTCCTTAAATGTTAGCAGAACATAGTGACTTCCTTCTAGAGAATACAGTAAGAAAAGGGAGAAATAAATGACTTTATAGTGGAGACACTGGAAAACCACCAAGCCAACTAAGTTAACATTAACAATGATGTATCATGTTGACAGTATACACCCTTGATATGATGTGATAAAAATTGCACTTTACTACTGTGGTCTCTCTCCAAGACACATAATCCTAGTATAATCATGAGAAAAAATGCAGGATAAATCCCAATAAAAGGACATATTACTAAATACATGACATACTATATCCTTAAAATTGTGGAGGCAATAAAAAACTGTCACAGTACAGAGGAGACTAAGGAGCATAAAGACGGTACGTATATGGATCAGGTAGAAGATGTCAGATAAGAAGTAAAGGACTCTGAATAAGATACAGACTTTAATGAATACTTTGTCAGTGTCAGTTTATTAGTGTAACAAATGTACCATAGTAATACCAGGTTAATAAAAAAGAAACTAGGTGTAAGGTAGATGGGAACTGATTGAGATAGCTTTGTACTTTTTCTGTAAATAAAAAAAATTCTAAAAACATTATCAGTGTATGTGTACAGCACTAGAAGAACATGCTTATTGTTTGTATATTTATTTTTATTTGCTTTAATGATATACAGATAGTATAACATCTCACTGTAATCATCTGTTCTAAAATCTCATAATTTCAATTATATGTATACAATGTATTAGTTTCTTATAAGAAACAAAAGCTAATCATTTCCACAATAAAATCCAACTGCAATTTGGATATGTCTACTACTTCTTTTAGTTTTATGAAAAATGATTCATTTTGAAATTTATTGTTAGTGCCATGAACAATAATGCTTGTTATATCTTTGTGAGATAGTGCCCTGTTTATCATTACGAAGTTTCCTCTGTATCATTTTTAAAAATATGTATATCTTTATTTATTTATTTTCATTAACACATAATGTGTTGTTTCATTTCTTAAAGTTTATTTTGTCTAATATTCATATAGCCCCACATTTTCTTATAATTAGTATTTACAAGGTTTTTATTTCTTTAATTTTTTGCAGTCATATTGAAGACATGATTCTTGTAATCTACATATAATTAAGTACCTTTTTTTTAGTGGATTCTGACATTCTCCTTACCAGAAGTTCTAGCCCACTAATATCAATGTAATCACCAATATGTTTGTGTTTTTAATCTACTGCTGGCTTTCTCAGTTTATGTTTGTTCTAATTATTCTTTGTTTATCTCATTTCTTGTCTTTTTTACAGAAAAATAACTTTGTCTCATCTTTCTCTTTTTTTGACTAATTAGTATTCCACTTTATTTCTACAATTACCATTTTAGCTTTATTTCTTTGTATTATTTAGCACTTGCTGTAAGGATATAAAAAGTTATAAGCATAAAGATAATATGCATCCTTAATTTATTTAAGTCCAACTGGAATATGATGTCATCACCACATAATGTTAAAACTTTGTAAAAGTACAATTCCATTTACTTTGCTATTATTGTTATATATTTTATGTTTACTATGTTACATAAAACTTATAATATATTGATACTATACAAGATTTAAACAGCTGATTTTCTTTAAGGAATACTTTAAAACAATCTTTTAGGGGCGTCTGGGTGGTTCAGGCAGTTAAGCTTCTGCCTTTGGCTCAGGTCATGATCCCGGGGTCCTGGAATTGAGTCTTGCAAGGGGTTACCTGCTCACTCAGGGGGGAGCCTGCTTCTCTCTCTCCCTCTGCCCTCCCCTTCTCAGCTTGTGCTCTCTCTCTCTCTCTCTCTCTCTCTCTCAAATAAATAAATAAATAAATAAATTCTTTAAAAAAAACACACACACAACCTGTTATATTTACCAGCTCTTTGGAAGGCTCCTCATTTCTTTCTTTAGGTCAAGGATTCAATTTAGGATTATTTCCATTCAGTCTAAAGACATTTACTTTAAATATTTTTATTTATTTATTTGACAGACAAAGATCACAAGTAGGCAGAGAGAGAGGAGGAAGCAGGCTCCCCGCCGAGCAGAGTCTGATGTGGGGCTCGATTCCAGGACCCTGAGATCATGACCTGAGCTGAAGGCAGAGGCTTTAACCCACTGAGCCACCCAGGCGCCCCAAAACATTTATTTTGTATTGCTTGATACTTCAAGTAATCATGTCTTACTGACATGTAATGATGTCTTATTACAATGAATTCTCTCAGCATTTTTTTCTCTCAAAATATTTTTATTTATTTATTTGACACACACAGAAAGATCACAAGTAGGCAGAGAGGCAGGCAGAGAGAGAGGGGGGGAAGCAGGTTCCCTGCCGATCAGAGAGCCCGATGTGGGGCTCGATCCCAGGACCCTGAGATCACGACCTGAGCCGAAGGCAGAGGCTTTAACCCACTGAGCCACCCAGTGCCCTCAAAATATTATTTCTTAATGTTTGATGGTTATTTTTATTAAACAATTATAGCTTCCATTTTTCTAATGCAAAATCAGCTGTCTTTCCTAGTCTATTTTTTCACCCTAAATTTATGTCTATTCTTTTGATGCTTTTAAGAATTTTTTAAAAGATTTTATTTATTTATTTATTTATTTATTTATTTATTTGACAGAGAGAGAGAGAGAGATCACAAGTAGGCAGAGAGGCAGGCAGAGAGAGAGAGGGATGCAGGCTCCCCTCTGAGCAGAGATCCCGATGCGGGGCTTGATCCCAGTACCCTGAGACCATGACCTGAACCAAAGGCAGAGGATTAACCCATTGAGCCACCCAGGCACCGCTTAAGAATTTTTTAACCATTATTTCTTTTAGAAAAAAATATTCTGTCATTTTCTTTTCTCCCTTTTGCAACTGCAAGTATACACACATTATTCTAATAACATGTATGTCTGTTAGTAGTTCACTATCAGGATTATCTGTTTCTGCTTCTATTAGAGAGTTATAAATATACACATTTCAAAACACATTCTCCCAGAACTTAATAATTGATTTAGACTACTATATTCTGGGCATTGTAGATGATACAAGGTTCTGTCAAGTCTTGTTTTAAAAACCGTTTGAATGGGCCTATTTTAGTTTGCCTTTTTTTTTTTAAGAAAGAATTCTTATTCTCCTTTTTAAAATTTTATTAAATCCAGTTGATTTTCCTTTAAGTAAGCTCTATACCCAACATGAGCTTGAACTCACGACCCCAAGATCAAGAGTTTCATGCTCTACCAACTAAATCAGGCATACACCCAGTCTTTTTTCCTCGGGATGTATTCTTTACTCACAGACACAGTCCCTTGTCCTAAGACATGACTTTTCTTAATTCCTAACACTTCTAGAACTAAGAACTCTAGGCCAGCACAGCATAAGGTCTAAGGAACGGGGAGTAAAAATTTTGCTAGTGGGTCACTAGGGATAATAGTGAGAGATGCTGCTCCCATTTCCAATCCTTAATTCTTGGACCTGTGAATCCTGCAACAGCACTATTTATTGGATGCTGATTCAGAGCATATGAAGCCTTCAAAAGAAACCCATCCCAGCCCTGCAAGGTATCAGTGCCCAGCTGTCACAGTATCAGGGTCTTCTAAAGGTCACTCCATCATTCTGTCAAATCAGCTGCTTTAGGATCATGGTAAGACCAGTGAATTCCATGAGCATTTACCTATTGCCACACTTGTTTTGATGTAAAGTGATTACCTTTATCAGAATGAATGCTGTGCAGAATACCAAGATGAGGGATAAGACATTCTGTAAGTCTATTGATGGAAATTTTGGCAGAATTACTGTGTGCCAGCAAGGTAAATCCATACCCAGAGTAAGCATCTATTCCAGGAATAAAACAGAAAAAAAAAAAATCATTCCTGCCAGGATGGAAGCAGTCCAGTGTAACTGAACAACCACGAGGAAGCTGGATGATTATGAGGTAATGATACTGGAAGTTCAATGTTGGTCTCTACTGCTGGTACACCAGGTCTCTACTGCTGGTACACCAGGTCTCTACTGCTGGTACACCAGCAGTGACTACAGCCAGACCGTCCTTAGTCAGTGAGTCCATGTTGCTGGGCCCATGCATAACTTCCATTCCCGCCACTCTGGCCACTTTGTTCACGAGCCCATTAGGAAACGACAGGACTGGCTGAGACTCGAGATTGGTCTACACAAAACAGTTATCCTATCCACCGGATTATGATTCCAGGCTGCTCAAGTCACCCCGTGGTGAACATTCACATGGTATATAAATACTTCCATGTTTTTGCACATTCAGAGTGGTGTACCCAGATCTCTCTTTCCCAAATTTCTTTGTCAACAATTTTCCAATAATGTTTCTTCCAAGCTCCTGAACGTCCAGCCAAACCATTAGTGACAGCTCATGAATTGGTATATAATCACAAATCTGGCCATTTTTCTTTCCAAGTAAGTGAACAGGCAGGTGCACTGATGGAAGCTCTGTCCACAGAGAGGCTTATTCTTCATCACTGCCCTTGAAAAATGTTCCAGAAGGGGACTGTAGTGCTACGGCTGTTCATTTTACAGTGATGATTGAATATCATACAGAATTATCTCTAAACCAGGCCCTAGACTCTTCTTTTTGGGTCACCTGATTGAAGGATCTCCTCATGAGGCCATAGGTACAGGCTGGGAAAGAGAAGGCAGTGCAACACGAGGACGGACCGTGGGCATTTGGCCACTTCTTCCTGTAAATTAACTTCTGCTTCCAGGGCATGTGCAGGCATGATGGCACCTGTTTTGATGAGTTGCTGCTGTGCACACTCAACCTAATGGCTTGTTGGGTCAGAGAACATGCAGTTCATGAGTGGTAGCATAGGCTGCATGGTAAGTTGGTGGCCCATGGTTAAATATTGAGTTTCTAAGGCCAGTACCAGGCCAAGAGCTGCTTCTCAAAAGGAGATTATATCCAGAGGATACGTCTCTGCTCCAAAATCCTAAAGGCCAGTGTTCACCTACAGGAGCCTGTCAAAGGCTCCAAGCAACATCTCCATCTGTCCCTGACACTTCAAGCACAGTTGTATCTGTTGGATTATATGGCCCAAGTGGTAGAACAGCTCCCACAGCAGTCCAGACCTCTTGCAGAGGTTTTTCAAGTTCTGGATCCCACATAAAACTAGCCGCTCTTCAGGTGTTGCAGTAAATGGATAGAAATAACATACCCAAATGAAGGAATATGTTACCTCTAGAATCCAAAGAGGACTACAAGGTATTGTGCTCCCTTTCTGGTTGTGGGATGGGACAGATGTAACAATTTATCTTTCACTACAGGATGGGTTTAGGATCCCACTGGGTCTACTATGTGACACACCTCAGATAAAACTCCATCGATTACCTGACTTCCACATACCTCTACTCTTGTTGGCAGATCACACTGATTTTTTGAGTCTCCTGGAATCAATGAGAATTCAGAGCTATTGTCCAGTATTCCCCAAATGTCTGATTATTTCCTTTTTTCCAGTGCACAGTTAGTTTGGTAAAAGACATAGGTCCATTTGGGGAAGGCCAGGAGAAAGACCGAAAGACTAACAGTATGAATGTTTGGGCATGTACCGGGGACATTCCTCAAGGGGACTTCAGCATATCCTTCATTCAAAGGGTATGGGTCTGTAAACCGGTTCAAGTCTGGGGACGGACTAAGGCATCATGACACTGTTTTTACTGTTCAAGTTAGTCTTTTGTTTTCTTGACCTTCAACTCTTCTGCTTTTACAGATCACATGAGAATTTAGTAGACTTCCTATCTATTGCAATTCTAAGAACACCATGATCAACTAGCCAATGTCTGAGTGAGTCTGATTATTCTGACCACTGCTTTGACTCTACTATCCTTTATGGTAATCCTTCTACCTTCCTTCAGGCATCTGAGTGCTGCCACTTGGCCCCAGACACTCTGGGATCCAATTACTCCCACTACATTTAGGTGTCCCATTTCAGTGACTGCATAGCTTCCCATGGTAAGCTATGGCCAATAGAGAGGAATGATCACAGAGCTCTTCAACGATGCTGGATTCCCACACAAATTTATTTCTCCCAGTAGTGGTAGGTTTATTTTATGGACCCTTTCAGCGTGGGTGTATATGTCTTAAAACATTGCAGGCATAATTTAAATTTTTAGCTTATTTTGAGTGCACTTTTTTTTTTTTCCAAATTTCTTAAAAACAAATAACTGTTTTGGTAGCCTGCAACCATGATGCTGTTGATACTGTACAAAAATGATACTATTGGAAAATAACAGCATTTCAAAAACATTATCTAGGATATATTGTGTTATCAGGGTTTCATTCAAGTTTAGAAGAGGCAAGTAAGTTCCTTCCAGGGAGGGAGGACTACTTGGTACATTGAGAGCTAAAGAAAATAACTATATTTGGGTACTCGTATTTCTTTAGGAATTTTATGTGGCTTTTGTTCTATAACAGATAAGCAATATTCATACCATTACTACTTTATTTTGTTTTCATTGATCCTATAAAATTGTTGAGTTTCAGGTTCATGTATAAGAGGTTATTTACAGTTAGGCTATGGTATAATAGATTTTACTATTGATTTCTATCAACTCTAAATGTATAACTTAAAATTAATAATGTACATGACTAAAAACCCCAGTATTTTAAGATAGTATTTTTTTTTCTTAACCTGCATCAGAAAATAAGTATTGTGAATTTTCATTCTCAAAATGGAATCATATAAAGTCCTGCTTTAAAATGTGTGATTTGGGGGTGCCTGGGTGGCTCAGTGGGTTAAAGCCTCTGCCTTCAGCTCAGGTCATGATCTCAGAGTCCTGGGATCGAGCCCCACATAGGGTTCTCTGCTCAGCAGGGAGCCTGCTTTCCCCCCTCTCTCTCTGCCTGCCTCTCTGCCTACCTGTGATCTCTGTCTGTCAAATAAATAAATAAACACTTAAAAAAAAAAAACTTGAGAAAAATGTCAATGGAAATTTTACATACATACACATGAATCAAAATTATTTTTAATTTTTCTGTATACTTCCTTATCAGTTTTCTACGTATTTAACATAATGATAGTATGTCAACCTAAAAAAAATAGCCAGTTACTTTATTACCAAAATTAATGTATTTGGGACTAGCAGTGGAACTCTAATTCAGGATAAGCAAACTATGGCAAGCCATAGGCAAATCTGAGAAGACAAAGGGAAAGTCAGCTTTTATTAAGTTTGAGGAGGAAATCGAGGTAGGTTGTTTTAAACCAAAGTCTGTTGGAGAAGAGCAAGAATTTGAGGTTGTGACAGTTTCTCATTGGCTGCAAGTAGTGGTTAGTGTGTTGTTGCTGGAGCAGGAAGAGATCTTTCTTCTTTTAGGTTATGTATAGGCTGCAAGAGTGGTAGGTGTGGGAGATATATTTTTCTATCTTACTTACATTCAAATACCTGTGGAAACCATTCACTTTTCAAACATTCTCTCTTCATTTAAAGTATTTTGAAGTCTGGAAAAATATTTCACCAGCATGGTAATCATAATCACAACACTTTTCTCTGAAGGATTTTATATTTTATTTTAAATATTCCAAGGAAAATTCCATATGAAAATTGTGCTGCTGGGACTGAATATGGGTTCCAGAGAGAAATTAAATTAGTTACAGGTTTTCAGATTAAGTACATTATCTGAAAATACTGAATTTTACAAGATTTTCAGGATAAGTATGTTTTGAATTTTAATTAAAATACTTGCAACAAAATTATATTATTTTAGTCATTCATACATTAAAATGATTATAATTTAGATTTATGTCTTATTCCTACCTGTTCTAATTCCTGCTATGATATTTTATATATACTAATTTAAATGCCATTTTAAAAGAATCATGTTACATAAAATCACACATTTTATTTTGTTTTGTTTTTTAAAATTTTACTTATTTATTTGACAGAGATCACAGAGAAGGAGGCAGAGTGAGAGGAGAAAGCAGGCTCCCTGCTGAGCAGAGAGCCCAATGTGGGGCTTGATCCCAGGACTCTGAGATCATGACCTGAGCTGAAAGCAGAGGCTTTAACCCACCGAGCCACCCAGGCACCCCAACATTTTTCTCAATTTAAATTGCAGTTTAGTTAACTTGTAGTGTAATATTAGTCTCAGTTTTAGAATTTAGTGACCCAGTACTTTCATAAAATACCAGATGTTCATCACAACAATTGCCCTCCTTAATCCCCATTTTACCCCTCCCCTCATCCACCTCCCCTTTGGTAACCATTAGTTAGTTCTTTATAGTTTAAGCATCTGTATCTTGGCTTTCCTTTCTTTCCCCCTCCATGTTCTTTTATTTTATTCATTAAATTCCACATGTGAATGAAATCATATGGTACACACACACCCACATCTTCTTTATCCATTTAGCAGTCTATGGACATTTGGGCTCTCCCTATAATTTCGTTATTGCAGATAATCTTCCTCTAAACATCAGGGTGCATGTATCCCTATAAGTCAGTATTTTTGTATTCTTTGGGTAAATACCTGATAGTGCAATTGGTGGATCATAGGATAGTTCTATTTTTAACTTTTTGAGGAAACTCTATACTGCTTTCCAGAGTATCTGTGCCAGTTTGCATTCCCACCTATATTACAAGAGGGCTCCCATTTCTTCACAGCCTCACCAACACCTGTTGTTTCTTGTGTTGTTGATTTTACCCATTGTGACAGGTGTGAGGTGATATCTCATTGTAATTTTGATCTGTATTTCCCTGTTGATGAGCAATGTGGAGCATTTTTCATGTGTCTGCTAGCCATCTGTATGTCTTCTTTGGAAAAATGTCCATTCATGTCATCTGCCTATTTTTAAATTGGATTTTTTGTTCTTTGGGTGTTGAGTTATAAGTTCTTAATGCATTTTGGATACTAACCCTTTAACAGAAATGCCATTTACAATTATCTTTTCTCCTATTTCAAAGGTTGCTTTGTAGTTTTACTTATTATTTCCTTCACTGTACAGAAGCTTTTTAGTTTGATGAAGTCACAATAGTTTACTTTTGTCTTTGTTTGCCTTGCCTCGGGAGACACATCTAGTAAGAAGTTGCTAGAGGAAATGTCAAAGAAGTTACTTCTTATGTTTTCCTCTAGGATTTTTATGGTTTTAGGTCTTTCATCCATTATGAATTATTTTATGTATGGTGTAGAATGCTGTCCAGTTAAATTCTTCTGCATGTTGCTGTCCAGTTTTCTCAACACCATCTATTGAAGACTGTCTTTTTCCCATTGGGTATTCTTGACTTCTCATTTGAAGATTAATTGACTATACAGTTGTGTGTTCATTTCTGGGTTTTCTATTCTGATCCATTGATATATGTGTCTATTTTTGTGCTGGTACCATATTATTTTGATTACTACAGCTTTGTAATATAACTCAATATCTGAAATTGTGATTTCTCCAGTTTTGCTTTTCTTTTTCAAGGCTTCCTTAGCTATTGGAGTTGTTTGTGGTTCCATGAAAAGTTTAGGATTGCTTGCTCAAGCTCTGTGAAAAATGCTGGTGGTATTTTGATAGGGATTACATTAAATGTATATAGATTGCTTTGGATAGTATAGACATTTTAACAATATTTTTTCTTTCAATCTGTGAGCATGGAATGCCCTTTCATTTTTATGTCATCTTCAATGAAATCCTAATAATTTAAAAGAAAAATATCAATCTTTCTCTTTTATATTTTACAGTTTAGTGGGCATGGTAAATAATTTCACCAAATGTGTGAGTATCATGATAGGGCACTGAAATGTGCTTTGTAATTACACAGCTGGCATATCTGTTCTAATCTAGAGAATCAGAGAAGTACACAAAAGACTTATGTACTCTGTAATAGTACAGATATGCCAGTAGATATGACTGGCATAGATATATGCCAATAGAACAGATATGCCAGCTGTGTAATAGTACAAAGCCTATTTTAAGTGAGTTATGATAAATATTTAGATAGGAAACAAAGCAGAGAAGGGTAAGAGTATTAAAGGGTAAGAGGAAAATATGCAAACATCAAGTATGAAAGCTGAAACAGGCCCTCTGAAAATGAAGAAGATAGTACAAGGCAAAATAATACAATTGGTCTGTACAGAATGATAATGAAGTGGGTAAAGGTGGCAGAGATGCCTCTGGAGACGAGGATGAAATTATGGAAGATGTATAAATAGGTGGTAGAGTCCAAACAACTAGAACAATAATAAAAATGAAGATTATTTTTAAAAGAATACTATGTCCTTTTAATAGAATAAGTTTAGATTAAACACATATACAGTGTGCCCAATATAACACAAAAATTTGCATGAGACTAACCCAGGTTTGTAAGACTTTAGATTCATGTTTCTGTTGCACCGTAACTTATTGAAGAATTTTACGTTAAGAGGTAACATGACCAGACTTTTAATGTAAAAAATCACCTTCTTTAGAATGGAAAATTGTCTGGAGTAGAGCAACTGGGGAGGAAGACGTCCATTAGGAGATTACTACAGTGGTCCAGATAAGACATCATGGAAGACAAAACCAGGTGACAGCCATAGAGATGGAAACATACAGATGAGTGGGAAAGAGATTTCAGAGAAGAAAAGACTGCATTTGATTATTTTAACATTGGGATTAAAAGTAAAGAGGAATAAAATATGAATCACAAGTTTGTTATTTTGGCTACTATGAAAAACACTAAATAGTCAAAGAATTCAAGGATGGAATGGGACATCAAAGAAATAGGTGGATGTAATGGGATTTGTGAGTATATGATGAAAGACAACATACAGGGATAGGCTAGTTAAGAATCAAGTTTCAGAATAGTGTTAGATTTGAAAAAAAAGTTAAGATCTTTTCTAATTCCTAAATTTCTGTGAATATATGATTTATTTGTTTGTTTTAAGTACTCAATGGACAGCCTCTTTTTAAGATAGGTATGTATCAGAAGAAGAAAGATAATTTATGAAAAAAAATATTTATATGGCCAGTGGAAAAGCCCTGTTTTTTTTTTTTTGGTATCAATTGGATTTTAAATATGCCTATAAATATGTCAACTTCCAAAAAATGTGAGAACATCATGTTTAAAAGTGTACTTTCCCGAAGTCATACAGAGAAGAATCTTCGAAATTAAAATTAAAATTCTCTCTCTGATGTCTCTGAAGACAGAGCCTCTGATTCTACAAACAATATCATACTGAAGGGAGGTAAAATCAGTTTACAATTATGGTGGTATTCTAAACATCAACAAAAGTTCAAAATGTCTCACATCATCTCTTTGAGTTGAATGATGTTAAATGTAATCAGGAGTATATCTACCCCAGTTCTAGATTTATGGATCTTTTTTTCTTGTTTATGTACATCTTTGAACCATTCAAAACTTTGTTTCAAAAGATATATTCATTTTTATCTTACTTTAAATTTAGCCCCTTATGATGTATAAATATAGTTATTTAAAATTTTTGAGAGTGATAAAACTGAAATGTTTAGTATTCTCACACTGAAACTTAAGATAACCATTGTAATCATTGTTTCCATGATATTATGGCGATCCATTGATATGTGCCAAAATTATTTTTTTTCTGTAATAACAATGCATATATTTATAGAACTTTTCTTTTCTGCCTCTCTGAAGCTTCACACTGACCAAGATAAAGGAGATGGAAATTTAAAATACATATTAACAGGAGATGGGGCTGGCAGTCTATTCGTTATAGATGAAAATACAGGAGATATTCATGCTGCAAAGAAACTAGACAGAGAAGAAAAATCCCTATACATTCTTCGTGCCAAGGCTATAGACAGAAAGACTGGGCGGCAGGTGGAACCTGAATCTGAATTTATTATTAAGATCCATGATATCAATGACAACGAACCAAAATTCACAAAAGACTTATACATTGCCAGTGTTCCTGAAATGTCTGGAGTCGGTAGGTATATGTTATTCCACTTAACGTCTTTGTTTGTTTGCTAAGGTGATTATTACGGACATACGGTTAATGTATGTAGCCCCTTCCAAGATAAGAATTATGTATAACTGAGGTACTCAATAAACATGTTGATTGAAAAAAAATTATATATATCTGAAGACTACTATTGAAACTATCTCACTTCTAATTATTTTCAATTTTAAATATTTTAATAATCCCTGCAATGTTGTGACTTATACCTAAAATGCTATCTAAAAATATGATCTAAAATATGATGACTGAGGACAGTTATTCCATTGCATTTCAAGCAACATCTTTACCTTTATTCAACTGCCATTCAAATGGCAGTCAAGCTGAATGTATTTTCGCCTGAAATAAAAAAGGGATATCAAATAGTGTCAGCAGTTTTGGACAGTTTTGGGCAGTTTTGCTTGCATTATTTTGCATAACAACTAACCTTGCATTTGACAAATTTCTTTTGATCATCTCATTTGATCACTGAAAGAACTTCATGTGGAAGGCATGGGAAATAGAACTTTAAATCCCCATTCTGTTAATTAGGAACTCAGGATTCTGAAAGATTAAGTAACTGAATTAAGATCAAATAACCTAGTAGCATAATAACAATATGCCAAGTCTTTTAATGTTATTTTAGCTGAGTTCCACTACTGAATAATATTTTATTATGCAAACTGAAAAAATTATTTCATTTTTAAAGGGTCCTCATAATTTTAAATATTATTTATTATGCAATTTTTATCTGCATGTGTAAGTTTAGATTTGTTAATGAGATAAGAATTAAGTCATAACATGTTAAAAAAGAAGTGATATAAACTTACTATAATATCCAAATTATACAACCAATTTTCAAAATGTGATAGTTTAGTTGAATATTATTTCAAAATTAGTTTTTAGTGATTAACTTTGAAATTATTATAATTAATCATGTTTCAGTCTAAAATGGTTTCTTTATGAGGAAAACCAAACTTATATCTACTTTTACTGAGTTAATGATACAAAATTATTTCTTAACTATGTGTGTCATCTAGCCAGAAGAACCAGGGGTTTGTAAAGAAGTTATTTCCTCTCAATGCAATTGAAATCTCATCTATCTGAGAAAAGTGCAGTTCAATTGCCTTTTCAGATATTCATTCTAATAATATGAAAGGGAGTTATCAGATTAGACAGGAATCCTATGAAATCAGAAAGCCTAGGATGAAATATGAGTGGTTGTGTTTTCTTTAACATTTTAAAATATCTGCTAGCCTGGTATAGTTCCATGGAAAGTACTGGATAGGTTCATATAGGTCGACCAGTGGGCTGAGGTAGGTATGTATCATGATCTCTTAATGGCTTATATTTTCAGATGAGGATACATCTAAATTTATACTCTCTATTTCAACTTCCTATTGATGAGCATTCTAAAGTAGTTTGGTTTCCTGGTTAAGACACTTTAACTTTTATAAAACATTATTTTTTATTCTGTTTGTATGTTATTTTCCCAGATATTTTTTTAAAGATTTTATTTATTTATTTATTTGAGAGGGAGAGAGATTGAGAGGAAGAGAGATAGAGAGTGTGAGCAGGTGGAGGAACACAGGGGGAATGAGAAGAAAAGGGAAAGAATCCCAAGCAGATTCTGCACTGAGGGATTGGTCTCCATCTCATGATCCTGAGACCATGATCTGAGCCAAAACCAAGAGTCGAATGCCTAACCGACTGAGCCACCCAGCATGCCTACTTTGTCAGATATTTTGATACTTAATAGTACAAAAGCTTTCATTCATCCTTCTGGAAATAGATTTTATATACCTATAGGAATAAAAAGTAGAACTTTGATGACAGGTATTTAACTATAATACATTTTGATAATAACTGACTTAGATTTGAATAACTTTTAAATTTTTCAATAATTTTTCAATATTTTTTTCAATATTTTTCGATAAAAATTTTTCAATAATTCAAAGAATTACCTCATTTTAAAAACCAGAATATTTACTTATCAGACTGTTAATATTGAAAGTCAAATAACCTGTATTTTCCCCATATTATTTTGTGCTGTTTAATGGAATATTACCTCTCTACTCTGTGTATTCCTATCATCTACCTAATTCAGATATATTCTATTTCATTGCTTTATTAATATTTATCAAGTATGTAATAAGAGTAGCACTGGAATAAGTACTTGAATATTTTATTAAAAATAAAAGACTTAAGTTGTTCAATACCCATAATAATATACAGAATACATAAGTTTATACATGGAAGAAGGCCTGCAGATTACCTTTTCCAAAAAGCCCTTCCTGTAAGGCAATCTATATTTCATTTATATAAACTTTAAATTGTGGGCAGTACAATTTCTGGTTATTGCAAGCCTTAAAAATGAGAATTGAGGTCCTTGTCGATGGCACTTCTTCTGTGTCTACAATTCCAACAAAACTGAAAAAAAGAAGAAACATATAGAAGGTAGCTATATTGCTCTGGTTGCAGCTTTTCATATCAATAAAAGAAGATTTAAAAACTACCAGTAAATCTTGGGGTATCTGGGGGGCCCATGTGGTTAAGTGTTGACCCTTGGTTTTGGCTCAGGTCATGATCTCAGGATCCTGGGTTGGAGCCCTGTGATGGGAGTTGGCTTAAGTGTCATTCTCTCTCTCTCAAATAAATAAATAAATAAAATCATAATAATAAATAAATAAAAACTACAGGTAAATCTTGATCCTATTTATGGAAGATAGTTATTATTATTACTAAGATTGGCATCACTGCATTAATTTCTTCCTGTTTGGCCCACAGACAGACTTCATATGTGTGATTATTTTTAAATATCAATGCATATATTATACACAAATACACACACACATACACACGCACAAAAGATACCATATTACCCCTCTTCTAATAAATAAGTAAAAATCAGCTCAAAAGAGGTAAACTGACTTGCCCCAAAACACACAATTTATTACTATACTAGTTATAAAAAGAGAAAAAAAAGGTTAATAAAAAGCAGGGAAAACTAGATAATTTTAATGCCTTAGTATTTTTCCCCACTCTAAAATACTTGTGCTTATTATGGAAAACTTCTAATTTTATGATATTCTTAGTAATTCCTCAAAAGAAGCAGTTTTCTTTTTTAATTTAAATTCAGTTAGCCAGGGGCCTGGGTGGCTCAGTGGGTTAAAGCCTCTGCCTTCAGCTCAGGTCATGAGCCCAGGGTCCTGGGATCCAGCCCCACAACAGGCTCTCTGCTCAGCAGGAAGCCTGCTCCCCGCTCTCTAACTGCCTGTCTCTCTACCTACTTGTGATCTCTGTCTGTCAAATAAGTAAATAAATAAAATCTTAAAAAAAAATTCAATTAGCCAACATATGATACGTCATTAGTTTTTGGTATAGTATTCATTGATTCATTAGCTGCGTAAAATGCCCAGTAGTCATAACATCATATGCGCTCCTTAATGTCCATCACCCAGTTAGTTACCCCACAGCATTTTTTTCTTATTTTATTCTTTTAATTCAAATGCCCTTATCAATAAAGTTAAATCCTGAAACAGAAAGGGGAGTGACTGCATTTTACTTTAAGATTTTAGATCTATTGGGGTGGCTGGGTGGCTCAGTGAGGAGCCACTGCTCCCTGCTCAGCAGGGAGTCTGCTTCCCCCCGACCCCGCCTGCCTCTCTGCCTACTTGTGATCTGTCTGTCAAATAAATAAATAAAATCTTTAAAAAAAAAAGATTTTAGATCTATTAATGTATAAAATATCTAAATAAAAAGTCTATTAATTATACATATAAATAAAATATATATTCATATTATATATATTTATGTATATAAACAATACATATTTTATGTATATATATATATAATATATATATTTTATCAGAGGGGGAAACGAACCATGAGACTCTGTGAACTCTGAGAAACAAACTGAGGGTTTTAGAGGAGAGGGGGTGGAAGGTTGGGTGAGCCTGGTGGTGGCTATTAAGGAGGTCACATACTACATGGAGTACTGGGTATGGTACATAAAGAATGAATTTTGGAACACTGAAAAAATAAAATTAAAAAACATATATCTTTTAAATTATATTTTTGCATATAACTCTGTTTAAAGGAAAATTAATATTAACTCAGTATAATTTTGTAGATGTAATTGTCTCGTTTTTACCTATACAAAAAACTAAATGGTGATACTTGAGAACTTTTTCAAGCTGTGTGTAACCCATATACTAAGAGTTAAAGCCCATACATAATCAAATAATAAAGAATGCTTCTTGATATCCTCCAATATTCTCCTCCATATCGTCCCCTTCCCTGTTTATTTTTTTCCTAATTGTGTCCTTTTTGTTCCTGTCTCACCAACTCCTCTCCTTGTTTATTTATCCCTCTACCTCTGGTTCTGTCAAAACCACATGCCATATTCCATTGTGTTTCTCAGAATCACATGCTTCTCTCCTTTTCAAAAGTTAAAATCAAATGATTCCAATTGTTGAAATCTGAAATGCATTAGCATTTTCTCATCAGAACACATAAACTGGACAATATATAAGGATATATAATGAAGAAAAATGAGATACACTGATTTAAATATTTATATTTAAATATATTTAAATATCAAATATTTATGGCAGATCCCATAGATATTCTTTTTATTTTTTGTGGTCATCATACTTCGATTAAAGATTATCTATCACCCTTCCATATCTGCATGCATTCATTTTCATCTAGGCAATGTCCTACTGTGTAAATTTGCGGGGTTTGATGCATACTTTCTCATAGACTGGGTGTTTCCCAAAACCAGTCTTTCAAAAACTTACCCAGTTCCCCTTCACACCATCTCCTCAACAAGAAATCCCTCTGTAAATTTTCTCAAATCACACATAGAACTCACCAATGAATCCCTTATGACTTAATCCAAGCCACTAAGCGTTCATTGCCTGTGGATTCAAGAATGTATCTAATCATAGCCAAATGCCAGACAAGCCCTTTAGTGAAGTAGTTAGAATACTGCTTCTTTCCTCAGACTGTCTAGGTTGATCTCTATCACCTTTTCTATCACCTTCTATCCCTTATCACCTTCTAGATGTGTGGCCATGAGCAGCAACCTCTCTATGTCTCAAGGCCTTCATCTCATGCATCTCCTGAGAATAAAGTAATCATGTAAATTAAGGGCTGAATATTTTGCCTAGCCTACCTTAAGTGTTCTGTAAATGTTCATTCTTATAATGACTCTCTGCTAGAAACTGTGCTGGGCTTCAAAGATAAAATGTTGAATAAAATAGACATGGGCCCTGCCTTTGAGGAGTTTACACACAGGACAAACCTACAAATAACAAATACAATAAATTTGTCATTCAGGCTTCACTCTAAGTTATTTTTTAAATCTTTGTTCAATGTAAAAGTGAAACACTAATTTTAAATTATTGAGAATAAATGAAAATTATAAGTATTTCAGAAAATTCAGAGGGATATAAAAATCACAATCTTTTAATCCATCTTTATAATAAACACAATTATAAAATCTATGCATTTTATATATATATAGAAATAGAAACTACTTTCTAATTTTATTACTAAATAGTATTAACTGTGCAATAAGTTTATGAAAAAAATACAACCTATGAAATAAATACAGTATCTATTCCCTAAAGTCCAACACACTAGGTATTCCTATTTTCTTATTCTACCATTAGAAATATCACAATAATATGCTGTCAGTGTTCATCAGTGTTTAACAGCATTCCTAATCATTACCATGATTCTAAGGGAAGGGACAGTACTAGTACTATATGAGTGTTTATAACATTTTAGTCACATTCCAAGATTGATTTTTATTCTTTAGATTAAATTTTTTGTCTTTTTTAGGTCAAGTATTTTTGGATATGTTCTAAGATCACATACCCACAATAAAAGCAAACAACAGAAAACAAATTTAACAACAAAACATACTATTAAAAGTGTCAAAAGATATAGAGGAGTATTTTTACCTGTTTTCACTATGAAGTGACATCCACAGTAAAAGAAAAATGAAACTGGTAGCAAATACATGTCATGAAATTGATGAATTAACCACCTGCATTTAGCATATTGATTACACTGAATAATTCATATTTCAAATAATCCTCAACTATGAAAACAATTCTTATTCTAACGAACATATGTTCACATAGGTTTATGTAAAAAATTCAATATAAATCAGAAAACCACTTTAGTTTAACTTCTTAATGTTATTGCGGGGAGGTGGAGATCACTTTATTACTTCTGCTTTGGCCTGGATAAGATGGGAGGGGGTGTTTTCTAAATGACAAAGGAGAACAGCTAGGATCCACCGTGTAAGTCACAGTGTGTCCTCACACAGGATGTACCAAGTATCAATTCAAGGCCTCAAGAGAAAGAGCTCAAGTTCTCTTGTTAATTAATTTTGAAAAAACCATAAAAAGACTGCTGCAAAATTCATGTGTTAGTATTCAGATACATTGATGGGAAATGAGGTGTTAGTTTAATCTTAATGTACAATTACTTAATTTTTACGCTTTGCATAAGCATATACATGCAAATTTTGAGAAACATTCACTACAAGTCAAAGAGACAAGCTCTGAGTGTGTAACATATGAGATGTTCAAGTAGGAGACACAGCCAAGATGGAACTTGCCCTGTGCTAAGGAATTTTAAAATCTATGTAAGAATCCGAGTCAAACTTTGGAAAACTTACATGTAGTATACTAGAAAATGTCATATAAACTCATTTTGCCCAGGGGATACATAGTAGGCTTTAGTTAATAGTAGTTTTACAATCATACTTTGAATCTTTATAGTGATTAGGGAAATATTAGAAAAGCCCATTACTTTAAGCTCCTGAACCTAGCACCTAAAAAATCCTTTTATCTTTTAAAGACAATTTATGATAAAGTAAAAAGAGAATGGTTTAAGTTTTATAAAATAAAATTAAACAGATATTAGTATTAAATTACAGTCTTGTATGTGACAGACCTGTATACTTTCTTAATTTTGAGGGGAAGTATCTACTAATTTCATTATGCGCAGCAAGTAATAGGTAGCATACCAATAAATACAAACATATATGACTTTGGTAACTACATTTTATAGGGAGACACAGATGCTTAATAATCATTTATATCTTAAACACAAAAATTACAGGTCAATTTTATGTCAGTTTGTTTTTTTATTTAAAAAGGCCCCTCTATTTTTTTATTCTATTTACAATATACAGTTAACTTACCAGAGCAAAAAGCAGCCTGAGTGTTACAATGCTGGTTTTATCTTTGAATACACATTTTCAGTTAGCAGTAACTGCATTAATTGAAAATTGCATGTGCATTGTATTCAGTGAAAAATGTTTCCTTACAGTATTTTTGATCAACTAAAAGTGCAGGGCATTTGTTTCATTATGTTCATTTTTATGATAAAATAGTTTGCTGATTTTTTTTCAGATAGCTCAAACCATAAAATTAAGGGATATTGAAATTTTAAAAAAGGAATGAAAAAGAAAAGTGTGGGTTTTTTGAGGCAGCATCCCTTAAAAAAATTTGTTTAAATATATATCATTGTCTCTAACACACCACACGACTAGCAGTAATTTTTCAGAAAGATGGTTTTCAAAGTTGGAAGTATTTAGGTGTCTGTGTTTGGGTTGGGATTCTTGTAGGTACATCAGTTATACAAGTGACGGCGACAGATGCAGATGATGCCAACTATGGGAACAGTGCCAAAGTGGTCTACAGCATATTGCAAGGACAGCCATATTTCTCAGTGGACCCAGAATCAGGTAATAACCTTTAAGACTTGGTCTCTTTCTCACGTTATAATACATCTGGATGCACAATTATAGATTTTTCTGTATTTTAAAAGCTATTGATTCAGCATCATGCTTTCATTTATTCCCTACAGGTATTCCATGGAAATAAAAGCAAATTTCATATTATTTATGTAGATTATTTGAACTGTTAGCTTTTGAGACTATTACTTACCGAATTTAAATTCATGACACCAAATACAAAACTTCAGAGATTTAGCACTTTGCGTGTCATAGGAAATACTCAAAACCCAAGGAATGTGACGATCATCAAAATCAAGCACTCTTATTAATCTGAAGATTTCTGGATGAAGTTAATTTTCTTAATCAAAAAGATAATTAAATTGATTTAGCAAACTCATTCCCTGTACAACAGCCAGTGGAAGATTTCTTTCTGTTCTGTCAATTACAATTTAATATTTATGGATTTCATACATTTAGGTATACCAACTTTTTATGTTTGTTATGACGAACTTCTGTAAAATAGATCTTGCATAGGTTAATCTTAAAACTCAATTATTGAATTGTAAAATATTTGTCTACTTTCTCTAAAAGGCATAATAAAAACTGCACTACCAGACATGAGCAGAGAAAATAAAGAGCAGTACCAAGTGGTTATACAAGCCAAAGACATGGGCGGCCAGATGGGAGGCCTTTCTGGAACCACCACAGTAAACATCACTCTGACGGATGTCAACAACAATCCTCCTCGATTTCCCCAGAGTAAGGAAGGTTTTATTTATCCCATGTTGGAAGCCTACTCCAACACACTATGAACAGAGGCTAATATTTGTACGAGTATTTTCACTATCAGTTTATGAAGAAAGGCAAATCCACAACCAGTCCCCCTGACAAAATATCACAATTTCCAAAAATTGATTTCCCAATATTCACTATGATCATCCAATCTTTTTCTTATATCTTTTATGGTTCACAGTGTGGACTCTCAATTCTGACTGCCTGGTTTCAAATTCATGTCTGTCACTTGTCTTACCTCGGTTATCTTGTCTGTATATAAGAATAATACACTCTTATTTATTTATTTACTTATTTATTTTTTATTACATACAGTTGATTCCAAAACACACACTCGATGTTTTTAAGTCTCTGAAATCAAGGCAATTTGGGTTTAATTGGCAGGATTTGTTTTTCTAAATGGCTCATCGAATTATGGCATATCTTAGTTCTGATGTCATCAAGACATGTTAAAGTTTGCTAATATCTGTTACATATTTATAAAGATTAAATTAGTCAATACCCCTTTAGTCATCACCATTTTAGGCATGTATGTTAAACCATAGATGCTTTCCATGCCATGAGTTCCCATAAAAACAGATTCTAATCCTTTGCTGGGAATGTTTCCTTTTTGCAGTGAATAAAAATATAAAGGGCCCCATTTTTGAAATGTTCAATGAAAGGGTCTCAAATTTAAATTTATGACACTAAATCCAATACGTGAGAGTATTTTCCAAACTAGCGAAATTTAAAACATTTGATGATTCAACTTTGGATGTTTGACATACACATCCAATAAATGTTTTCAAAAAGTTTGCTAAGAACATAAATAATAAGCTTAATTATCATAAATCTACACTTTGCATTCAGTTTCCTTAAATATAATCTGAAAGAGTATGACTTGAATTCTCAAATGGTTTGCTACTCTATAATTCCATAATCTATTATATCTTAGCAAAAGGTGTAGAAATATTATAGTAATAATAAAAACATTTAAGAACTAGCCATGGACTAAACATATTAAGGACATAATTTCATTTAATTCTCATTTAAAAAACAAACAAACAAACAAAAAATAACCCTGTGAGCTAATTCCTGTCACTATCACCCTATTCTTATAGAAATCAAGGGTTAGAGAATTGAACTTGCCCAGTAATAAGAATTCCAATGCAGGCAGTTAGATTTGGAAGTCCTTCTTTATCACCAAGAAAATTGGGAAGAATATAGACTTTGAAGTCAGAGAGACTTAGTTATTAATCCTGTGTTTCTCAATTTCATAGGATGATTTCCTTGAGCCCTATCCTTGAAGATCATGTACCTGCTACCTTGGTCTTATGAGGACTAGTGTTAGAATTAAATAAATTAATATAGAGAGCCTTTCCTTATACAGAGTTCAGCACATATTAAATGTTTAAAAACATGGTGGGTATTATGGAGGGCACGTATTGCATGGAGCACTGGGTGTGGTGCATAAACAATGAATTCTGTTACGCTGAAAAGAAATTTTAAAAAAATGTTTAAAAACAATTCTAACTTTCGTTAACTCTTTTTGTAACTTTTTGTCATTGTCTTTGAATAAAAAGTCACAAACTAAATGCTTTCAAGGACAGCACAATGCAATATAATGACTGGCTGAAAACTGTAGGAAATAGAAACATTCATATACCACTTAAAGGTGTTAAGAATCAAAAAAGGAAGGAAGGGATGGAGGGAGGGAAAAAGGAAGACAGGAAGGAAGGAAAATTCCTGTGTATGGATTTAACTTTCTATCCCTGACTTAGGATAGAAGAATAAGTCCATGTTTTTGAAGTAATTTAAAGAAAAATACAGGTAAAATATGTATAATGATAATATTGAAGGCTCTAGATATGTAGTAAATGGTCAGTTTTCTAGCCCTCTTGAGCAAAAGTTCTGGATTCTAATAACATGTCTACCATCTACTTTTTAAATAACCTTGGAACATTCACTTAATCCTGAACTTATATTTCTCATTTACAAAATGACAGTGTTCTGACTTTATGAATTATTTTTCCAACTTAATAAACCTATAATTTTTGACAGTTTACAATTCCAATTCAATACGATGAAAACCTTTCCCAATTTAAAGTTAATTTACTGAAGTAAAAAAGGCAGAGGAAAGAAGACTTTTGTTATCTAAAGACGAAATGTCAAAACATCTCTGATTTAATTTTCAGGTACGTATCAATTTAATTCTCCCGAGTCTGTACCTCTTGGAACCCATCTTGGAAGGATAAAAGCCAATGACCCTGATGTGGGGGAAAATGCTGAGATGGAATACAGCATTGCTGAAGGAGATGGAGCAGACATGTTTGATGTCATCACTGACAAGGATACACAGGAAGGGATTATAACTGTCAAACAGGTTTCTTTACACTGTCTTCATTTTTTCATTGAGTGCTTACAGTTTATTTTTGCTTTTCAGTTAAGGGAAGAAAAGCCTAGGATTTATTTTTCCCATCCTTTACACACTGTCCAGTTTTTATAGAAGTGGGTATGTTTGTAGTTTCATATCAAATAAGTAAACCAACTTCATCACTGACACTTAAAAAGTGATACAAAACCTTAACTGCTTATAGTAGATGATCAAACTAGGATTAGATAGCCTCAAAAGATAGGCATACAGCCATAACTTTACTTCATGTACTTTTCAAAATATTTAAATTAGCCTCTTTAAGTTGATGAAAACTGAAGATGCTGCATGTTTTTTATGTTGGATGCAGTGTGAGAGAATATTATGAAACTTTACATACTATAATCCTGAGAAATGTGGATTAAATTCTGATTTCTTGATTTTTCTGTTTTCATTCATATCTTGCTTTCCATAGTGTTCAGATTAATGAAATATGGTTTTCTTTCTAAAATAACAGTTTTAGATATGTTGGAACTAAGGAAGCAATTTATATGAATAGTTTGCTGAATCTCTACTTTTTTTCTATATTTTGTCTGATTTTAACTTTGTATCACTTTGATAATAATAATCAATAATCAATTTGTCCATTAGATAATACATTTTGCCTGTGACCATCAAAATGTGAAGTGCATTACCAAGTGGGAATTGATCTTAATGTACATACCATTATGTTCACCCTCTGTGAATAAGTGTAAGACAAAACAAAAAATTACTGATTTATTTGATATATGTAAAAAGCAATAATTGGGGAAGTTTTTTAACCACAGTTACTGGTACCATTAACAGAGCCGGTTATTACATTTTAATATTGTCTTCCATTGTCATGTCTGCTATATCATACTAATTTTTCTTATTTAACATCAGAATTTAGATTTTGAAAACAAAATGCTGTACACTTTAAGAGTGGATGCAAGTAACACTCACCCTGATCCCCGATTCCTACACCTGGGACCCTTCAAAGACACAGCCGTGGTCAAAATAGCTGTGCAAGATGTAGATGAGCCTCCTGTGTTCAGTAAACTTTTCTACTTGATAGAAGTAGATGAAGATGTGAAGGAGGGCAGCATTATTGGACAGGTTACAGCGTATGACCCAGATGCCATGAACAATTTAATAAAGTAAGTATTTTGTAAAACTTTAAGTCTGCAAAGAAATAATCATCTTTTCACTCTTTATAAGCATGTGGAAAAAAAAATGATGGTGTACTATGTATGATCAAGTACAGTAACAAGTCTAAACACTTCTATAGCACCAACTCTTGGCTGGACTGCCTTCTAAGTGATTTTATTGCATTTGACTCATCACTTTACAAGGTAGATCCGATTATTATACCTGTCTGCAGGTAATAAGATTAAGGTACTAAGCATTTAAATAACCTGCCAAACAATTAGTGGGTGGCAAAGCTGGGTTTGAGAATCAGGCCATCTGGCTCCAGAGTCCATGACTTTAATCCTTTAGCTACTGTGATTCTTATCTCATTGTCTTTCTTGGAGAAATTGTTGTCCAATAATAAGTGATCTAAACAAATAAATCAGAAGAACATTGTTCTAGAAATGTTATGAAGAGGTAATCTGAAAATGTTGAAAAATCTTTTTTGTTTATACACTATGTTTTTTTTAACTTTTTATTTAAATTCTAGTCAGTTAACATACAGTGCAATACTGGTGTCTCCTTTAAAAACAGTTACTCAGCATACCATTTATTAAAATTTTGGGAAAAAATAGTATGTCAATTATATTCTAATAATAACAGAGAATTAGTAAAGAAAAAATGATATTTGAGAATTGCAAACATTAAAATTAATATGGTATTATGAAGTATGGTGTAATACTTTCCCCAAGTTTAAAATTGTATTAACCTTTTCAAAACTTTCAAATATTCCGCAATCTTAAGTGATTACTACGTGCGGTTCTTAAAGGGAATGCAAATATAGTTATAAATGGATAGGCTGGGTGGGTGAATATGGGTAGGTATATCCAACTGTGGCATTAAATTCATGATACCAGACCATCAAACATTTTGCCCATCCCTTCCTCTGTAAAATTACTGTTACCATTTATTGAGCAGTTACTATAAGCTAGAGAGTCTAAAGAGATTTATTATTTATTAGCTCAGTTAAGCCTCACCATAACTTTATTAGGCAGGTATAATTGTTATCACCCAAATTTTATACAAGAATAAATTGAGATGCAAAGAGTTAAAGGACACACAGTACAGAAACAGACTGAGGATTCAAACTATTGTTGATCCGAATGCATAGCCAGCTCTTTGGCAGACATACCCTTCTTTCTTAATGACCTGTTTACTAATTAGAGATAATTAATATAATGTTCCTCATTTGTAGACTAATTGAACCGACTTCAGTTATACAAGGCAGATCCCTCGGGAACAAAATTATGCAAAGGGCAAAACATGGTTTTTGTCCCTCAGAATTTGGTCTAGTTTCCTTTCATTTTTCCCATTGCCCACAATAGGGAATTTCATAAGCTCCAACTATAGACATGTTAACTTAGAAAACTACAGCCTTTTTATTCTTTTTAAACACATGTATTGAGGTATTACTAACAATAAATTGCACTTTAATTTGTATGATTTGATCAACTTTTGTATATTCATATGCCCACTAAAACATCAGCGAAATCAAGATAATGAACATATATCTTACCCCCCAAGTTTGTTCAAGTACTTTTTAATACCTCCCTCCCAAACTTCCTAAAACCCATCCTCCAGCCCCCAGGCAAACACTGATCAGGTTTCTGTCAATATAGATTAGATTAGATTAGATTAGATTGGGTTTTCTTGAATTTGTACAAACACAATCATAAAGTATTCTCTGTTGTCGAACTTGTTTTACTTACATAACTCTATTGAGATTTTTCCATGTTGTTATGTGCATTAATAGTTTATCCCTCCAATTGCTGAAAAGTATTCCGTTGTTCAGAGATGCCACAATTTGCTTATCTGATCACTGATCAGTTTTGAGTTGTTTGAAATACTTGGATATTGTAATACCTTTATACACATTTGTATTTTAGTATATATACAAACATTTGTGCGTAAGAATTTGCATAGTTACATGTTTTTCACTTTTCTTGAGTAAATACCTATTAGAGTTATGACTGGACCATAAAAAGTAAGCCTTTTTAATCGCAGCCATTCTAATAGGTGTATAATAGTGTCTTATTGGCTATGTGACCAATGATGTTGAACATTTTCTGTGTGCTTAATGTGCCACTCATACGTGTTCTCTGATGAAGTATTTATTCACTACTTGCTTAGATTTTACTGTTACTTCTTTATTATCGATTTGGGGATACATACACACACATATCTACACACGCACCCACTTCACACAATGGATACAAGTCCTTTATCAGATATGTGATTTACAAATATTTTCTCTCAGTTAGTGCCCTGTATTTACATTCCCATAAACTTTCAAAACTCTAAATTTTGACAAAATCTAATTTATTAAATTTTAATTTATGGATTGAGCTTTTAGTGCCTTATATACAAAACATCTGCCTGATTCCAGAATTCTTATTCCATGTTTTCTTCTGGAAGATTACTGTTTTCAGTATTATATTTACATCTATGATTTATTTTAATTTTCTATTACATGAGGTATGGATCAAAGTTCTTTTGCTTTTTAGTATATGGATCCCCAACGTTTCTAGCATCTAGCATGAGTTGCAAAAACTATTCTTGTCACTGAATAGCCTTCCCACCATTGTTAAAATTCAATTGCACATGTATATATGGGTCTAAGTCTGGACTCTCTCTTCTTCCAATTATGTATTTATATATGTTTGCAAAATCACAGTTTTCTGTACCTTTTTAAAAAGTCTTGAAATTAAATATTATTTGTCATTTAACTTTTTTTTTCTTTTCTAAGTTTGGTAATTCTAGGTCCTTTTTATTTTCATATATCAACTGCTACAGAATTTTGATTTGAGTTAAGTGTGTAGAGTAATGTACACAGAATTGATGCCATCCTAATGATACTTAATTAACCCAAAAGAATATATTTTCTCTGCTTATAGAAGGATTTTTTTCAGCTATGTTTTGTGGTTTTTTATGTCTACAAAAAAACATTTTTTATATTTCTTTTTATTGCTTTATTGCACTGGCAAAAACCTCCAAAACTATGTTAAGAAGAAGTAATAAGAGCAGAAATCCTTACCTTCTACCTTGTCTTATGACTAAATCATTTAGTCTTTCATCATTCAGTGGGATGCCATCTGCAGGGTCAATTTTATTCTATTCCTTTTGTTCTAAGTATTTTTATCAGGAACAGAGTTTGGATTTTGTCAAATGGTATTTTCTGTGTTTACAGAGATGGCCATATAGTAAAATGATGTATTATTTGATTTATTTTTTAAATATTGAACAAGCTCTGTATTATTGGGATAAAAGCCTCTTAGCTGCATTATACTATAATCATTATACACTGTTGAATTCAGTTTACTGAAGTTTAAAAATAATTTTGCACCTATTTTTACGGGGACATTATTTTACAGTTTGGTTTTCATGTAATGTCTGTTTGGGTTTGGTGTCATGGTAATACTGTCTCACACAATGCAGTCAATAAGTATAAGATGCTCTTTTAATTTTTTTTGAAGAGTTTGCATAGAATTGATATTATTTTTCCTTAAACATTTGGCAGAATTTAAAAGCAAAGGACTGCATTATCTTTCTTATATGAGTTATAGCTACAAATTCTGTTTCCTTAGTAGTTGTAAAGCTCTTCAGGTTTTCTTAATTCTTGCATGACCTGGTTTGGCTTTTTTTCCCCCCCTTTTCTTCATCTTTCAGGGAATTTTTTAATTTCATCACAGTTGAAAAAAGTTGTTCATAATATTTATATTATCCTTTTGATACTCTAGTAATGATAGCCATTAGTGATATTGTTAATTTGTAGCTACTTTCTTTCTTTTGTTGTCCAGCGTGACTAGACTTTTTAGTTGATTGATTTTCTCAAGGAACAAGTTATATTGGTTTTTCAATAGTTTGTTTTCTCTTTTTTTGCTCCGATCTTCTTTTTTTCTGCTTACATTGAGTTTCATTTGCTCTTTTTGTCTATGTCTTTGAGTCAGAAACCGAGGTCATTGATTTGAGACCTGCTATTGTTCTCATATGTGCATTTTAGTGAGAAATAAATTTCTCTCTAGGTATACCTTTAGATGTGTTGTTGGTTTTTGTACCAATACAATAAAAATTTTGCATTGTCCTTAATGTTTATTTTTCTTTTCTTGTCAGTTGTGTTACAGGATGCTTTTAGCTTCTGTCACTGGTTTTAGCAATTGGATTATGATGTAACTTTCTATAATATGCTTCAACTATTTTGTACTTGAAGTTTATAAAACTTCATGAATCTGTGATTTTTATGGCTTTCCTCAAACTTGGAAAAGTTTCCAGCAAGTCCCTTTAATATTTTTTGCCCTATATTCTTCTCTTTAAGGGCATTTAATTATAATTATGCTAGGTTTCCTATATGTGCAATACAGTGCACGGGTGCTATTTATCTTCTTTTTTTCCCTTTTAGCCATTTTAAATCGTTCCCATTCATCTTCATCTTCACGTTTATTAATCTTTTTCTCTTTCGATATCTAACCTGCTTTAATTCCATCTAGAGTATTTTTTCATTTCATAGATTATAATCTCTTCTCTGGAAGAGTTATTTCTGGGTTGTTTTCGATTGACAGATTTTTCCTGGCAGCTATATTTTCTTGTTTTTTTGCATGCCTGTAATTTTTGACTTGATGACAAACACTGTGGTTTTACTGTGTTTAGTGTTAAGTAGCTTTGCATTTTCTTTTTTCTTTTTTTTTTTTTAGCTTCGCATCTTCATATATACTCTTGAGTTGCATTCAGATGTGTTTAATTTTTTTCATTTATTTGAGAGATACCATGAGTGAGAGAGAGAGAGAGAGAGGAGAGAATGAGTCCGCACAAGCAGGGGGAGGAGGGGGGCAGAGGGAGAAGCAAACACCCTGCTGAGCAGGATCCTGGGATCATGACCTGAGCCAAAGGAAGATGCTCAACCGCTTACCTGAGCCGTCCAGGCACCCCTCAGATGTGTGTTTAAATTACTCACAACGTCTTAATCTTTTGGACCTGGCTTTTGTGCTTTATTAGCGCCCTTTTCCTAGACCTAATTTTGCCCCATAAATCAAGTAAGACCTTCCTGGGTAGTCTACCAAAGCCCCATGAGTTACGAATTTCTCCTCTTAGGTTGGTGGAAACAGAACTATTCCCAGTAACATGCCAGTTCATAGTTTTGCTCCCTCCTAATCCTTGTGATTGATTACTTCTATTGTTTCAACTTTAGCTATATCCAAATATGTTCTGATCAGAACTTAGCTGAAAACTTGAGTTATATTTTCTTCAGATTTTAGTAGTTCCCGCTTTGTGGAGCTCTCTCCCATGAATTACTCAGCCTTTCAAACTCTAGACACTTTGTCCTCGACATGGACTATCAGCTTGAATGCAGGAGATTGACAGACTCCATCTGGTATCTCATTTCCTGTATTATTGTCTGGAACCTCTCCCTGGCAGCAAACTCGGAAGTTTTATGGATCACATCCTATCTCTTTTCTCTGGGATTATTGTCATTGTTCGCTGGTGTGTAATCCTTCAAAAATAATTTTCATTTAGTTTCATATATTTCATTTAGTGTTAGTGGGGTGTGTGTGTGTGTGAGCGTGCGCATGCACGCACGTGTGCAGGGGGGACTAGTAAATCCATTCCTTGTTATTTTACAGTTGCTAAAAAGGGACATTCAAAATATTTTTAAAACATGTTTTTAGTTATATAATGTAGTCACTCTTGTATAGGAAGTTTTGTAGTGAAGAAGACATCTATTAAATTTTTCTCTCAATAGATACTTCAGTGGTATTTTACTCTACTTTTACTAGGTTTTGAAAGTTTCCATTTATCAATCACCTAACTAACTTTAGTAAGTAGAGATCATTATAATATATATATAGGTTTATGTATTTTTATTAATTGTAAATATTTGATAATGCCATTAACCTCAATAAACTTGTATTGTATAAATAACACACTATTGTGTAGGGGATACATGATTGCTGGAAACTTGGTTGCAGTCTATCAATCTATATATATCATCTATATATATATAAAATGTATATATGTATACATATATATGGATTAGATATAGATACAGATTGATACAGATACAGATATAGAAATAGATATGGATACATAATCTACCCAGTCTATACAGATATATCCCTTCCTATATCTGGAATTTCCTCAGGATAAGGACAGGCTGTTGCCTGTTTATATAAAGAAATATGCATACACACACACACAAAACCTTTAGATATCTTACTACACTGTGAGAAACTAGCAATAATTCAACAAGGAGACAACATGTAATATGTGACACTTTCGTTTGCTCCTATAGAATTTAGAAGGAGGATTGATCCCCACAGCAGAAATGGGCTACGATAAGCAACATGCAGAAATATTTCCAGGGAAATCTTAGGAACTATTTCTCACCCACCAGTAAATCTGTTCATCAAACATATTTTCTGATATACATCTGCCGCTTGCAACATGAGATTATGATTACAATTAGCAGCTGTTGTCAGCTCTGCTTTACTTCATTAGTAATCATGGATTTCCCAAGTTATAGGGTTGATTATAGCTTTACAGGTTCTGAAAGAACATGTTGTCTCATTTCACACCTATTTTATGCTCAACGTATTTAAAGTTCAGCAAATTTTAGAAGAAATTTTTTCTACCGCAGTCAAACTGAGAAGTAAGTACACAAAAAACTTGTTGGAAAGAAATGTTTTTATGCTTCAATAAATGTACATGATTCTGCCCTAAGCCGGAATGAGTGAATAAATGGATGTTTGTATGGGGGTGTGTGTGTGTGTATGTGTCAGTGTTTCTCTAATATTCTAATACTTTGATTTTATTAGAGAGAATAAAATAATATTCATTTATTTAAAAATCATGATTATTTAAAAATCATGCCATTAATATTTGAAAAAAAAATTTGAACTATTGCTCAATATTGAGCAACTTTTGAGCAACTATTTTGAGCAACTATTGCTCAATAGTTGAGCTCAATAGTTGCTAAAATTTGAGCAACTATTGCTCAAATATTGCTACTATATAGTCACATTCTCTTTTTGAAGAGCAATGAAAGTTTCATAGTTCGTAGATCGAAAACACATTTCTGGAATGCAGTAGCTAGAAAGGAAAGAGCAAATTAATAGCGTAATAATACTGACTTAGTGGGTGGAAGATGTACGTGGCATTCAGTAAAGGAAGAGAAGTACTACCCCTGACACATTTCTGCATACTACTGATTTGTTCTGGTGTTTGCAATTTAATTTACGTGTTTTATTGTGATAGATGAAAATACAGGGATCTGATATGTGTTGGATTCTTAACAGAAGAACATGAAAAATGAAAAGAAAACAAACTGAAGCAGAGTTCAGCTTCTACAGAGGCAGTTCTCTTGTGCTCTTTTGCATTTATTTGCTGTTCTGCAGATCTTGTTTCACTTAAGAAGTTATGCCAGCAGCCATTTTTTTTGTTTAACTAACTGATCAAAATTAAATGTAAGGAGATGAATAAAATAGTGTTGTTTTAATAGGCCATCTGCTGGAATATGAAGATAGCTTTGTCCTGTGTTGTTTATCAAGCTCTTTCTGGTCATCTGCAGTAATCCAGTGTATTTATTACTAATAGGTAAACCAGAATGTCCCATTCTGTGTTGAAAACAGAATATGGGCTGCTGAACAAAAGACAGTTATCACTGGGCTTTGACAAATTGTGAGACATCATTTGCACTAGGGCAAATTTCTGAATATATACCTGGAAGTGTTCAGTGTTCGTGTTAAAGTGAGCCATTTCTAAATTGTCGAAGTGGTTCTCCACCATGAATTCTTCACTTGGAAAGTGGTACCTTTCAAGATTGAATCTACAAATAGGGTAGTCAGAAACTTATTCTGACACCACATAAGCTCCAAGCATGTCAAAGCTGCACTTGCATAAAGTTAGAATTGTTATCTATTCCTCGACCATAGAAAGCCCCATGCTCATCTCCAGGGCAAGTAACAATGAGTACAAAGGAATTTTATTTTTCATTTTGATCTTCAATGCTAACAGTAGGAAAAAAATCCAATGTCTGATTAGCCATAGCAGAATGGCTAGCTACTGACTTTTCCAACAATCAAAAGAAATATATTCAGGCAAATATTATAAATTGAATTCCACTCAATACATAGATGTGGTTGAGTTATGTATGTGTATATATATATATATATATATATATATATATATATATATATATAGTTTTTTTTTTTTCGCACTGCTTTCTTTGCATTCATTTTAGGGTTGTTTTATTCATTAGCAGAATTTGGTGAAAGTATTTAATTATTTAAGTAAAACAGAACATTTAAACATGTTCTACTGGCTTTCCTAGTCCATGTTAGGAACTAAAATTGTATGAGGCTTGACACCTAGAGATAGGAAGCACTATACTTTTTTCCATGTCAGCATTTATTAAGCAATAGAGATTTAGAAGAGAAAACTTAACATGACTGCCATCCTCAATTTTAGTACATTAATAGTTATTTTTTTAATAAGCTTTCAGATCCTTGTCTGACAATGAATTGCTGGTTAAAACCTGATATAAATTTTGCTTCTAGGAGATATACATATACACCACGTGTATTTTATATATTTATTTTTGTATCTAGCTTCTAGTTACCTTCTATCTCTTTAGGAGTTCCCACACCAGAAGTATAGCTACTTTTCAGCAGTGACCATATATCATATAATCAATAATTTGACCAAATATCAAAAATCTCCCCAATTTTCTCATAACACCATGTAGGAAAATTACAATTACGATTATTGAAAAAGTGAGAAGATACCACCATTTTTCTGTGGCTCTATTGCCCACCGCACAACCCTTCCAAAGGACAAGAAGGTGAAGGGTCTGGTTTTATATTTTGAGACTAGGTACAGAAAGGAACCTAAAACCAACTATGTAAAGCTTTTATCTATTCCATATTCGAGATAAATTATATAGGGGTGCCTGTGTGCCTCAGTTGGTTAAGTGTCTGCCTTAAGCTCAGGTCATGATCCCAGTGGGATCGAACCCTGCGTCAGGCTCCCTACTCAGCAGGGAGTCTGCTTCTCCCTATGCCTACTGCTCCCTCTTCTTGTTCTTTTTCTCTCTGCTAATAAATAAATAAAATCTTTTAAAAAAAATCCAGTATATGTATATTTTGCCCACATGCTCAAATACTCACTTTGAAATGGTATCTGTCAGTCTGAGAAACTCTTTTGATAAAGTTTAGCAGAAAATAAATCAGGCAAACCCCGTGATGTTAAGCTATTACAATTATTTTGGAAAGCTGAGTTTACTAATGGATCTCTTAATTTCAGTATAGTTCATATAACAATAGACTAAGTCATGGATTCTTTATTAGAACAACCAAGGCAAACAAACAAACAAACAAGAATCAAAGAATTTAGATAAATAGATTTTCATCCAATATTTTTTTTAAATTACAAATATTTCATGTTTATAACATTGGCTGCTCAATATCTATTACTTATATATTTGTCAAAGTCAGTGCCTGATACTGAATATATGACATTTATAATGAGAGTTGTAACTTCCCAATTTACCAGATCAAAAATGAGTTCATTTGCTAACTGAAGTCAGTAAGATACCTAGAAAAATGAGAACTATACCGGACGCTGTTTAGTCTGTTAGTTTTCTCCCTTTTTTTTTTTCTTTTTCTGTCTTTATTCTAATCAGTTTATTCCATCGTATATAACCTTACTGTATGAGCCTTGTCCATAGGCTTTTAACATGCAATTGGCCTAGGATGTTTGTTAGAAATAAAAATCCCAGCTCCAACACCAGACCTACTGAATCAGAATCTGTTCTTAACAAGATCCTAATGTAATTCATATGAACAGTAATGTTTAAGAAAAACTTGTTTTCCTATATGGCTTAATTAGACACTCAGCAGAAATCTCAAACAGATGTAAAGTGTTAGTATAGCCTAATACGGCCTAACATAATGAAAGGATTTTATTATAAGCTGGTCTTTTAAAAGATCTTTCTTATAAGTCCACCGCAGCCTTCCATTGCTGTCATTAAAAATTACCATAAACTTACTGCTTAAAGCAACTCAAAGTTATTGTCTTACAGTTTTATAGGTCAGAGATCTAGGATGAGTCTCACCGGACTGAAGTCATGGTGTTTGTGTGGACAGGGCCACATTCCTGTCTGGAAACTGTAGGAGATAAATCGTTTCCTTGCTCACTCAAGTTATTAGCAGGCTTTAGTTCTTTGCAGCTACAGGTCTGAAATTGTTATTTTCTTGCTGTCAGCTCAAGGTTCATCCTGAGTTTCTAGAGGCTGCCTGTATTCTTTGGCATGTGGTTCCTTTCCGCTGTCCTCAAACCAGCAATGAGAGGTTAAGTCCTTTTCGGACTTTAAATCTCTTTTTTCCCTCCTGTCTTATTTCTCAAGACCCCATCTCTGCCTTTTTCTTCCACTTTAAATGGTTCATATGCTTAGTGTAGGCCTATCTAGATAATCAAGAATAATCTCCCTTCTCGGTGACTTTAACCTTAATCACATCCTCAAAGTTAACTTTCACCAGGTAAAGTAACAGAGTCCCAGGGCAGGGATTAGGGGGTGGGCATCCTTTGGGGGGAGGCGGGGAGGCATTATTTTGCCCACCACGGAGTGATACAAAGTTTATGATGACCTCTTCCATAGCCAGCCTTGAAGAAAAGAGTCATAAAACTCTGTGTAATATGTCATTTCATTTTTATCTGCAATAGCTCAGAGGAATAGATTGGAGGATAACCTTTATTCATCTGAGATGTTCCTTAAATAGAGAGCCATTCAAGAGCAATGTACTTTACAGCAGCTTCTCTCTATTCACTTACAGTCATAAGGACTCCGTGGACACATGTTCTTGTGTTTTTTAGCATAATTTTAATTTATCTAATGCAATTGACTCTATCAAATTTAATATGACTGATTACTATGTTTCAGGCACTGCAACAGGTCTATGATAGGTTAAGCAAATCAAGTGACAATTAAAAACTCACTTAAAGGTTGCCACAAGGACTCAGGAGTATAAATAATAACTCTAAAGTACATATAATCATAGAGTAGTAGTGATGGAAAAGGCCAAATATATCAAACCGTGTAAATGACAATTATATTAAACAAAAATTTGTGAAAGTTGTCAGCATTTTACTGGTCATGACTCTATGAGAACATTGCTTAAATTGCCTATAACGTTAAGAAATAGCAGATGAATTAAGATTCTTAATGCCTAGATTCATGAATCTCTTTTCTGCCAGATACTCTATTGATCGGCATACTGATATGGACCGGATTTTTAGCATTCACTCCGAAAATGGCTCTATTTTCACTTTGAAACCCCTCGATCGGGAATCATCTCCTTGGCACAACATCACCATTACAGCCACAGAAATAAGTGAGTGGGAAATAATCCACCTGAACACCAAAGTGGTAAAATAATAGCATTCCGTAGACTCTATTTCTTGGATGATTTTATCATTAGCAACATCAGACTGTGTTGGATACTTGTATTATTTTAATGACTATCGAATATCCACTTTTTAAACTTGATATTCTTTTATGCCTTACTCTAGGATAGAAATACAATCTAACCTCCTAAAAATAATTAATCTAAGAAAATTATGTCTGACAAATAATACTTCATTCTCAATCATATTCTCCTCTTTTTAATCATGCTTTCCATCTGGACCATGTAAGAAAGCTCAACTATTCATCAGCAATCCAATTGAGAAAGTGAATACCACAGAAATGATCTGTTGCTAAGTTACAAATGGGGTGAGAGGTATCACCGCTCTCTGTAAATGAGACTGAAGTCTTACACATGTTCTCGTTGCAGATAACTCAAAACAAAGTAGCCACATCCCTGTCTTCATCAGAATTCTAGATATAAATGACCATGCTCCGGAATTTGCCATGTACTATGAAACATTTGTTTGTGAAAATGCAAAACCTGGGCAGGTAAATAAAATTATTATAAACTTTAAAAATATATCTCCTCTTCACAAAGGCAGATAACATTATATTAATTCACTTGCACCAACTTTTTTTTATGCAAACCCTTGTCAATCCTCTTGGTCACATGTTCATCTCCCCTTACCAAAACACTCACAGTGATCTAATCAGATGACTTCTGAAGTTGTTCTTATTATGAAAGTCATATGTAATAGGAAAAGTTTTAATATATGCTTTAATTTATATACAGGGTATATAATGAATATATATATGGAAAGTTCTTCCCTGGATTCATAATTATGCTGATACTGAGTTATATTCAAGAATAGAATGGAAATATATTACTAAATAAAACATGAAGTATGAAAATGAAATTGTTCTGGGTTAGTATAAAGGGAATCACAATAATTGTCTCATTGATTATATTTTTCCTCTTTTAATCTCAGGCAGGATATTTTGGTTTGATAAATTATACTTTGAGATTTGTCAACTTTAACATTATTGAGATAAAATGAGATTGTACAAGAGTTACAAAGTCTTCTTGCAAAGTCCCCCTAATATACAAGAGATCTCTAAAGTAACTTTAAGCAAATGCAGAGTATGTTCATTTTTGACACTAATATGGTATTTTATAAATGACAGCTACTGCACAAATTTCACTGAAAGAAATTTTAACAAGTTATTTAGATACTTCTTTAAAGAAAAAAAGTAGATAGATGTTAAGAATCATATATAATTCTATTGTGTCTATTTAAATATAGAAAAAAAAAGTGAAATACTGTCCTCCTTTTCTTCCAGTGAGGATTGCAATGGACCAAATGTTCATCTGAAGCCCTAGCCCCCAAAATGGCTATATTTAGAGATGGAGCTTCTAAGGAAGCAATGAATGTTAAATGAGATCCTAAGGTTGGGGCTTTGATTGGAGAGGATTAATGTCCTTCAAAGAAGAGACACCAGAGAGATCGCTGTCTCTCTCTCTATGCACACACTCAAAGGAAAGGCAATGTGAGAATGTAGCAAAGATGTCTGCAGGCCAGAGAGAAAGCTCTCATCAGAAACCTGCTAAGCTGGCACCTTGATCTCAGACTTCCAGTCTCCAGAACTGTGAGAAAATAAATTTCTGTTATTGAAACCATCCAGGCTGCAGTGATTTTCATGGCAGCCCAAACAAGCAGACCAAGACAGAGATTCCACTTAATATACAAGAATAAAAATGGGGTATTATCATTATTTGCCAAAAAGAATCATTACACAGTTATTTGGATTAAAGATTGTTTTTCTTTTTTCACTTTGCAACATGTAATGGACATACTCTCAATTTAGTAAATGATTCTTTTTAATTTGATGCTGAATTTTTATAGTACAGCTATACATTAATTAGCTTATTCAACTATCCACTTACTAACAGAAATTTGGTTTATAAACACAATGTTACTCTAGCAGATAGCACTATAATGAGCATTATAATACATTTATATTTATACACTACCTGGTACTCTTTTCCTTTGATACAACCTTTGAAGCAAGAATAATTAAATTGCATATATAAATACTCACCAATGCCTCCGAACAGCTTCCCAAATAGGTCATTTACCTAGCGTTTTGCCTATTTATTGGAACACTAGACTTTAAGTGTCCACCCAATAGTAATATCTCATAATAATTTTAACATGGATTCTTCCCCAATTTTTCAGGCTGAACATTTTTTCATAAATGTGTGGCCATTTTAAAATAATCTTCACAGATGTATTAGTTTCCTAAGGCTTCTATGAGAAACTACCACAAACTAGAGAGCTTAAAATAACAGAGATGTGGTCTCCCACAGTTCTGGAGGCTAGAAGTCTGAAATCAATGGTGTCAGCAATCTGTCCTCTCTGTAAAGACTCTAGGAGAGGACTCTGTTTCCTAACTTCTGGAATTGCCGGAATACACTGGCATTCCTTGGATTCTAAGAATTACTCCAAATCTCTGTGCACACTGTCCCATGACATTCTTTTTCTATTTCTCTGTATCCACATTTCCCTCTTATGAGACTCCATTCATTGGTTTAGGGCCCACACTAATCCTACGGTATCATCTTAACTTGATGGCATCTACAAAGAGCCTGTTTCCAAATAAGATCACATTCACAGATACTGGGAATTAGGATCTGAACATGTATTTTGGAGAGACAAGTCAATTGACAATAGCATATACATAGTCTTTCTTTATTTGCCTATTAATATACTTTTCTTCTGTTGACCCATGTGAGTGATTGATACACACTAAAATTAGTATTTGAGAATGATAAAGTATATTGACATTAACTAATAATTATTTTAATATATACTATTAAAATTTCTGTCATTGTTCATACACTTGGCAGAAATCAGTTTGCTTGTTAAAATTAACAAGGCTGAAAATATAGTTTAAGCTTACTGATATGTATTCTCTATTAAAATATGCATAAACAGTGGCCCATCTACTCATTTTAAGAACTCAGCCATATAACCATAGGACTGATGTTGTTTATGTCTAAATTATTCCTAAAAATTAGACATATCATTGCCAATCTGGAACAGGAGGTTAAACGAAAGTATTTAAGTAATAAAAGTATTTTTTTCTAGGTCATGATCCAATCTCCTAAGGAGAAAATGTGCATTACATTTGTATTAATAATCGTGCACCTTCAGAAGCATTGTATAAACAAAAGTAAGGTTCCATGACTCTCTGCCAATAAAATGAGTGAAATCCTAGTTAATATTAAATTAAAGGGGAAATGGTATTGACTAGTGAGTACTCAGGTTAGTATGGCTGTAGAGGGTACACAATAACCAAGACAACAGGTATGTCAAACTGCTGTGAGATTCCAATAACTGTTCATCACAGAAGTTGCACTGTTACACCTGGAAGTGGTGCAACTCTTTCTTTTTTGTGGAAAAGAAATCTGAAAGTAAGAGTAATTAAATGGCTGTTGATTTCAAGTCGCACCAGATTGCAGACCCGTGACTAGAAAAACAGGCCCCATGATGGGTAGCTTAGTGCTTTTTCCCTATAAAATGTTCAGTGGAATTTTTCTGACTGACCCATTATTTGCTGCTCCATCTTCACAGTAAGGCACACTTCTGACTTACAGTGAGTACAGTTAAGAGGTGTTGTAATTTCTCCACTTTGACCTAATTTTATGAAATATTAAAGGCATTATTTTTATATCTTCCTACACTTTACAGATACCATTAAAAGAAAAACCAAAACTTTGAATAAAATATGCAATATGATCGTAGTCAGATCGTCCCATCGCTTTAGAATCTTCTGCTTTCTGGTATTATGTACCATATTGCTTATTTTTCCAAAACTATATTTATAGTGTTCTTGATCTGTAGGAGTAGCTGTGCTAATCACTTTTGTTTTTTTTAAAAATGCATCTGTTATGTTCTCTGCCTTTGAGACAATCGTTAGTTAGTGGAGGCAACAGATTAGTAACCAATTATTAATAAAACAGACTGGTGTTCTCTAACAATGTTAAAAAAAGATAGATGTTGGACTGATTAAATTGTTCTTTGAGGTTGGATATTCCAGGAGCCAAGAATCAGACAGTGATCATAGAGACACCTTGCACAGTAATACTTGATGAACATATTTTAACCTTAACTAATTGTTACACTACACTGAACCATAAAAAGCTTTGGCATAATTTCTGAAAATGGCCCGTTCTTTCTTTCTTTAATGTCAATGATATCTTTAAAACACAAACACTGACTTAAAATGTCCTATAACAACAAGAGTTGCTTTTCGTTGTGCCTTATTTAATTTATTGATTTGGTTTCAGTTGATTCAGACTGTCAGTGTCATGGACAAAGACGACCCTCCCCGAGGCCACAAATTTTTCTTTGAACCGGTACCAGAATTTCCTCTCAATCCGAACTTCACCATTGTAGATAATAAAGGTATAGAACATTTTTTAAGCTAAAACTGAGATCTTCAGATGCAAAATTAAAAACTGGTCTGAGTTTTTTCTCCCTCACTTTTTTTTTTTGCCCCCTAGATAATACAGCAGGAATCATGACTCGAAAGGATGGGTACAGCCGCAACAAAATGAGCACCTATCTACTGCCGATTTTAATCTTTGACAATGATTATCCAATTCAGAGCAGCACTGGCACACTCACTATCCGTGTGTGTGCCTGTGATAATCAAGGAAACATGCAGTCCTGCAATGCAGAGGCCTTGGTCCTAGCAGCTGGCCTGAGCACAGGGGCCCTCATTGCCATCCTTCTTTGTGTCATCATCCTACTTGGTAAGCTACACTTCCGAATGCTCATTTCACTCTAATAAGTCTCTCCCTTCTCGTTCAGTGATGGTGCAACCGAAAAGCACACTTCTCTAGAGCTAAATGTTGAAATAGTTAACTTTTTATAAAATGGTTCTTTCTACTGGAAAAAAAATTGAGTTCTCTCTGAGATAGGTCTAGCTATCCAGAGATAAAAAACAGATAAGGGCGCCTGGGTGACTCAGTTGCTTGAGTGACTGCCTTTGGCTCAGGTGATGATCACAGAGTCCTGGGATCGAGTCCCACATCAGGCTCCCAGCTCCATGGGGAGTCTGCTTCTCCCTCTGACCTCCCCTCTCATGCTCTCTCACTCTGTCTCTCTCTCTCTCAAATAAATAAATAAAATCTTTAAAAAAAAAAGATAATAACTAGTGCTATATACACATATACAGACACATATTTTAAATCTATTTTATATTATACTGCTTAGTGCTAACGAACCATGGCCACTGTTCTAAGGATATTTAATTTTATAACTGATTTAACACATATCAACTGTGTAAGATAAATACGTTGATTCTTCTCAAGAAAGACTAAACGTATAAATTCATTCATTTAGAAAGGTTTTAACGAGCATTCAAACTCATAAGTCTATTTCAGAATTTTCCTTCTAAACCATTATTCTCAAAAACAAAGACAACCTTTACTAATAAAATTACAAGCAAAATTACTAATAAAATTACTAAACAAAATTACTAATATACAAAATATTAAATTATGTATATTAGACACCTAATTGGCAAGTGCATTTAAATTGTCAAGATAAGATAAACTTTTTATTCATGTAATTTGTGAAACATAGCTGTAAAATAAAAGTTTAAGTTCATTTTTTAAAAATATCACTATGACATTGTGGTCATACCTAGTCCCGCAATGTTTTCTAAAGTCATGCTTTCAATAGCAAATGTTTTATTTGAGCATGCCCTAACAGGACAACAATTTAATTCAATTAAACTGTTGTTCCACTGTAAAACATTCCCCCCAAAATTGTTTCCATCAAATATTCATCCAAAATGCTTATGCTTAGGGCATGAGAGCCAGCCAAATTTATGTTCCAGTGCTCATATGTGCTGGCTCCTTTTCACAGCAAATCCTTTCAAGCTATCTGGATGAAATCCCTTTGGCCAGATATCCTTGCAGGACTTCAGTGGGGGATTGATGAAAAGTGAGGGGAAAACATTTGTCTCAGCTAAAATGATCCAACTATTTAGAAAAACATTTTCTCAGGGTGCTTTAGAATGTTCATACCACCAATCCACATCTCAGAACTGCTGCTGGAAAGTTCAGCTCTTCTATAAAATATTTTTGTCTCCCCACGGAAAATAAATTTTGGCTTCCCTTTTGGCTAAGTGCTACTGATACTATATTTTATTTGCTCACACAGTTCTACTTTCCTAATTTCTAACAACATGGAAATATGTACCTTACAAATTTGATTTTTAGCATTTCTATATTAAGATAATACACACAGACATAAAGATAAGCATGCACACATGGGGGGAACAAAAGGACCCCCAAAACAAGCTGAGATACCATAACATTAAGAAACTAAATTGCATATTTTTCCTATGCAGAAATCCTAGAAGGCTGTTTCATTATTCTGAAAAGTCTGCCACCTTTCTGCCCTTCTACCTTCCCAACTGGCTGCTTATATATGGAGTGGTTTTCTATTATTTTAGTTTAAAATTGGTTCTAATTCAGGTTTTGTTATCAAACTTCCTAAAGCATTTTTGCTGTGATTTCACCTTTTCTTTAAGTTTTTATTCAAATTCAACTTAGTTAACATACAGTGTAATATTAGTTTCAGGTGTACAATATAGTGATTCAACCTTCCATACAACACCCAGGGCTCATCACAGCAAGTGCCCTCCTTCATCCCCATCACCCATTTAACTTATCCCTCTTCCCCACCTGTCTTCCAGCATCTCTCAGTGTGTTCTCTTTAGTTACAAGTCTATATTATGTACGGTTTGCTTCTCTCTGTTTTTCTTTCCCTGTGTTCATCTGTTTTGTTTCTTAAATTCCACATATGAATGAAACCACATGGTATTTGTCTTTCTCTGACTTATTTCACTTAGCATAATACTCTCTAGCTCCATCCATGTCCTTGCAAATGACAGGATTTCATTCTTTTTTATGTCTGAGTAATATTCACGGTATAGATATATACCACCTCTTTATCCATTTGTCTGTCGATAGATACTTGCACTGTTTGCATAATTTGGCTATTGTGGGTGATGCTGCTATACACTGCGGTGCATATATCCTTTTGAATTAGTATTTTTGTATCCTCTGTTAAATACTTAATAGTGTAATAGCTGGATCATAGGGTAGTAATATTTTTAACTTGTACTGTTTTCCAGAGTGGCTACACCAGTCTGTATTCCCACCAACACTGCACGAGGGTTCCCTTTCTCCACATCCTCACCAACAACTGTTGTTTGCACACAGTTAACTAAATTTCTAAGTTTCTATAGTAAAGAGAGACTACTCTTAGCAAGAGAGTGATATAGCATGGACAATGATACTTTAAACCTACCTATTACAGTCTGAAGAAATGTAGTTCTTAGAGTTTGTCTATGTTACAAGGCAAAGTCAAGGACTAAAATCTGAGGCAGGACTTTTCTAATTATTTTGGTTCCTTAAGACACCTTGGGAGTCAGAGGAAGCTTATGGGAAGTATTTAGAATGATAATTTAAATTAATGTATTAGACAAAATGTAGCATATGTATCAGACAAAAGGAAATGTGTGCATCCAATTAAACAAGAAATAAAAGCAAAATGTGCTTATTGTCATATGTACCCTGTTCTAGTGCAAGTCTAATGATCATTTGAGATATGTCATAACTAAAATGCAATATAAAATATCCCTGCTTTCTAGTGATTTTATAGTAACTGTATATTCTGATATTCGTAATAGAAATAAATTTCAATTACAGATTAATGAACATAATGATACACTTTTTTCTATTCCTTATCTTAACCTTTCTAAATTCCATTCAATAAATAACCTCAGGCTGGGGAAACGAAGTAGGTGATTTTGACCCAACAGAGGGGAAAAAAACTTAGAATATTCTAAGGTCCACTTGTGGAAGTTAATAAATATTATATTAGCTAAGAAACCCTTCAAACAATTTGACTATATTGTTGTTCTTTTATAGTGAGAATTTATAAAAATTTTGAGAAAAGTAGAGAATTTATAAATTAATTTAATATTAAATTTAGAAGGGACATTTTTACTCCATGATTCACTAGATTGGTGGGTTTCAGATCTATCTTGGAATTAATTAACTTATTTTCATCCTTTAATAGGGAAGAGTACAAATATGTTCCATTTTTATTGAAAAAGTCTCTTTTTTTTAATTGTCTCCAAGATGATTCTGAATATAATACCTCAGCACCCATATTCTGTGGAGAATATAATACCTCAGCACCCATATCCCTATTCTGTGGAGGTTAACTGAAGATGCTTCAAATGAATTTTTTTTTTATTCTTTCTACCAATTAGTAGGAGCTAAGGAAAGTATGTTGGTCAATATGATGATAGCATTGGACAGGCTTTTAATGGAGTTATAATGCACTCAAAAGCCTTGGTGAAATGTGGTCTTAATGTAAATGAGTTTGCTTTGTGTAATCTCAATACAAAAATTGAGAAAAGAAATGACAGATTTTGAGCCAACATTTTCTTCTTTTTTATTAAAACAGAGATAGTATTGACAAAACATTTAGCTGCCCAAAGTAAGGGGACCCTGTTTTTTTTATTTCTCCCATGCAATGTGCAAGGGTGCTTTAGCAAAATTAACTTTATTTCTTAACATTTCTTATATATAAAATTAGGGACTTGGTCCATTTCCAATGGAAAACTTACATCCTGGAAATCATATGTTTTTTTCATATTTTTAAGTGCATGTGTAAATTGCAAAGCGTATTTATTCTGCATACATTCACTGTCACATATACACATATGTTAAATTTCAGTAATATAGCAAAAAACAAGAAAGTATATTCTCTGTGGGGAAGTTCACAATTAGCCTGATAATATGGGTATGTAAATAATAAAACAATATATTGAATAGTGAAGAGAGGGATTATAATTAACATTTTCGCCAGAAAGTTCCAAAGCAACTGTATACGTCAAGGAAATCTTCAGTAACCAGATAATTAGTCTGAGCTGTCTTGTAAGATGAGTACAGGTTAAAGATAAGTTAGAATGAATTTTATATTGTCAATTATAGAGTTATAGTTCAGATTTTAAGTAGGCTTTCAAAACCAAGTCAATAAAGGAATTTAAACATATATGAGCAGGGGGGTGGGAGGATGGGTGAGTCCAGTGATGGGTATTAAGGAGGGCACGTATTGAACGGAGCACTGGATGTTATATGCAAACAATGAATCATGGAACACTACATCAAAAACTAATGATGTACTGTATGGTGACTAACATAACATAATAAAAATAAAAAATAAACAGATATGAGCTACTGGGAGGAATTAGATCAGTAGCACGTATATATTTATGTGTATATATACACACATATGTATATGCATGTGTGTAGTATATGCACATATATAATGCATACATATGCATATATGTGAATAATGTTTTGTATATATACCCTTGAGTCATTAAGAAAATATTAAATTGGTGCTTAATTTCTCTTGGGATACTAATGACTATAGCTTTAGAATTTTATTGTGTTTAAGCAAGCTTACTGTTGAGAGGAATGAAGAATCACATAATTATCAGTTGGCTAAATGAATTAGCCATAACTGAATAAGGCCTTTGCAATGCCAGAAATCTAAGGACAGTGAGTCTTGAAAGTAAATAAAGGGATTGTAAAATCTATTGCTTTACTAATGCAGGACATTTAGTCATTGGCCCAAGGCACCCTGTATCTGTGTAGGGTAGTTACTCTGTCCAAACAAATCTCAGCATCTCTCATACCACACAAACCTCCTTCAGCAAAGTGTGCTATATTTAACTTAAACCTGAATCATGGAATCTCACTATTTTCTCTTTGTTGTTGTTGTTGTTGTTGTTCATAGTTTTAGTTGTACTGTTTGCTGCACTGAAGAGGCAGAGGAAAAAGGAACCTCTGATAATTTCAAAAGACGATGTCCGGGACAACATCGTGACCTACAACGATGAAGGGGGCGGTGAAGAAGATACCCAAGCTTTTGACATTGGCACATTAAGGAATCCAGAAGCAAGAGAAGACAGTAAACTTAGAAGAGATGTAATGCCTGAAACTATATTTCAGATAAGGAGGACTGTGCCTCTGTGGGAAAATATTGATGTACAAGATTTTATCCACCGAAGATTAAAAGAAAATGACTCAGACCCAAGTGCACCACCCTATGATTCACTGGCAACATATGCCTATGAAGGGAATGATTCCATTGCAGATTCACTCAGTTCTTTGGAGTCTCTCACAGCAGATTGTAACCAAGATTATGATTACCTCAGCGACTGGGGGCCTCGTTTTAAAAAGCTTGCCGATATGTATGGGGGTGATGACAGTGACCGAGATTAAGAGTATTGTATGACTTGATCCATGTTTTTGGAAGTGCTCTCCTTGTTACTAGATTGAGTGGCCCACATTCTCTTCCTTGGAGGAAATTTTTAAAAATTTGAAATTACAAACAATACGTAGGTGTTGTCTTAGTAAGGGTTTGCTTAATCAGTAAGTTTCTGTGAATGAATACGAATGATATAGATTTTTAAAAAAAGTAATAATAACCAGTTCACTCTCTTTGCCTAACAATCTCTGAAGGAAAGTATATCACATCAATAATCAATAAAAATTACATAAAAGGCTTTTTGTGCCTTTACTTAACTATAAAGACTTTATAAATGTTTTCTTAACTGACTTACAGTCACCTTTACTATTAAACATTGTGCAACTGCTTTGTAAATTAATATGAAAAAGTATATCCCTAAAGAAATAGGAATGACTATTACTGCCATATTTATTTAGTTGAAGAATGTCTTTGTGTTAATTCATTCATATTTTTATAAATGTATATTTATATTTTTATATTTTTATGAAATAAACTAGTATTTATAAAAATAAATATCATTTTATTTAATTTCCAGAAGCAGTTCTGCTCTCACTTATATCAGAAATTTTTTACATCTTTATAGGCAAAACATGATTCACTCAGGGAAAAAAACAGTTAAGTTACTGCATGTGATTTAGAACTAGAAGGTAGCAAGACTGTAAAAGAGCTTTAGTATAAGTAATGATGTTTTTCTTCTGCTACTTAAATATGGAAAAGGGTTTATTGAACCGTTCATATCTACCCATCGATAAGATGTGAGATCTCTGAAATACAAACTATTATAAATATGCTTAGAAATGATTAAGTTTTTTGTATACTTTTTTTTTTTTTCTGTAGAATCAACCAGTGAATTTTATTGGAGAGTGTATGTAAGGAATGTTATGCAGATAACAAAAAAATCTAAATCACTCTTCCTTCAATAGAATAATTTTCAGAATGAAAAGTAATAGTTCTGATTTTTTTTCTCCACAATCAGGTAATTCATGGTATATAATCTGGGTGACATTTAAAATGTGTATCAACAGAGAGGAGTTTGGGGTTTTTTTAATTGAAAATTTTACTGAGGAGATTCAAAGTCACTGTATATTTGAGAAAATCTTAAAAGAACTAGTGACATGTCCATTGGAGATAAGAAGCCTTAGCGAATGTGAAGTTTTACTAATGATGGGACTTGTCCAGAAAACAGAATACAGACAAATTAAAACTTGGGAAAGACGGAGAAGAGAGAAAGGAAGAATTGTACATAATAATTATTTGTAAATCTTTAAAAGACTTCCAGAAAACTTGAGTTGGTTTAATCGGGAGGATAAAACCTAAACCAAAAGATAGAAACTTCATAAGGAAATACATATTACTCTTTATCTGTGCCATGAATTATTCTTTTCTTTCCCTTTTATTATTCATCTTTAAATGAGCAAATGTCATGGCCAGGGTGATTCCTAGAGTGGAATTTATATAGAAATTTAACATCAGCTAGTCTGTTATCAAGTCTTTTTAAAGAGAAAATACCAATTATGAAAAAACTTATGTATTTTGTTAGTATGTTATAAAATTTTTGAAGACCATTTCAACATCTTTACCACCAGAAGCTACACATATTTAATGCTGAGAAAATAAGACATACTTCGCACTTAGGAAATATCTGAAGTGCTTCTAATCATTGGAATTTCCCAGAAAACGGCAAGTTTTTAGTTTTAGTTTTCATTTAGAAAGTCTTAGTTTTCACTTTAGAAGGTAATTCGTTTTCCCATTGCTAGAGCTATTTCAGCACGAATCAGACAAATATTTGAGAAGGATGATACTGAATGGCCTAAAGTAGTAAAAAAAAAAAAATGAATTCGATACCTGTTCAGACCTCTTATAATCACTTTATTCTATAATCACTAGAAGAGTAAGTGGCAATAAGTTAACAAATTAAAAAGAGGCGTGTAATGACTATGTGCAACACCTGCTTTTTAAAATCATGTTGAGTCAGAAAAGGGAAATTGATAGTCACATGTGCTGGGTTTACCACGCTTTAAATACTAAGCGCATCACAACAAACCAAGCTACCTGAAAGTTGTAAACCTACAAATCCTATGAGAAAATCATATTGCGACTACACAGAATAAGACACATGAAATTTTTAAGCTTGATTATGAAGTTCAAAAGTTCATTTGACTACCATTTTTCAGCACTTTAATAAAACTGGTTTGAGTTCTCCCTTTCCTTGATCTGAGAAGACTGATAAACTGTGTGTTTATGGGGACAGAGCCAACTGATTTCATTCTTAATAAGTATATGACTATTTCTGCTATAAATCAAAGGGTATGATTTGATCAAAATTACCAGATCTGTGAAATACTAACACTTCCTATAGTTTTCTAATAATCTATGACATTCTTATAATGGGAAAAATGCACTTAGAAGTCTCATCAGCTTTTTTAATTTCCTCATGAACTGTGGCATTGGTAAAATTTGAGTGAAATTAATTCCTAATGTGTTTACTTTCCAAACAAAATAAATCAGCTAGCTTTGACTGTTTAAACTTAAGATAGAATTGAAGCTAGTTGAGTCACCATTTTTTCCAAATACAATTAAAACTTAATCATTGTTTTAATTTGTATATTCAACAATTTTCAGAATAATATGTTTATATTTATATTTGAAAGTTTTTTCAGAGAGAGGAAACTATCTACATTATTTGAACTTTAATAAGTAGTCTGGAGAGTATTACCTTCTACACTACCCTCAGGCATATGAAATAGATTTCAATGATTTAAAAATCAATTTAGTAAAGAAAAAAAAAAACAGCATTAACAACAAGAGCAAGCAAACAAATAAGAAAAAAATTCCTACTGTAACCAGTGGTTGAACTGACCACAGCTGATGATTCCTTCCATTTTGGTGTAAGCACCAGAGCTGGCTTGCAGATCCTTTATTATGCTGGTTATTCTTTTACTTTACTCACTCTCCCTAACTGGCTTCTTTCTAACTCTATTTTAGAGTGGTCCACGTCCTCATCTTTCTTTCTTTTTTTTTTTTTAATTTAAATTCTGGTTCTTAATGATCTATCTACCCTCCCAGGTATGACATCTATATCTATATCAATATCTATGTAGACATATGGACATATCAATATAGAGATAAATTGAAAATACCCAAACGAAGACCTCATCTCTGCCTCATTCTTACAATCTAAACACATTTCCAACAAACTATTCTACATTTCCACTTGGGTGCCTAATTAAGTAGGGTACACCCTAATTCTAACCTCCAGTTTTCATCCCTAAATCTGCTCTACTCTCAACTTGGCCCAAGTTGATAGAAAGAAGGAAAGAAAGAAAGAAGGAGGGAAGGAAGAAAAAGAAAAAAAGAAAGAAAGAAAAAAACAAAGAAAGAAAGAAAGAAAGAAAGAAAGAACGAAAGAAAGAAAGAGAAAAAATACAAAAAAAAAATAAAAAGCAATAACATCTTACTAACTTGTCCAGGCCAAAAATCTTGAAGTCATCCTTCATCCCTATTATTCTATAATCCTTCATATCCTATATTTTGGGAAATCCTATAGACTATAACTTCAAAATTTGTCTGGTATAGGATTTTTTTTAAAGATTTTATTTATTTATTTGACAGAGAGAGACAGCAAGAGAGAAAGAAAGAGAAAGATCACAAGGAGGGGGAGTAGCAGAGGGAGACGAAGAAGCAGGGTCTCCACTGAGTAATGAGCCCCATGCAGTGCTGGGTTCCAGCAACTTGGGATCATGACCTGAGTCAAAGGCAGACGCTTAATGACTGAGCCACGCAGGCATCCCTAGAATGACTTTTTTCATCACATCCCCTGCTAGAATCCTGGCCTAAAAGGCTTATCTGGATTATTGCAGTGTACTTCTAACTGTTCTTTCTGACTAGCTTTTGCCCCTACTGTCTACTTTGAACACAAAATACAGAATGGGTTGCATTTCTTTATCTCATCCCCTTCCTTCTTCCTTCCCTCCCTCCTTCCCTCCCTCCCTCCCTCCCTTCCTTACTCCCTTTTAATTGTGAGCATCTCATTTCTCTATTCAAAATTTATCAACCGCTCTTCACAGTGAAAGTCAGTCCTCACAAAGGATCTACCATGTCACAGATCAAGTACCCATTATCTCTTTGATCTCATTCTCCTCTATTTCCTTAACACAATTCACTTTAGTTATTCTGGACCCCCTGTTGTTCCTTAAAAATGCTAAGCATTTTCCCTTTGAACTAACTTATCACTATGCTTGGAATTATTTTTCCCCAGATACCCATGAAGTTAACCATAGGTCTTCCTTCAAGTCCTGGTTAAAATACCACTTTTAAAACTATAATCCCCCAACCCCATTTCTCTTTTCCCAACCTGTTTTTAAAAAAAATATTTTCCACAGCAAATATCGCCACTAAACATGATACATAATTTGTGTATTATTTAATTTTTTCATCTGCCCACTTCTACTAGAATGATTGTTGGTTCACAACTGGCTCCTTTACACCTAGTTTCCCTGGAAAACTCTAGGGAAAACTCTAGGGGAGATGGAAGAAAGAGGCAGGCCACTCCAGATTAGTAGATGGCAGGTTTAATAAGGAAGGGAACTTACATCTGAAGCTTGTCTTGGGCAGCAATAGGACATGTAGATCTCTGCCCTTGCCTGCCAGAATCTTGAAAGTTTATACAGAGGATTTAACTGAATTCAGTCATACACTTAGTCTAGATAGTCTCAAATACTCCCTCCTCTCTTATGGCTGTATTACTGAAACAACTCCTAGTGTGGGAATGGTGGGAAGAATGTACATTCCAAGGACAGGGGAGGGTTGTGTGAGGAGCTTTTGACTCCCCAGGGTCCAGTCTTTGGGACAACCTGAGGTCACATCCTCTCAATGACCTCCTCCAACAATGACTGGTCCCCAAATCATACCTTGTTGACATGCAGCAAATATTTGTTAAAGGTTAAGTGACATGCTCAATATTTAGATTTGACACTTTTCCTAATTTGGTAAAATATTATGAATATATAGGAGATTAAAATAAAACAAATGTAAACAAAAAAGAATTATACTCAAATTCATAACAATGTACATGCTTTCAACACAGTATTGATTATAGCCTAAATTGTTAAATCTAGTGAGTGTATGCTGAATTCTGGTTGATCATAATTAGGTCACTATTTATAAAAAGATATTCCAAAATTACGGAAAAGCACAACTAATTTTTTCCAGTTTTTAAAAAAGCCTTATTAAACTAAAATTGTATTTGATGATCTGTGCTTCTAAAAGAATATGGTCTTGGGATTTTACTGGATTTCAGGGTATCAATTCTAAATGTCAGAATCAAAACACAAGCCAACACAAAAAATGAATCAAATAAATAGCCTTATCCCTGCAGTTTTAATTATCCTTATAATCACCTACTTATTGGGCTGTTCTTGGTCCTCTTTTCTCACACTTGGGTAATAGTTTGTGAGTAAAGGCAAGCTGAACAATGCTATGAACATGTTTTCTTACTATGTTTAATTTCATTATAAATTTCAGTAATAATGTGTATTTTTAAATAAATATTGTTTGATAATGGTTTATATGGAATAGGAAACCAGATATTTAAGCCATTATGTTAAAACTAACCATGTAGACATTGGGCCTTATCCTATCTGCAGTCTTTGTTACAGTTGTTGTTTGACAGAATATTATTACCTAATATATGATTAAGAAACAAAAATCACCATAGTATTGCTAGCATTTAAAAGTCAAGATAGTTCCCTCATAAATAATTCCCTCTCAATTTTCTTATGGAATTGACTAGTGAAATTAGGTAGTCTTCCATTATTTTTATGTGTCATTCAGGAAATTTCACAAATTGCCAGTGCATGGCTGGTATTTTCTTATTGTTTCTAAACACATAATTAGGTAATTTTTATAATAGTAATTTTTTCAATGACATATACTATAAATCTCTTTCACAACTATGTGACTGTGTTTTCAGTGTAATTAATTTCAATGTAACCAAAATTATATATACTATGGTTTATGCTTTCCCGGCTATTTTTTTTTTTTTTTGGCTTGGTTTTCTATGTATTCTTACTACTAATTCAACTCCAAACTGTCAATGGTCTAATTTTTCTCTCTAGAGATTCAGAAGCATAAAAAAGTAGAGAGCTAATGTGATCTCCTTGAAGAAATCTTTCCTTCCGTCACTGAACTGCTGTAGTAAGAGGGATTAATAACCTTCTATGCTGTGCGCCTCCTGGTAGCTCCTATAGCCATTCACCTGGGTAGTCCCTGGATCTCTCCTTCAGAATTGGAGTCCTGAGTCCTGTATCCCATGTCAAGCCTTTTGTTTGTTTTTCTTGTTCCTTCTGTCCCTCATTTTAAGGATATTTGGTCTATTTATCTCTTCAACGATGATATTGCATATCTGTGTCCAATAGTATAGTTCCACTGTTTTAAACAAACAGAAATTCTTTAGTAATCTATTGTCTTTTTGCTCTATTTGGTACCCTGAAGTTGCACCAGTTTGAAGGAAGTATTTCAACTCCTTGATGACCAGAAATTTCTCTATGGATATTTACACAAGTCCTTCAGTAATTTATAGGACTTGACTACTCCTCATAGGCATTAAGCATTTGAGTTTGTAATTCCTATTGCACAACATTGACCAGAACTCTAAAATATTTATGAAAGCTATTATTACTATATGTTATTTATATGATTTTAATTATTATAAATTTAGCATATAATCCTTACACTAATAAATAATAACCTTACATGTATGTTTTATAAGGAAATACATTCTTGAGATGAATTTAAACATTCAGATCTGGTTTTGTCTATTTGGCTTTATTACATCCATTCAATACTACTTTTCAGTGTGTATTATTCTATAAAATTCACTTAAAACCTTTTACATACTTGGAAATTTGGTATGCTTACATTCTTTTAATAATCTGCTCTAGAACAGTATGCATATAAACAGAAACTGAAGCCAAATAAAGCATATATCTCTCTGCATTTAGCTGAATTAAAAGTTATAACCATCAGAGTATATCACATTTATAAACTCTCTAATACCAACTTTTGAAGAATGACTCAGTTGTGTGATATGTTAGTTTCAAATTTATTTTTTCATAGGAAACATACTGATGCCTTTTCCTATTAATTACAGGAATAGTATGCTGAAAAAAGAGATGCTTTTAATGAAAAGTATTCATTCAAATTATCACTTACATTTTCAGGATACTATATCAACCAAGAAACTTCATTGATAGGATATTAGATAACTTAATAATTAATTTGTTAATTTTGTAATAATAGCTAGCATTATGAGACTAATTGAAAAATAAAAACAAAAATAGTACAATGCAGAACCCATTCCTTTTAAAAAGACTTTAGAATTCAATCCAACAGATAAAACATAAACACAGGTAACTAACTATAATGAGGTATGTGATTAGGACTTAGAAATGGTATAAAGATAAAGGATAAAATGGTATTTTTTGGCTTCACATGTGTTTCACAATTATATCTTTTAAAAATAGGTAAATGAGAATTACTATATCCAGTAAAAAGCAATCGAAGGAATCTCTGAACAGAATATGGTAAAAAACTGTTTCTACTTCATCGAACTCTGTAAATTTTGGATACTGAAGTTTAAGGTTACAGTGCAATGAGGACACTGTCACCATTTTTTGACTTTTGACTACTGACAGTTTTACTGTCTCACCCTTCTATCTTCTTTGAGTCCCACATCTAGACAAGCTGATAAGAAAGTCTGGGTGTTCCTTCCTTGGGCACAGGCAGGAAATTCAATTCACTTACATCCTACCCATAGAAACAACTTTTCATCCAGCCCTACTCTCTAACCACAATAAAAGCAGTCATTTTGGACTTACTTGAGAGGCTATCAGTGTTCTCTCCAGAGGACTAAATCACATAAATAACAAAGTTTTTCATACCTCATTGGTGTGTTTGCATGGCATCTTTGGTCTCCACATCCAAATTACATTTTGAGCGGGAATCCATTTTCCTGTACTGGAGAATGCAACACACAAATTACAACTAAGCTTTTGATATATAAAAATGGTAATTTGATAAAGCTAAAAACAGATAAAATGATGTTTTTTAAAAAAACTTTTATTTATTTATTTATTTATTTATTCAGGGCATGAAGTGGGGAGAGGCAGAGGGAGAGACAGAATTTCAGGCAGACTCCAACCTGGTTGTGGAGCCCAAGTGTGAGGCGTAATCTTATGACCCTGAGATCATGACCTGAGCTGAAATTAAGAGTTATATGCTTAACCAGCTGAGGCCTCCTGGTGCCCTAAAATGTGTTTTTATAAACATTTAAAAATAAGCATTTATCACTACCTTCTTATCCCCATCTTCCTAGTACTTTAGAAATATCTAGGAGATATCTACAAATTGCTTTATTGAGGTAACATAAAATTGCTTAAATTATCATTGTATTCTTTTATTAAATGCAATCATTTAGTATAGAGCATATTTGTATGATGTGCATTTGGTTACTGAAATACTAAGGAAGTTGGTAGATAGAGAAACAGAATAGCTACATTAATGTGTATTGATGTTTATATGTGCTAGGCACTGCACTCAGCATTTTACAATGATTATTCACTTAAGTCTCAAAAGTCTTTTATTTAGGTATTACCCTTATCTTCATTATATAAAACAGGGAACTAAAACCAAAAAAGGTTACAAGTTAATAAAATATGAAGGAAAGTTTTAACTCTTGGCAACCTGAGTAGGGAAGGCTCTGTTTTTAGCCAGTACCCTATATTGGATCATCATTTATGAAACTGAAAGCATGGTAGTAGCACTGAGCTAGAAACTATTTAATAATCTATTTGTCTCAGATAATATCACTAATACTCATTTTAATTAAAAATTTAATGAAATGTTTGGCTTAGTTGGTAGACCATGAGACTTTATCTCAGGGCTGTAAATTCAAGCCCCACATTGGGTGTAGAGATTACTTAAAAATAAAATCTTTTAAAAAATAACAAAATGTCCAAAAAGAGTTTGGGGTTTTTCAAAACTAAAGGATATAAAATATTTTTCTTGTAAATGAAAGCATCTGAAATTATACAAGCAAGTTCGAGATAAGGACAATACCTGAATCTAAAGACATATGATATCTAAGAATAAATAGCAAAAGCTAACAAAATTGCAGTATATAAGAAATGTATTAAAAATTGATACTCTCTTATAGTATTAAATAAGTATTAAATATAAATATGTATGGTTCACAGTACGTACAACACAGATTTACTGTGTACTTTTAGTGAGCCAGGAACTGAGTCTACATTATCATTCCTTAATGACATGAACTTCAAAAATGAGCTGAATGGAGCAATGGGACTTTCATCATTGAAATGCTTACCATTAAATAATAACATGAATAATAATCTCTATTAAAAAAAGAATCCAATGAGTTTTACTAATTATATAGACATGGCACAATGTTAGGATAATGTCCAAAAAAAAAAAATCCCCATCATTAAAATGTAAAATGCCACAATATGGACAAGATTTCTGTTGGTTATCTTATTCTTAGATGGGGGAATTAACCTGTGATTGGGGGAAACTCCCACAGAATTTTATATATTATTAGTATGCCTTGGGAAATAAGTCATATGGAGCATGTGTAGGTATGTCTACTTTTCCTTAAAAACTAAAATACATTTGGATATATTTTTAATCTTCTGTTAACACTAGTAATAATCAGTAAATTTGGTATTGACAACTTGAAGCCAGGTAATAGTGGGGAATGTGCCCTGTTCTCTTGCATAGGACTGGGGCCGAGGCACTAGAAAGCACCAGCACTAAACACAAAGAGTTGAGGTCAGAAGTGATGACGTTATGTCTTGCATTTCCATATTATGCTTTCAAACCTTTGAAACATAATTCAAACCACTTCTGCATTAATCTATAGAGCAAGCAAATTAAAATGGTGCCTGGCAGTGGTTAAGTCTAATCCCAAGAAGGAATATTGAACATCACACTTATCATTAGCCACATTCATTCTAAGTAGACCAATCTGGAATTTAGGAACATCTTACCAGGATGAAAGAATAGAGGTATGGGCAATGGAGACACTAGTCCCATTACTTTTTCCTCTGGACACTGATTAAAATATATGGCTTCTATTCCCATGCTTATTCAATTGAAGCAAATCACAGAGGTGAGCCAGGGAGACATTTTGATGGCTCTCCATTCTGCTCCACACACATATCCACATATTCCCCAAGCATGATTATTTTCCATATTTTTGTTATTTGAGTATAGTTGACACACAATATCACATTATTTTCAGGTGTACAACATAGGGATTCAACTTCTTTTTATGTTATGTTATGTTCACTACAAGTTACCTACCATCCGTCACCATACAATTCTATCACAATACCGCTGACTACATGATCTATGCTATGCCTTTTATTCCTGTGACTTTTCATTCCTGTATCTCCTCAACGATGGAAAACTTCATACATTGCCAAGGGAAAAACCAGAATACATGTAATCTAGATAGATAGGTACATAGACAGATATAACATGTATATCTATAATATATGCATATTAAAGCATCTATATAATAATATCTTCCAAAAGTGTAGAAGATCATCCATATATGTCATCTGAGAGTATTTATACATGCAGACTTTAATTTAAAAAAAAAATCATACTTTGAATTACAACTCTCCCAATCAATAAGAAAGAACTGGTGGGGAGGCTTATAGTATTCTAAATATTCCGCTTATTTTCTTGGTGAACAGTAGCTTTCTGTATTGATGGCATAATTCTAATAAATTGAGTAACTTACAAAAAATGTTGCTAACAAATTCACACTTGTTTCAGTTTTAAAACTGTTGATGTATTTGGTTAATGAAATAAGGCATCTTATCAAGAAATAATCATTAATATGATGTAGTTCTTACTTGGGTATTTATTTATTGAATTATGTTAACCTAATGAACTGCCGGAAATGTCGATCTAGTGCTTCTATATCAGAGAACAGACATGCTCTGAATAGGAGAGTTGATTACACTGATCTAAGCATCAGTTAATAAAATAGTGGGGAAGTTATTTCCATTTCATGGTCTGTAAAATTAATTCCTTAACCTTCCAGCTATAATGAAAGATCGTATTTTGCATTGTTTCATTATTAATCTACTCTCATACTTACTTATTCTCATGAAATTATATTAAATATTCTCAACCTTTATTCATTAAAACTTTAATGCAATAACCGTCAGTTTTACTCACTGAATAACAAATAATTTAGAAACAATATTAAAAGATATTTAAATGCAATTCTCTGTTAAATGAAAAAATGGTCTGAATTCCTAAAAAAATTACTTAAAAATCTACTCTAATGCAGTTGAAACTAATACGTAAACTGCTTGCTGTTAGATCATATATGACTAATTAATTAATTAACAGGATTTGTATTTGTTTTCAGCAGTATAACAAAAAATACGATTTATTCTCTAAATACTATATGCATTTTCCTTTTAAGAATAAATATACATGTCACCAAGCAACTGAAACCTATAAGTAAAATATTATTTCAGAAGAAAAACTAATGTGTACTTAACAATTTTAGGCATATATTTTTGGTAAATTTCTGTATATGCAGCAAAAACACCTTTGTGAATTGGGATCAAGGAAGTGAACTTAAGATTAAGAGGAAATTCTCATCTTTGAGAGAAAAGCTCTTTTTATAGATTCCTATGAAAGGTCCAAGAGGAAAAGCAGTAAATGTAAATGATCAAAAAGAAAAGCTCCAAGCTAAAAAAATATGCTATAAATCTCAAAGGGTAGTTGCATTTTCAAGATTTTTTTAAAAGTAGAATTCTATTCCAAGCTAAAAAGAAGAAAGTTCATCTTTATTCTTCAATTTTTGAGGAAAAGGAAATTACCTCATTAAAATTTAATTTAAAATTAAATCCCAAATAGAACAAAATCAACCTTAGAAATGAGTTAAGTTCTAATCCACTGAGAACAAAGATGACAATGATTTAAGGAATAATATGCTCATAGAAGGGTTCTTATGTGCTCTTAATGGCATTCATTATATTTCATTGTACAATTGTCCTTTTATCAATACAAAGCCTAGCAATGCATCTTGATAGGAGAAAAAATAAGTAGCCAGAGAGACAATAAACAAGAAGGAACACACACCTTTCCATGGTTTATCTTGCCTATCTTACTTAAATCATATTTTTTACCACTTCCACTTTAGAAGTTGCCAAGTGTCCATCATCACTAGTTTACTGAGTTTACTATGAAAGTATTATTTCCTTGCCTTTAGGCACTGACTCAGTTTTTGCATAGTACCATTTACTGATTTGACCAATTATGTTCTTACAGATCAAAGTTTCCTATTTTCTAGAGATCATTAGTCTTTACTACAGGCAAATTTTCTCTGCTTTCTGTGCTCATTCACATGGTATTTCAGAAGTTCTAAGATATTCTTTGCCCTCTAGGGGTCATAGAGAAGGGTATAGATAATGTAGGGGAAGGGGGAGGAATTGAGAAACTGGAAGATAACCTCCACCTTTTCTGGAGCTACTCTGTTAATCTATACTTTGTTCTTAGCCCACTGTCATGGGCTATTTTATTATCAAAGCTTTAATCATCTAGACAGTAATGGAAAGGGCCTCCAGAATTTTGCCCACTCTTCAAAATTATAAGATACTGTTGGACTTTTCCAAAAGCATCCTGCTCTATTCTCCCTGTTCTGCTTTGATGATAACAATAAAGTAACCTTCCTACTCAGGATCTTAGTCAACATCTAACTAAGAAGAGAGAGGAAGCCAGATTGTATTTTTGTTAATATATCTCTGATCTGTTTATGTGACTTTTGTTTGATTCTCATTGAGCAACATGTCCACGTGACACTGGGAGGTATGACTATGGTACATTGAAAAATTGGACATAAATTGCCTACAACTTCTCCCATCAAGAATTGTAATCTGTTCCCCCATGCCATGAATTAAGGCTGCTGGCTGGCATTTGTACCTATTTACTAGAACAGAATATGGCAGAAGTGACTTGTACAAGTTCTGTGCTTAACTTTCAAAAAGACTTGCAGTTCTACCGTTGCCCTGAGAAATAGTCCTCCCTCATATGAACAAGCACAGCTACTCTCCTGGAGGATAAGAGATACTTATATACAGAGAGCCTCTAGCTACTTCAAATAATCCCCCAGAACTGTGATCAAGCCCTGAAAATAATATCCAGGCCAATATGAGAAGGACCACCCACCTGAACCTCGACCAAATTGCCAATCCACGAAATGGTGAGTTAAGAGAAATGCTTTTGTTTTATACCCATACATTTGAGATAGCTTTTTACATAGCAACAGGTAGCAGATGCACTGGGAAAGAATCATTTCCTCCCCTGCACATGGAGGAAGGGAATCAAAATGTCAGTTTTCCATGAACAACAACTTTTGTAACCTTTGACATCTCATGACTACCCCTCTGCTTCCCTGCAATTTTAAGTACATAAAATTAGGTGAAGAGTAGGTGTTTGGTGATTAGAGGGCAGAGATATTTCAAGAGTCTCTTTGTAAGCCTCAAAGGAGTATTTAATGATGCATTTTTGTCTCATATTTAATTCATCAAAAAAGAACAATGTCATATTCAACATGTTTAATATGTTTAACCAAAGAAAAGGGTTATATGCAAAAGAGAGGACAGAGTTAAGGAAACCAACAAGGGAGAGTGAATAACAATGAGAAGACTTTTCACCCATAGTTCAAAAATAATACGGAGACAAGCAGTGTGACAGGAACAAAGTTTGGAATAGGGTCCCTGTGGGTAAAGAAATCTGTTTCATAACACACTCATGGCAAACAGAGAGGGACATCAATATTTTGATCTGTCTTTTTATACTCGTATCTATTTCTGGTGCTTCCCATCAGCTAAACCCAATGGAAAGCTAAAAGATAAGGAAGCATATAGATGTAAGCACCTTGTAGCACAAAGTAGATCAACACAAAGCAGATCAGCAAAGTTTGGAAAACTGATCTGGAGAGGCAACAGAAATGAGCCATCAGGTTGTAGATTATGAGACCTTATGAGTCCCTTTCAACCTCCATAGCACTCTACACATATAAAATTAATGTTTCCTGAGTAAACATATGTGGCAGGTATTGTGCTAAGTGTTCTATGCATTTATTGCCCTTGGCAACAGTGTGAGGTTAGTACCATTGCTATCCTTATTCCATGGTTGAGGAAACCAAAGCACAGAGAGTTATTTCCCAAGGTCATAGAGCGAAAAGGAAGATTCAAATAAAGGATACTCTGGCTTCAGAATATACGATTTTGTTCACTGCTCTGAATTGCTTAATTACTGGTGAAGTGAGTAATAGAGACAGCCCTGGAAACTTAGAACCGAGAAACTAAGAGGCTTTTCAAAAGGAACCCAAATTCTAGAGGTACATGGACTAACATCCTATCATTTCCCCCAAACACTGAGCAGACTCAGCCTGGAATTACCTTTCCAGAGATGCTCAAGTCAGTTTGGAAGAGACGGTCATGCTCATTCTACCCCTACCCCACACAAACTATCCCCTAAAAGCCAGATGCAAACTCTAACACAGCGCTTTGTACTAAAACTTGTTTAATATATACCCTGTAGCTGTTGAGTCAGCAAATCACTCGATTGCCTTAAACATGTCTCCTAAAAATCTCCTAAGGGGATTCTGAACAAGCTGAATGACTATATGTGTCAACTCTTTCCAAAGGACCCAACCCTAGGAAGTATTCTTTGAGCTCAAGGCAGATAGCACCTCTTATCAACCTGAAGATAATATTATAGGGCTATGATTTGCTTCAGAAACTTTAAAAGAAATTTTCCTATTGTTCATACATCAAAGATTATTCCCAAGAGAAAATTATTTCAAATTATTTTATTTTAAGGTTTTATTTATTTATTTGAGAGAAGGAGAGTAAGGGAGCAAGCACAAGTGGAGGCAGGGGCAGAGGGAGAGGGACAGGCAGACTCCTGGCTGAACAGGAAGTCTAACGCAGGGCCCTATCCCAGGATCCTGAGACCTGAGCTGAAGTCAGACACTCAACCAACTGAGTCACCCAGGCGCTCCTATTTCAAATTATTTTAGAAAGATATTATCAAAATAGCCAATTTATATAAATTCTTATTATTTCAATCTTCATAAGAAATGTGGAAATTTAATTTACTCCCAATTCTAAATGTCTGGGATGGAACTACAAACTCCTATATAAATTTTAATAACATTCTGACTAATCAAACATATGTAAGAAAGCAATTAACTTATATGTACAGATGTCTATTATTAGAAAATATTCTGAAGGTCAAACTACAATTATGTAATTATTCCACAGTCCAAAAAATATATACTATACCAAAAACAAAAGATCATTTGGGGGAAGTATTAGATTTTAGCATTATGACAAAACTTCCTAATGTTAATAAACCTGTAGATAATGTAAAGACTTCTGGATTTTCCTAAGTCTGAAAGTTAATAAATTTCTCATGAAATGTGACCATGACGATCAATGATGATTTGGCAGGCCTTCTGTAGCTTATGAATCTTGGCACTGTTTCAGTAGAAAATATGAGAAAGAAGGATGCTTTATCTAAAATAAATGATTCCTATTTCTCGGTAACAGACTGCCTTTTAAAATACAGTGACTGAAAGTAAAATAAGGGGCATTCAGAGTTCAAAAGTCAACTGAAATAATATGCTGGATGAATATATACATTTTCTTTTGTTTTTCAAAAATTTAATAAATTAGGTCCCTTTAATGCACTAGCTATACACCTTACTTTTTTTCAACTTCAGCCATCTCTCACACTACTGTAGTGACTCCAAGAGAACAGAGAGTAAATCCTATTTATCCTTGGCACACAGCATATGCTAATACTATGGAATTAGTAATATGTGTATTTGTTGGCTACCTGAATAGAAATATTTGGGATGACTATTCCTTGTCTTCAAAGAGGAGAGCAGACTAGGAAAACCTTACCTCATAAAACTCGGGGAATATTCAAAATGATACTGTAGGAAGAAAATTAAGTGAGTGACAATTTTTCCAAAGGGACTGTCTCCACTGAAAAAGACTTACTGAATAATAATGGTAAGGTCAAAGCTCATTTTCCTGTCCTCTGTCAGTGAGAAAAGTAACAAAAAGACAATCAGTGTCAAAGAATCTGTGATCTTTCTTAGCAACAGTGCCTATAAGATCATTGCACCTATGCCTGAGAGAAGTAGTGCTGTTCTGAGACAGGATGGCAAAAATAATTCATTTAAATAAAGACCATTTCTGGATGGAACCATGTTTCTGAGAGGTTTACTGAGTGACAGGCCTTTTAAATAATATCTCTTTTCTAAAAGAAAGACATGAGTAATTGATCACAGAGAAACTGGCTTACTTGATTTTATATCTAAAGAACACTTTCTCTAAATCACTAGGATAAATCACCAGTTGGCATTCATTGCAGTCATACACCAGTGAGAGCAGATGGAATATAAAATGGCATGAAACATGTCTACTGAGAAAACAAGCATTTTAAAAGTTAATGAAAGACAAAATAACAAGGGTATAAAGTAGGCTTACTGAATGTTAATGTAATTACAGCAAAAAGAGAACCCCTACACTTTTAATGATTACCCAAATGGGAAGCAATAATAGTAGTAATAATAATACCAGTAATAGATTCATCACTTTTCTAATTATCATCATAAGCACTTTAGGTATATCATATTACCTGATCCTAAAATAACATTTGAGAGGTATGCTTTTAGTAATCCTATTTTATTGAGGAGGAAAATGTGACTCAGAAGTTAAATAAACCTTTAGGGGTTTGAAGATCCAGCATTCAAGTTACACGGATTCATCCAATTAAGTTCAGAAACATTACGCTATATCGGTTACATTAAACCATATTTTGAGTATTGGGTTCTTTGTATTAACAAATAGATAAATGTAAGAATATTTTGTGGAATGCCTCAATATTTATTAACTCAAACATTTCAGTGCTTACTATTTACCAGGCCTTTGGGGTATCAGAGATAAAACAGTAAACAAAAAAGACATCTTACCTTACTTTACCTCAAGTTAGTTAATATTCTAGTAGACAGTACTCAGTATTATTTATTATGTCTTTGCTACTAATCTAGGCTCCTTAAGTCTATTATTGATTTAGTATATCATTGAGGTATGACTATTTTTTTTAAAGATGTATTTATTAGAGAGAGAGAAAAAGCATGAGCAGGGGGAGGAGTGAGAGAGGGAGAGAGAGGGAATCTCAAGCAGACTCCGTGTGCTGAGCCTGGAGCCCAACACAGGGCTTAGTCTCACGACCCTGAGATCATGACCAGAGCTGAAACCAAGAGTCCAGTGCTTAACCCACTGAGCTACCCAGCGCCCCTGAGGTATGATTATTATTACATGAATTTCTGATATGAGTAAACAGGTAAGGAGACATTAAATAGCTTGCTTAAGTTCTCACAGTTAATAAATAGCAAAGCTGAAAATAACTCCAGGCAGTCTGCCTCTAGATCTGCAGATGTGACTATTATATAATAATCCAGGAGTATTTTATCAGAAGGCTTTCACAGTTTCTGAACTACTTATTTTAGTCAACCCAAAAATCTGCTTCCTTCAGTATGGATTAAATAATGGACTCTAAAGATGAAAAAAGAAAAAAAAGTTTCTGAATAAGTTAAATCATCTACAATGGGAAGATAAACCAGCCTCAAATATCAGCCAGAATTTGTGGAGCTGGAGATCGGGGAGAACACAGCCATGCTTCTGTGGGGCAGAACTGTCTGTCTGCCAACTATAATACTGACCATGATTTAGTACATGAAAGAGAAAGGATCTCCTATCCTTTTTAAGTAGCTAAATTATTGTTGTATTTCTGTTACAGCCTAACTTTACCACGACCAAAAAAAGATGATTATTAAATAATTTAATTCAAGTCTTCTCATTACAAAAGGGTATAATTAACTATCAAAGAAACCATGTATTTGGAAGAAAAAACTGAATCTAGCTTATGTATTAGCCATCCTCCAAATATAGAATAGGAGCAATTTTAGATTTGCGAACATTTACCAAATGTTATCCTTAGGGGAACTGGAATCCTAATGCCTTTTAGATGAAACGCCCCATACTTAGTAAATTCTCTCTAGAAATCCAGCCAAGGTTTTAATATCCTATTCATTTTGCTATTTCCCAGCCTGTATTATTGATTTAAATATCAGAATAGGGACCTGCATTTCTACTGAACTTTTCTTATAACTCTTTTCTCTTTTAATACATCCTGAATTTACAAAAATGATATGGTATTAATTATGTTTTGATTTTGATCCAGACTAAGGTCACTCAGTAAGTTTGCCATCCTAGAAAAAGGGCTGAGTTCAGTTGTGTACATGCTACCTGCAATCAGATCTTGTGTATTTTTCAATACCAGAGGTATTTTTAACCATAAGTATTTCATGAACTATTGGTATGTTTTCCATACTACATATAATGAGACAGAAGGATCTGAAAGATAAGCATTATTGGTATTGGCTTGCTTCTGCTTCTGTATTTTAAGGTCAGAATGGAAGTAGTGGCAAAGGGGTCCCTGTCTGGTTCCAATGGTTTGGCATCAACTCTTGATTTCAGCTCAGGTCATGATCTCAGGATTGTGAGATGGAACCCCGTATCGGGCTCTCCACTGGGTCTGCTTAAGATTCTCTCTTTCCATCTGCCCTTCCCCTCCATGATCTATAAATAAATAAATAAATAAATAAATAAGGGCAAAAACATCAGGTAGTGCACACCTACTCCAAGCCTTTCCTGACAGAGTCAGGGCTGCATTATGGCTTTCATGAACCATAAGAAATTTTGTTTTTGTGGGTCCCTTCTTCTATAAAATAATTTAAATTTTTATTTTACATCTTGAAATAAAGATATATTTCATAACCATGAAATTTACCCATTTAGTGTGTATTACTCCAGTATTTTTAGTATTTTCACAAAATTATGCATCCATTAATACATTTTGTTTCTACTACCACATGTCCAAGAAATTTTAGGACATTTTATTATCTCCCCCAAAATGCCACTCCCCTTAGCCATTACCCTTCTATTTCCCTAATATACGTTGAACCACCAAAATGGTATTCCTTGCCTATTCTACTATCTCTAATGTAGTACAGGTGGAAATAATGGATAAAGGTAAATTACTAGGAATAATGATGTAAGAAATAGATGGAGCAGAGTCAGTACAGTAGGTCAGATGGCATAAAGACATGATAAAGAAACAAACCTTTACCTTTATATGACAAGGAAATAAAACTCTATCTTGCACATAGGTACATATGTAATAAGTTTCCCTCCCAAACTTAGGCAAACAGTAACATACTTTCTGCCTCTATTGGTTTGCCCATTCTGTACATTCCATATAAATAGAATCACACAATATGTGGCCTCTTATGACTTGCTTATTTCATTTAGCACATTTGCCTATGTTTGTTCCTGCTATGGCATGTTATCAGCACTCATTTCTTTTTATTGCTAAATATTATTTCATTGTTTGAATATATGAAATGTGTTCATCCATTCATCAATTTGTTTCTACTTTTTGACTACTATGACTACTATGCTACGTACATTTGCTTACAAGCTTTTTTGTGAAGATATGCTTTATTTCTTGAGAATATGAAGATTTTTGTCAGTTGTTGGTTTTTCTATTTTATTAAAGACTATTTTTAGCAATTTTAGGTTCAGAGAAAAATGGGAAACAACCACATGGAACAGGCACCTAATGCACCATACTCACTGGATTTTCTCCCAACCACTCCTTCATGCCCACAGGACACATCAACGAGCCAAAAACAAGTTCATGGCTTATGTTTATTTTAGCTTTGTCACTAGGGGCAACTATACTCAATATAGTTCTAACACAAGAAAATTAGATGGGACAGGAGCTGGAATCAAAAGAGACTTTTTATTTTGTTTTCCTGAGTGTGATAGGAGTAAAATACTGTCAGTAGAACCATGCCACTGTGAATTAAACAAGGGAGAGAAAATAAAGAAGGGAAAATGACATAGGTAAAAGGTTCTATCAAGAAATTTGGGGATTCATTTTAGAAAAGGTTTTTTGTTGTGTTTATTGAGTTGACTTCTTTTTTAAAAGTCATTTCTTTGTATGTATTACTAGTATATTGAAGACAGGTGACCTGTGGGATATATTGAAAATGGAATTACTTCTTTGAAGTTGGTTTACTAAAAAAAGGTACAAACTTCCAGGTTTTGTTTTGTTTTTTTTTAATTTGTTTACTTAATTTTGAGAGAGAGAGAAAGTGTGCAAGAGTGCATATGAGTGGGGAGATGGGCAAAGGGACAGAATCTCAAGCAGACACCCCATTGAGCACAGAGCAGTGCCTGATATCACTACCCTGAGATCATGACTTGAGCCAAAATCAAGAGTCAGACAATTAACTGACTGATCCTCACAGGTGCTCCTACTAATTGCTAGTTTTAGTTTAGTATTTGTTACCGCCTTTTAGAGTAATAACATTTTCAGCCTAGCAAATGGCCATGCACAACAAATATCATATTCTAATGCCCCTTGCACCTAGTATGGAATATCCACCTTGCAAGATGCTCTATTAAAAAAAAAAATTCTGTGGTTAAATGTAGAAAATATTAACCTGCATATTCAATGAAGATTCTCACACGATATTACCATATAACAAGGTCGAGATTTTGGTGCTGAGAATGGACATGTCACCCAATGTTTAACGCACTGATTCATCAAAAACATTTAAAACTATTTCTTTGATCACAGTTGATCCCTGAATAACATGGATTTGAACCACACTGGCTCACATATAGGTGTATTTTTTAACAGTACAGTACTGTAAATGCATTGCCCCTTCTTTGTGACTTCCTTAATAACATTTTCTTTTCTCTGACTTACTTTATTGTAAGGATACAGTATATACAATATGTAACAAAGTATGTGTTAATCAATTGTTTATGTTATCAGTAAGGCTTCCAGTCAACAATAGCCTCTTGGTAGTTAAGTTTCAGGGGAGTAAAAAGTTATACAGGAATTTTTGACTATGTGGGAGGTCAGCACTCCTAATCCCTGTGTTATTCAGGCATCAACTGGGTATCTATTTAAACACCACTGAATTTAGCATTTTATACAAACCCTATGAGAAAGCAGTCTTCTTAACATATTTCCTCAAGTGCTAGCAATTATTATGGCATTCTCAAAAATTAAAAAAAAATAGATTATATGCATCCAATTTGTCCTCTCTCTAGACATAGAAACATCAAGCACAACAATTATTTCAAGCCTTAAAATGGTCAAGCTGAATGGATATGTGGATGATTGTGGACTGACTCGCTTTCAGTATGTGAGAACATGCTGGCAAGAAGAAAAAATACATAGAGGTTATGTTAAGTGCAAGCTTGTTTTCTAGCATCTAGGAGATTTATGTTTACTTTTGAACACCAAAACCCATAGTCATATTTTTCCTAGATCTGATTGGAATAAATGTACTATTTTCCCATGAGGTTAGTTTATCAGAAGCTCATGGTGAAATGATTGGCCCATCACATTTCAGAGTGAGAAAAAAGGGAACTAAGGGAAAATCCCTTGAGGCTTACAGGATATTATGATTATTTATTGAAGCAAGGGTTCCTAATGTATTCATTTAAGAAGACAAAGGAATTCTTCAAGACCAGATGAAATAAAATGTTTCCCCAAAAGATGCAGAAGTAACTGAATAGGTCAACTTAATGGCATCATTTACAATCTCACATAAATTCAGCCTTTTTGCACAAGCCCACAAACTATTTTGCATTAATAACCACATAAGGCAATTATCCCCCCAGAAGGGATTGTGAGAATCTCTAATAATTCTCTGGATAATATAATCTGAAATTCTCATTTTTTTTCTAAATTCTGAGAACTATGTGATATATCAATTGATACTGTGCAATTTATTGTGTTTGAAATTCTAAGTTCAAGTTTATAATAAAATTCCATGTTTGTCTTTCTAGATGCCAACCTGACAATTTGTGCACATAAAACAATTATTTAAAAATAACAGCTTACATTTTACAGGACACATAGGAGAACTACATTATCAATCCAATCAATAGTTCCAGGGATAAAAAAAATGCTTTAAACACCTAACTAAGTTGTTATTCATTATGGTTCCATGACAACTATGAACAGCAGAAAAACAATAACATTTAAAGTGATTTTCTCAGTTTACCTCAATTCCACTGACACGACATGTGTCCCCATTTTAAGCCAACCAAAATGTCTTGTATGAGCTACCCAACATAACATGTAGAACAAAGAACTTAGCTTATGATAAAATTTATAATTAGATTTATACTCATTACATTAATTATTATACATTTTGTATGAATAAAAAAAGCAAGGGAATTCTAAAAGTACAAACTTCCAGTTATAAAATAAGTAAGTTACAAGGATATAACAATGTACAGCATAGTGACTGTATATAATAATATTGTGCTTCATATTTGAAAGTTGCTAAGAGAACAGATCTTCGAAGTCCTCATCACAAGACCAAAAACAAATAAACAAACAAACAAAAAAAACCCCAAAAAACAACAAAGAACCCCACTTATCATGGCAATATGTTAAAAGTGTAGTCATTCAATTTTGTGTCAAACTAGGTAGTTGGTCAGTCTCTATTTAGAGATGAATTTTATGAATCTCTTTCTTTTTTCTGATCCATATTCATTCAAATTGTCTTCTGTTCCTCTATTGTCTTTTGCCACATTTCTGTTTGCTCTGAAAAGGCTCTCTGCAATGCCTCTCCGAAATGATCCAATGCGTAAAAAGGTTTAACTCCATGAAACCTTTACTGTGGTCACTGAGAAAATTTCTAGCTTTGTATATCCTTTGCTCACATTTTTTTAATGCTTTTATTTTGCTCTTTGAAGATTCTGCTTGTATCACTTATCATGTCTCTTTTCTTGTCTTGCAGTTCCGTCTCACTTCTTGTAATACTAACATCAGTACGAAATAGCTATTTCATTATGTAGTGTGATCCCTTTAAAACTTTACATTTGAAGGATAGTTAATTTACTTCTTTTTGCACAGTAAGAATATTATGTATTTTTTCTTAAGGATTCACTCATTATATTTGAATTTAAAAAATGATTCTTGGCAAAATACCAAAAGAATCATCATACCTTCAGGAAACAAAATTACCCCCCTGTCAATGAAACTCTGGTTATCTCACTCCAAAGTGTCCCAATTATAGCTTCTGAGCAAGATCAAAGAAGCCATTAGAGTCAGGGAAAGTAGGAAATGGAATCAGAACACTTTCACTTTTAACTTTTTATGGCCCACCACGTGTAGGTTTAAGTGGTACAACATAATCTCAGATCTGCATTGGCAGATGTCTCTACCCATCAGCATTCAGTAGTGTTCTTCCTAGTTTTTAGATAAATGTAGTCATAAGCATTAAACAAAAGGCTCTTGTACTAAATGTATGGTAATAAAATCAAAGATATAGGCTTATCCTTAGAAAAATGTGGTTAAAGCCTTTTGTGATCATGCCACTTTGAGAAACATGACAATAGAGGAAGTTTTAAAACTTCTTGAAGGGTTGGCCATCAAAAAATTTAATACATTCATTTTTTTTAAGTGGCATCTTTGTCCAGCTGGTGCATTAAGCAAGTGTTTAGTCTTTCTAATAGTTAAATCTGTAAAGCCTAAAGACCATGTGAAATACCTCTGCTGAGCATACTCCATTTTTTTAAAAAAGACTTATTTATGTGAGAGACTGAGAAAGAGACAGAGAAAGAGAGCAAGTGAGCACAGGCAGGAGCAGAGAGAGGGAGACAATTAGACTCTCCACTGAGCAGGGTACCTGACATGGGGCTCAATCCCAGGATCATTACTTGAGCCGAAGTCAGACTCTTAACCAACTGAGACACTTAGGTACTCCACTGCTAAGCATACTTTAAAACTATGCTCTCCAATCATAGCACTTATTCTTCTGTATAGAAATTGATTGATGGGAGCACCTGGGTGGTGAAGTCAGTTAGGCATCCGACTCTTGGTTTCAGCTCAGGTCGTGATCTCAGGGTCCTACGAAGAAGCCCCACATCAGGCTCTGAGCTCAGCGCAGAGTCTGCTTCAGATTCTCTCTCCCTCTCCCTCTGTCCCTCCTGCTGTGTGTTCTCTCTTAAGTAAATAAATAAATCTTGAAAAAAATAAAAAGAAACAATGATTACTGTTTCCCCCAGTCAATGACATCTAGTCTTCACTCATTTTGCATACCAATTACTTAATGTGGTGCCAAGCACATGATAGACATTCAGAATTATTTGTTTATATCAGGAAATCAGAAATGAAATTCAGTCCTAAGGCTTTATAGATAAATGTAGAAAAATAGTAATTGTATCTGGTAAAATAATAATTAGCCATGTCAATTTTTCTCTTCTACAAAAAAGTGTAGCTATACTCTGAAGTCATATTTTATATTTTGAGGCATACTTGGGTTTTTCATAACATCTGAAATCTTATTCACATTGTACCTTTCACTTATTTGTTCAGTCTGTCAGTTATTTATTTAGCAAATGTTATTATGATATTAATATGTGCTACACACAGACTTGTGCATCAATAATGTAGTTGTGAGTAAAAGAGACAACTTCAATGTAGTTATATTCTAGAATGTGGATATAGCTTATATTCTGGTGGAGAAAATATATCAAACAAATACATAAATATAATATAGTATACAGGAGGGTTGATTAAGAATTAGGGAGAAAATAAAACAGGGTAGGTAGACAGGGATTCTCTTTGATTTTTTTTAAAGTTTTTTTTTTACTTATTTGAGAGAGGGGCAGAGAGGAGCAGAGGGAGGGGATCTTCAAGCAGACTCCCTGATAAGCGTTGAGCCTGATGTTGGGTTTGATCTCATGACCCATGAGATCATGACCTGAGCTAAAACCAACAGTCAGATGCTCAACCATCTGAGACACACAGGTACCCCAAAAGACAAAGATTTTTAAGTAGGTATGTAGTGTTTTATATAAGAGTATTAGGTAAAGGTTCCTCGATATGATGATATTTGAGAAGACACTAGAAGGAAATAAGAGGACAAAAGTGCTTGAAAATTCTGGGAGAGTATTTCCCAGGCAGAAAGACAAAAAAAAAAAAAAAAAAAAACAAAACAAAAAACAAAAACAAAAACAAATCAACAAAAAAACCCCACTAAGTCATCAAGGCAGGGATTTACTTGGCACAATCTCTGGGACAATAAAAAGCACAAATGGGAGTGAGAGAATGAGAATGAAGGAAAGAGGGAAGGAACAGGTTATAGATAATAACAGTGGCTCAGACCATAAATATCCTCAAAGACCTTCTCATGGACTTTGGATTGTAGGAATAAGAAAACCCTGAAGAATTTAAGCAATATGGTGAGACTTATTTTTAAAGCATCAGATTTGGTGTCATGGACAATGATGGCTGAAGTGAGGTAGTGAGAACTGGTCAGACAAGGATAAATATCAGTGGAACAATCTATAGCATTGTTGATGTAAAGAGTATGAAATATTATGGACAAGGCTCAAGGATGATTCCATGGATTTGGTCTGAGCAAGTAAAATGAAGATATCTCTTCACTGAGATTGGAGCACTACAGAAGTGTAGGTTGGATAGAGGAATTATAGTTTCATTTTATACACATTAAATTTCAAGTTCCTTGTAGACAATCAAGTACAAATACTTTTCTGGAGTTAAGGAGTAAGATATGGGCCCAAGATATGAATTTGCAGCTGATCTATATAGAGAGCATTTAAAAGTTAAGAGATTGGATAAGATAACTTAGAAAAATATCACTTTTGTCAAATGCTGCTGAGAGTTGAGAATGATGAAGTTTTCAAACTGTCCACTGAAGTTGGCATCCCAGGTCTATTAGTTTTCCTGAGAAGAGCTATGTCAGTGGCATCATGAGAAATGAATCATGACTGAAGTGTTTCCAAAGAAAAGAGAGGAGTAAGCCAGGAGAGTTAAAAATTTAAAAGTTTGTTACTTGGAAGGGGTTCAGAGTAAGAAGAGATATTTTGAGATGGTGAGATATGAAAGCCAAGATGTCTATTAATGAAATGATTTAATAGAAGGAAAACATACAGGTGGAGAGATAGAAACAGGGAAAAATTTTTGAAGTAATGGTAGATAAGGGAAGACATAAAAATCACAAGTAGATATTTCTGACCTATAAAGGACATAAACAGCATATCCACTGTGACAGAAAGACAAAAACATAGATTCAGATAGATTTGATAAATGTGGAGGTAGATACATGTAGACATTCTCTTCTCATTGCTTCTATTCTCTCTGTGAAAAAAGTGCTAAAGTTATCTTGGATCAAAGCAGGAAAAGGAAGTCTTAAGTGATTTAGGAGAGAGAAGAAGATGTGACATAGGCATCTAAGAGAGTGCATCTCTGCCATCAACTGCACTTAAATTTAATTCTCCGTGAAGCAAGAGCACTTACTCCTTTTCACCCCGTTAAGACTATAACCCTCACCTTCAAGTACAATGTACCACACTTTTCTTTGGGTTAATACTTGACCCTGAATACTGTTCTGCTCTGATCATACTCTCTGGCACTTTAGATTTATAGAGGTCTCACTCTGGTAGACTATGAAGTGCCACAAAGGTAAGAACTCTTGTCTTATAGTTTAGGGCATTCCAAGTCCTTTTTACATATTTTCTTACTACATGTTTTATTGAAGTGACGAAAGATATTTCATCCAATCATGAAGTCTTACTTAAGAGATTCAATTTGAAGCCCTCGTTATAAGCTTTATTCATAATTCCCACAGCCTCATAATTAAGGAATATTCCAAATTGCACTATTTACACAGTCCCAGAAATGTAGGCCACAAGCACCAGTGTCTTTGACAATCCACTTGGAGTAAGTAAAATGTCTACTTGGTGCCCCTGAAGCCTAAATCTTCACTAACAAAGTAATCAAATGTCCCTGTCTTGGGTGATGAACTTTATTTTGGCAAATACTTGACTGTAAGCATGAAAAGAATCTTCCATACAGATATCACTATTTGTTTTGCTTCAATTAGATTATAATTCTTACTTGAAATTTCAATATGTTCCAGAATAGTAATTTAAAGACCAGCATTAATTTCAGAATAGAAGAGGTATTTACTCATTTGCATAACAGTCATATTTGAGAGTAGATTTCAGATGTGATTACATTAAACTGGCTTGGGATGAACACAGTTGTAATAACTGTTCTATATTGTCAGCCAAAAGTGCTTTCTTTTTTTTTTTCTTTTTTTTTTTTCCAATAAAAGTCACTTCTAGTCAGATTTGCTTCCACATGTAAAACACTTTATCATAAAATACTCATAGCTCTAGACTTACAACCCACTTGCCTACTTGAATCACTCCCTGGCTGACTCAAAGGCAAATTAAACTCAAGACCAAATGAAAGTCATGATCTTTCTACCCTCAGAAGTGATTATCTTTCAGCCTTCTCTATCTTAGTAGATGACAACTGATTCCACCCAGCTATGTAAGCCAGAAAACACAGTATCTCACACTCTCCCACAGTCTTCATTATCTAATCCATCATCACATTCCTATTCATTTTTTCCCCTCCTAAACACTGTTCAAACACTACGTCTACTTCTTTCCACATGCAAAACTACTTCTTACTCCTAGATACCTCCATATCACTCTTGTAGTCAGCAACAGCCTTTTAATTTGATTCTCAGTGCCTTAGGCACTTACAAACCATTTTACCTATGCTGTACTTGGGAATAATTTTATGAAGTTAAAATTTTATTTATGTTACTCCATATCCCTAAGAATAAAATTTTTTAAAAAATTGGGCATCTTGGTGGCTCAGTTGGTTAAGCAGCTGCCTTTGACTCAGGTCCTGGATTGGAGCCCCACATCAGGCTCCTTGCTCAGCGGGGAGCCTGCTTCTCCCTCTACCTTCCTCTCCCTCTGCTTTGTGCACTCGCTCTCTCTTTCATTCTCTGTCTCAAATAAATAAATAAACAAACAAATAAAATGTTTAATTTTTTTAATTAAATTAAATTAAAAAACAAAAATCAGTGCACTTCCTTTGCTCCTAAACTCTTTAACACAACTTAGAAGGTCTGGCTCCTTTATGCCTCTTCAGTTTTGCCTCAGATACACTCATTTTCTTTGGATGATAGCCATTTTATCCTTTTTATGTTTCTGCAAATGTGACATGCTTCTGTTCAAAGGGACTTTTAATTGTTGCTTCCATTGCTTGGGACACTATTAACTCTACCTCACACATTCTCCCCCCTTGTGAAATTATACTCTTCCTTCTAATTTTAACCTAAAGATCACATCTTCAGAGATTTTTCTGGTCTATCAAATGATTAACTCCTCCTCTTACACCATTTAAGGTTATTTATTTTCTATTTATTCAAGGTTACAACATGTACTATTTCATCAGAGCTATGGTAGTTTACATATATTTGTATATTTTTGTGATTATTTGCTTGATTACAATCTGTTCCATCAGATTGAGACTCCACAAGGTTAAGAACCTTATGTGCTTTGCTTACAATTATCCCATTAATGTCCATTTTGAACTGAGCACACAGAATATCCTCATTAAATACTTGTTGAGAGAGAAACTGAATAAAAGTACACAGAAACCCTGATGTAGAACAGTAGAGCTCCATAGAATATATGATAATTTCCATAAGATACAGCTATTATAGGCTTACTGGAAGCATTCTGGTTTTAAGCTGACTTAATTATATATATATAGATAGATGCCTATCTATCTTTCTATCTATATCTATATATCTATATCTATCTATCTATCTATATATATATAGTTTTTTTTGGTTTATTTGTGTTGTTTTGTATTTTCCTTTTTAGGAGCAAGGTGCCAGAGGCATTCTGGAACCAATTGCTCAGAAATGCATAAGCTAAAAGAGGATTCTGGAAACATTTTTGTTTCTTCATTTCGACAGATGGCAGTTGCTCATATAACAAAGTACATGTTATGTAAAAAAAAAAAAAAGAAGAAATGAATAAAAGTCAAATAACAAAATATATTTAGGTAGATGATATATCTATCTATAAAGAGAACATTTATTTTTCCAATGATTGTTTATAAATCATTACTCAGATTTTTCACTTTCTTGGTCAATTTTGAATTGATTTCCTTTTTCAATTGATAACAAGATGAGGAATTTCTGATATGTAATTATTCACTTCAGTTTTTAAAAAACTTTTTTGTGTGTATGTTCCAAAATTCATTGTTCATGCACCATTCCCAGTGCTCCATGCAATATGTGCCCTCCTTAATACCCACCACCAGTCTCACCCAACTCCCCACCACCCTCCCCTCCAAAACCCTCAGTTTGTCTCTCAGAATCCACAGTCTCTCACGGTTTGTCTCCCTCTCTGATATCCCTCAACTCACTTCTCCTCTCCATCTCCCAATGTCCTCCATGTTATTCCTTATGCTCCACAAGTAAGTGAAACCCTGTGATAATTGACTCTCTCTCCTTGACTTGTTTCACTCAGCATAATCTCTTCCAGTCCCATCCATGTTGATAAAAAAGTTGGGTATCCATCCTTCTTGATGGAGGCATAATACTCCATTGTATATATGGACCATATCTTCTTTATCCATTCATCTGTTGAAGGGCATCTTGGTTCTTTCCAGTTTGGCGACTGTGGCCATTGCTGCTATGAACATTGGAGTACAGAGGACCCTTCTTTTCACTACATCTGTATCTTTGGGGTAAATACCCAGTAGTGCGATTGTGGGGTCATAGGGCAGCTCTCTTTTTAATTTCTTAAGTCATCTCCACACTGTTTTCCAAAGTGTCTGCACCAACTTGCATTCCCACCAACAGTGTAAGAGGGTTCCCCTTTCTCCACATCCTCTCAAACACTTGTTGTTTACTGTCTTGTTGACATTGTTCATTCTAACTGGTGTAAGGTGGTATCTCAATTTAGTTTTGATTTGAATCTCCCTAATGGCTAATGATGATGAACATTTTTTGATGTGTCTGTTAGCCATTTGTATGTCTTCTTTGGAGAAGTGTCTGTTCCTGTCTTCTGCCCATTTTTTGACATGATTTTCTGTTTTGTGTGTGTTGAGTTTGAGGAGTTCCCTATAGATCTTGGATATCAGCCCTTTGTCTGTAGTGTCATTTGTGAATATCTTCTCCCATTCCGTGGGTTGCCTCTTTGTTTTGTTGACTGTTTCCTTTGCTGTGCAGAAACTTTGGATCTTGATGAAGTCCCAAAAGTTCATTTTCACTTTTGTTTCCTTTGCCTTTGGAGATATGTCTTGAAAGAAGTTGCTGTGGCTGATTTTGAAGAGGTTACTGCCTATGTTCTCCTCTAGGATTTTGATAGATCCCTGCCTCACACTGAGGTCTTTTATCCATTTCAAGTTTATCTTTTTAGTTTTACAAGAAATCAAATATAAATGTACTATTTAATGAGTCCAATTTAATACATATTAAAGTTTATTCATGAGGCATTAAAGTTTATTTAAGCATCTGCCTTAGGCTCAGGTCATAATCCCAGGGTCCTGGGATCAGGCTCAGGTCATAACTGGGATTGAGCCCAGCATCAGGCTCCCTTCTCCATGGAAAGCCTGCTTCTCCCTCTCCCACTCTCCTTGCTTGTATTCCCTCTCTTGCTGTGTCTCTGTCAAAAAATAAATAAATAAACTCTTAAAAAAATAAAATAAAGTTTATTCACTAGAATTTTAAAATTAAGTTTACACTTCTAATCAATATGAATTTTAAGCATAACATAATGGAAAGTTTCATAAAGGAATTATTTTCTAGAATCAAGTCTTTTTTAACAAAGTAAATGCATGCCAGAGGAGAGGTGGGTTAGGGGATAGGCAAGTGGATGAAGAGGAGTGTTAGATTCAGGCTTCCAGTTATGGAATGAGTCAGTCATAGGGAAAAAAGGCACAGCATAGGGAATATAGTCCATGATATTATAAGAGCCTTGTGTGGTGACAGATGGTAGCTACCCTTGTGGTGAGCATAGCATAATATGTATACAGAAGTTGAGTCTATGTTGTCCACCTGAAACTAATCTAATGTTGTCAATTAACTCACATAAAAAGATTAAAATAAATGCTGTGTAAAATCCTAATTTAAGGTTAACTCCTTCAATTTGTGTTTTGTATTTGTTACAGCTTAAGTAAAAAAGTCCCTGAAAAGGACTAGAGAGAATTCTATTTCCCTGGAGGCTCTGCTACTAACTAACTACTTGGCCTTGGGCAATGCACGTTGGCATCCTGGATCGTGTTCTTTCCCTATCTCAAATGAATGTGCTATCCTTGATTACTTCTGAGGGAACATTCAAAGCCATAATTCTGTGGTTTGATTTTCTAATTCAAATAGAATATAGTATTAATGTAGTCATAGATTTTTATCCCTGGGGTTTCTTTAATGGAGAAATTAAAGTAGCTTAAAGAAAATCACGAAAGTATCAGCAAAAAGGATGTGTAGATCTGGGGATTATTTCCCAATTTGGGCAATTTTGTTGCTGAGAGATTGTTTCCATGGTACAGATTCTGTCAAAATCCCTCAGAAAAGATGTCTATATCACCATTATTTGCTCTGACAATATCAGCTGCTAACAGTCTTACACTTTCTTTTCAAAACAGAGTTTGAAGCAAGGACAAAGAATGAAATGGTGTAAACTCATTACTGTGCCAAAATTTAATTCAAACTCATTATCATTTAAAAACTATAATCTTGTGCTCTCTCAAGATGAGATACTTACTCAGGGATACTGCATCATTATCTTCCTTAGAGACCATTAAAAGAAAATTCTCTGTAGGGAAGTGAAGGCCAACAAAAATTACCATCTCATCTATTTAGAACTAGAACATACTCCGTCTTTCAATGTATTAGATTTACTTAGAAATTTAATTTTTATTTTAAAAAAATAAGACAATTTTATATTGCAATAAATATAGTACATGAAATAAATTACATGTTACGTACATATGTGTATGTACACATATGTGTACATATGCATGCACCTACATACATATTTTATGAAATCAGAGCATGTATCATTTAGTAAAATTGTCCTCTGACATTGCTTTGCCAGTTTATAATAAATCATAGATATCCATTAAAGTATATTAATCAAGATCTAACTTGCTCTTTTTTAAATGGTTAATTATTCTTTGCATATATTTTTTTCTTTCAAGTATACACTTGGAGCCTTAAAATTAGGTAACATATTTTTGTCTTCAACATTTTTTTGTATACTCCATGTAATCAAATTGCTGAGTTCTGCTGATCCACCATTTTGTTAATAGTAACCATTAAAATGAAACTTTTCATGCCTTGACTGTTTATTACATTTTGCTGAATTTATGTTTTCCTTATATATTTTGCCTTTATATACCTGCATATACCAGAATACAAAATCTGAAACAGAACACACTGCTTCAGTATAATATTTACCTTTTATACAATGTATGCAAAATGTACACTGCATTATGTTAATATTAATTCTGTTCTTTATGTAAGATATCTGAAAACTTAGAGTTAATTAATTTAGATTCAAAGCTTTAGGTAGAGAAGCTAGACCTGAGCTGTAGAAAGCATGCCCCGAGGCAGAGTCCCCAGTTCTTGAAGGGGAATGATAGAGACAGGAACTGGAGGCAAGGATGGTGATAACTAAGCTACACATTACAAGTCAGGGACACAATATCCTGATCTTGTGGTTTCTGACCCTTTGGGGCTGATAGACCAATGAGCCACAAGTAAGAAGCATGAGTTTTCCTCTTCCAACTCTGCCCCAGGGTAACCCCTAGACTCATTTTAATGCATTTGCATTGCAGGTGCATACCCTGGAGAAAGGCTGTTATGGCAGTTGCTGTACTAATTTTGTAGCGTCAAAAACTCCCGTTCCCAGCCTGTGGGAGGAATCCCCCAAATGACTGGAAGCAGCCTCTCTACGACACCAGCCCCCTGTATGTCACAGCTCTTCCCAGCTCAGAAAGACCTGATAATATCCAATCCCAAAACAACCTAGGGGCTGGTTCCATCTACCAAAATCTGCCTTCTCTCCCACCTTGAGAATGTCCTTTCACTTTAACAAACTGCCTTGTGCTGGCTGCCTTCCTTCTAGCTGCGTTTTTTCCAGCATGGATCCCCATGTAAATCTTCCCATGGGGAATCCAAGACCTCCATCCACACGATGCAGACGCTTTCACTGGTAACAAAAGAGTTTTTCAATAAAGCTAGTATATAATTTTAAGGCATTCAATTCATTTGAAAAGAAAATATTTTATTCTAATGTTCTACGCCAGAGTCTTAAAATTTAGTCATCCACCCATATGCAACATAACACCTGGCACATATTGATTTATAAATAAATAAATATATGCATATATACATACACACCTCAAGCATATGCATTTCTTTTCATTTGAGCTCTGACCAAAATAACCTCATCTGGAAATATTTTGGGGTTTGCTCTTGATCTTCTAGTTTCTATTCTTACTCCGTCATCTTCATATTTGCACACTTGTAAGTGCTTGCATTTCCTCTAATTTATCAATTTTTCTGACCCTTGTTCTGACTTTGGTTCACTCTGGCTTACCACTGTAATCACAGCTTTACTTGATCCCTGATTTCGACAGTCCCCTCCAGTTTTGAGTGGGAATCGCCCTACTCAAGGTTTTGGGCTACTGTAAAGACTAGCCAAGACCCCAGGTTACACAAGGGTGGGATTAATGTGACCATTTGTCCTGGTTCTTATTGATGCAAACACTCAATTGGCTGCAAAGAATGGAGACTCGGATGTCCTCCACCCTCAGTCTCTGCATCTAGTCCAGAACTCTGACTCAAATGGTCTATAAATGATGGTTTGGCTCAAAATTCTGTTGATATAAGGGTAAGTTTGAAACATTCCATTCCAGCACTCTTTCAATCACCAGAGCCTGAGATAGGATAGCAAGTTTCAATAATGTTTCTCCATATATATAACTGCACAAGTATTCAGGACTTTTGGCTTGTGATTGGTAAGGAATGGATAGATTTTCTTATAATTGTTTAATCAGAGAGGACATTTATACTTCTGTAATGAGTAAAAATCCTTTTCTTAGGGGATTACAAATAGACTAGTCCATTACAAGTGGTTACTTGCCTCAGGGCAGAGTGGTTTCCATAGGTCCAGGGAGTAAGCACAGTGCTTTAAGATTCTTAATTTGCTCTTTTTCTGTAGTGTCATTTGTGAATATCTTCTCCCATTCTGTGGGTTGTCTCTTTTTTTGTTGACTGTTTCCTTTGCTGTGCAGTAAGTAGCTTTTTACCTTGATGAAGTCCCAAAAGTTCATTTTCGCTTTTGTTTCCTTTGCCTTGGAGACATGTCCTGAAAGAAGTTGCTGCGGCTGATGTCTAAGAGGTTACTGCCTGTGTTCTCCTCTCAGATTTTGAATAAGTCAAGCAGAGAGAGTCAATTATCACATGGTTTCACCTACTTGTGGAGCATAAGGGATAACACGGAGGACATTAGAAGGAAAGGAAAAGTGAATTGAGGGAAATCAGAGGGAGAGACAAACCATGAAAGACTGTGGACTCTGAGAAACAAACCGTTTTGGAGGGGAAGAGGGTGGGGGGTTAGGTGAGTCTGGTGGTGGGTATTAAGGAGGGCACGTATTGCATGGAGCACTGGGCGTGGTGGATAAACAACGAATCTTGGAACACTGAAAAAATAAAATTAAAAAAAAAAAAAGATTCTTAATTTGCATTTCACCAGCTAAGTGTTTGCCTGCAATTTTGAGACAATCCATAAAGAGAATTTGCAAATCTTTCCAGGCTTCAGGAGCAAATTTTGAATTTCAATCTCTAATTGCACTACTTTTACTGATTGATAAAATCATAATGAATTAAAAGGTCAAGAACTTTTTTTCTTCCTCCTTTTAAGCAGCAAGAGCACGCAAAGTGGTAAATCCCTTATAAACCAGTAGTATTTTTTTCTTTTCACTGTTTCTGTCTTCCTGTACTTAACTCTGTCTAAAGAAGTGAGCTAAAGAAGTATATCTTTTTCCTACTTAATCAGAACTTCCAGCCAGCCACCTATGTGGCTTTTTCTTTGGCTAATGCTGATTTCTTATGTCTCTTAGCCTTGCAGATAGTAATATAATGCGGTTATGAAATTAATTCTATCCTCCCCAAAATATCTATGTTGTAGCTCTATCCCAAAGTATGTACCTTTTGGAGATAGGGTCTTTATAGAGGTAGTCAAGTATTTAAAATGAGGGCCTTAGGGTGGGCCTTAATCCTGTATGATTGGTATCCTTATAAAAAGTGGGAATTTGGACATAGAGACAGACAAGCATAAATGAAGATGATGTGAAGCAATGCACGGAGAAGATATGGTCTTCTACAAGGAGAAGACAGTCTTCTACAAGCTAGGAAGAGGACTGAAACAGATCTTTCCCTTTTTAAGAATAAATAAAAATAAAAATAAAAATAAAAATAAAAATAAGTAAGACTTTCCATTCTCCCTCTTATGAATAAAAGAGACATCCCACTGAGCATCTGCTCCAAATTGCAAAACTGCCTCCTGTGTCGTAAAGACATAAGAAATTTGATCTTCATCTCATAAAGCCACTTAACTAACAAAGGTGGTCACCCCAAACACCAGGTGAATCTGGCATAATCTATGTGTGAAAAAATGGTACTGTCAACTATTCTTACTTGAAGACTAATTATTATTCATTTTGAGAACACATATCTGCTTCTCTGCTTGACTATAAAATGCTGAGATTCCTTTCTGTCTTTGTAACCTCTTAGTGAATTGCCTGTTAGAACATCACATTCTTCTTTAATGATCATTCGATAATAAAATTATTTTCTTTCTCTATGACTTTTATTGGGAAGGTCTCTAGGATAGGATAGAATTTTTTTTTAATTATATTTCCCAAATACTTGATATCCCTCAAATGGAATGAACACTGCCAACACCCTGATTTTGTATTTTGTGGCTCTACAATCTTGAAACAGTCATCTCTGTTGTTTAAGATAACGAGTTAGTGATACCTTAGGAGACTAATCACATGTTGAGGACTGGAAAAAAAAAATTAAAACCTTAATCCCTGGTTGTTAGGCCTCTATTAAAAATGTGTCTATTTTATCCTAAATACACATTTCCCTATAATTTTTCCTAGCAGCAGATGTTGACAATGTAGGATTCTGATATGTGTGGACTTTAAGAACATAATACTTTCCTAATACACATTTTACCATTATTTGACACATACTTGATAGTATTACACATTTCACCTACTGCATTGAAAATGAATACCTCAGAAGCCTATCACTGGCTTCTGTACAGGAATTCTCTAAGTTTTCACAAGTCCACAGTCTGCTTGGGCCTTAAACCATTCCAGAACTTATTAAGAACCAAACCCTAGTTTCATATTCACCCAAAAAGTGTCATGATAGAAAATGATCAGTCAAAAGAGAGATTTTTAGATTTCCTTTAGTAACCAATAAAAAATGTCTTCAGAAGTCTGTCATACTTTAAAGTAACTTTGTTGATTTTGGCCCTATATCTAGTACTCACACAACCAGAGTAAACCACTGAACTCTCTCCAGAGTGATATGAATCTCTCTTTCCTGACAAATTAATAAATTCAGCCTTGATACAAACCATTTTGTTGTGGTAGGTTTTTTTGTTACTCTTTGACACCTTTATTTGTAGAGATCAATAGGCAGATGGATAGAGAGGACATGTTTATCTCTCAATCCATGATGAGGCAGACCACAATAAAAGAACATCACAGGTTTGGCTGAGACTTTTCTCCAACTTTTCACTGTTTAATGGATCTTTACTCTGAGTGCTAACATGGAGAGGAAACCAAGCAATTCCCCACCTGTCCCAGCTCTGTAGACCCAATAAAGAAAAATGTATCATGGATAGGGGCTTGATGAAAGCAGAAGGGGCCACATCGGTGGAAATCTGCTGGGATTTCTTGTCAGAACAAACAGTTGGCCTTATTCTGCCCCTCTCTTTTCATCCTAACTCAAGCCACAGGGTGCTGTCAAATAAATATGAATCTAGACCTAGATGGGGAAAGACTTTACTCAGAACAAAGTTTATTATAAAGGGAGAATGCCTCAATCTTAGAAATCTACAAGTGTCTCAAAATCAAAAGGAAAAAGGCTTTCCTCTATGTGGCGAGGATGAGTAACGAAGATCAGCAAAAACTTATAAGAGAAAGTTGGACAAGTACGGGAAAATGGTCATTATAGTCTGACGGGAAGCGTCTCGCTGCACTCAGTAGCTTCCTAGGGTAAGAGGGCATGTTCACTTTTTTAGCTCTTTCTCAGACTTGGGAGTTAGTTGGAATTCAGGGACCTGTAGGGAGGAAAGAAGACAAAGCACAGGGTAAAAAACAGTCAATGATACTGTAATAGCGACAGATGGGAGCTTCACTTGTGCTGAGCATTGCGTCCTGTATAAACTTGTTGAATCACTATGTTGCACAACTGAAACTAGTGCAACACTGTTTGTAATTATGCCCAAACAAAAAACATTAAAGAGAGAGAGAGAGAAATGGACAATTGAGAACATTTGGTCAGTGGGAATGGAAGCATTCTCTATTCTAGGAAATGTGGTTTCTCTATTCAGAAGTGAACCTCAACGGACAGGCGCTCCTTGGTATTTCTGTGAACCAAAAGTCAATTTTACTAATAGCAACTCTTCCAGCATTCCAGCCCTTTCCCTACTTACTGGAAAAGCACTCTCTCTGGAACATTTTAAAGCACTTCTTTGGGGGTGGGGGGGTCACTTCAAAGCCAGTCTCCAGCGAAAAACTGTGCTTTTTAAAACTCAATATATTAAGAATCTTAAATCTATGTATGTAAAAACAAAACAAAACAAAAACAAATAAAAAACATATTTACATAATTATTCAAGTATACTATCCTTTCATGATGCTTTTTCCCATATATCCAAATTTTATTATATGATATTACTATATTAATATATCATATATATGAATATATATGAATTAATATTCATATATTAAAAACTGAGTTCATTTTATAAACTGAAGCAACGTACAAAACACTTTAAAAATACTTTTATCTCGGGGCACCTGGGTGGCTCAGTCGCTTAAATGTCAGGACTCTTGATTTCAGCTCAGGTGTGATCTCAGAATGGTGAGATTAAGCCCCACACCTTGAGTCCCATTTATATAAGCTCAGCAGGGAGTCTGCTTTTTTCCCTCTCCCTCCCCCCTTTCCTACTCACACACTTTTTCTCTCTAAAATAAATAAATAAACCTTTTTAAAAAATATTTTTATCTCTTATGGATAAATAGCAATGGGTAAATATGAAGCTTTAGCTTTTTTTTTTTTGGTACGATGGTTTGAAATTTATTTATATGTGGTTTTAATGGCCAATTTTTAAATTATTTAATATGATTGTATTTAGTTATATCTGAAACAAAAGATAACACAGTACTTAGTTACATTTATAACCAGTAGAGTGCAATACAAAACTTCAGTAATGCAGAACACAATAAACCATTTGAATAGAATATCTATGCAATCTATTTGCAGGTTTCCATTTATCATGGCACCTCACTATACTTAATACATGAGTATTTGACAAGTTGCTTAAACACAGTATGTTGTCATTTTTCTTTTATTCAACTAAAATATACTTGAAAAATTACAAGTGACATTGTAGGCAAGAAAATATCTTTGATTCTTAAGTTTGTATGAATAACGTTATAATTATCATCCCCATGACTTGTATTTACCACTGACTTGAACTGATACGATGTTACCTTTAACCTCACAGCCTTTCAACTTGTTGAAAACACTTTTGCATAAAATCTTACTGAATAAATGAACACAAATACAAAAATGCAAGACTCTTCATTAGTAATTGGTCAATTAATCACCTTTTTCAAATGTTAAGAGTAGCTTTTTGAAATTCTCTAGCACTGAATTGCCTAGATGTTCAAATCAGATTTGGGACTCATGCTGATCTTCTGTAAGTGCCAACAATGGAGTCACATTTTAAAAAATAGTTCCTTTCCTTGGGCCTTGTCATGTTGCTATATTATAGACAACTAAAAGCTGCTGATAAAATATTGATGTTTTCAAAAGCCATTGTTACCTGCAAACATCTCAGCTTGAATTCATTTCTGAGATTAAGAATCCTGTGTCTAAGCAGAATACCACAGGGACAAGAGATGACAGAGATGAAAGCAATTAAATGATCACTGAGGAAGGTGCTGAGCTCTGATTCAGTGGTAACCTAGTGATATGACAGTAGGCAAACTATTTCATCCTTTAATTTTTCAGCCTCCATATTTGCAAAGAAGGACTCATACCTGTACTCCTATTACATTTTAAGATGTAGATCATTTCTTTTCAAAATAGGGTATTATTAACCTAGCTCTCACCCTGACCTCCACATTGGAGATAATTAACCAGGAGAAATGCAAAAGTCATAATTATACTTGCAAATAAAAGAAAGAAGTACTGTGAAATTTAGCTGCTTCTGGTCTACAGTGCATAGTTAGAAACCCATGAGGCCAAATGTGATTTAAATTAAGAAATTTCAAATTTCAAAAATCTAATTTGATGCATATACTGTATATTGATTATTATACACATGTAGTCTGCATACTTAAGCAAGGGATTTGAAGGGAAACAAAATATTAGTTTGCATAAAATATGGAAATAGAGACATATTTAGAGATATCTTTCTAAATATACAGTTATGACCTGATAATCTAGAAGACAAAGCACTTATTTAATCTTTAAACTTCAGTATCATTGAAAGGTACATTCTCTTGATTTATGAAATAAAATTTGACCTTAGCCCATATATCACATACATCACATACATCACACCTTGAAGGTTCTGGGAAATTGACTGCAAATATTCATCATTATTCAATGTGACTAAAAGGGAATAAGAGTGACATTTGTAAAGTACACAGCAGGAATCATGTCCACCTTGTAGTACTGCCTAGTTTTTTATGATCCCACACAAGAAAAAACTTAGCAACCCTCTGCTATCCCTCCTTTTGTGTTTGTTTATTTCTTGTGCTTTTAAAATTAGCTAACTTTTTTTTGTTTACAGCAAACATCATTTGCTAGTTAATAATCTCCAAATTAACCACCACTTGTCCTTCTCTTGTGGCATCAGTTGTCGAGTAATGGCAGACTCCTTCAGTTATCTGAACACCCGCAGTTCCCAGCGGAGTCTTCCTTGCGCAGTGCTTACTCAGCCCAGCCCTCTGTAGGTTGAGGTCAGTTACTAAATTCTGCACTTCTGTTGTAACCTAGTGTCAAACACCAGGACGGATTCTTGCTGACTGAATCCAAAATGAAATATGCTAGGAGCTTCTCCAAGTTCTGTTAAACTAAAAGGTGAAAGAAGTAGAGTCTAGTCCTACCCTTTCTACGACGGGGCATTATTCTGGGAGTACTAGAGGCTGAAAGTCATGGGCATCATCAAAGAGAAGGGCCAGAAAACAATACAGAAGGTGACTCTGAAAAATGCTAACATTGTTAAGTAATTAGATAATCCAGGAATCCATTACTCTTAGATTTCTTGGCATATAAGCCTTTTCAATGAAGCATACTATATTTCAGTCAAACTACCTTAACAGATTAAAGCCTTAAAATGATCACTTATCATATTAATTTAGGGTTGTGCATTTATGACCCTCTCCCCAGTATTTGAGTTAAAATACAAGAGACAGTGTATAATTTTCTATTATTTAGGAGTGAGTTTTAATGAATATTAAGAACACAGAGAGTTATGCTGAAGATTCAAGTATAAGAATAAATTAAATCTGGTCCTGATGACACTATATATTTTATCCATTCTAGTATCACTTCTTTTTCTTTTTTTTTTTTTCTAACATCACTTCTTTTATATTTCCATCATTAATAAAACTGCTTAAAACAATCTTTAAGAGTTCCAACTTTCTACCTGTTGCAAAATGTTGTGACTCAGTTTATGATCATACAGTATACATGCACAGATATTTTGGTATATTTTTTTCACCACTGAAGAAAATAAGCTAAAATTTTCTCTTGGTAATTCCATGAAACCAAAGAAAATTCTTATTCATCCTAGTGTTAATCCATTTCCTATCTGGAATTGATTTCTTAAGTAGCTTTCCAAGATTTCCAAAAGAATCAGATTCACAGCATCACAGCCTCATTACACCATAAACTCAAATTTAGTTTTGTCTTAATTTTTTAGAGAATCCTTCTGTGTTGAAGAGAAATCACAAGAATCAAATGACTCACTAAACTATGGGTAGCCAGCTGTTTCAACCATTTTCTACAAGTAAAACGGGGGGTGGGGTGGGGTGAGAGAACTTCTCTGGCTAGAATTTGAGAAAAATGAAATGATTTAAGGTTTTGGTACATAATAATAGTTGTCAAGACACTATTTAATATATAGTATACTAATATTTAATATATTATTTTAGGAAATCTCAGTCATTAGAGGGAACTCTTTGGGATAGTTTGGAATTATTAGATTGACACTACCAAAAACCCTTCAGTCTTATGTAATGAATACCTTTGGGAAAGTGTTAGAGAATGGACGCCCCAAGTAAACTGACCATCTTTTGTAACCTGGAGAAACTCCAATCAACCTTCAAATCTCCAATCAACCTTCAAATATCACACATAAATCATCTTAAACTTCAATATCCATAAGGCAAAAGCTCCAGATTTCAGTGGGAAAGGGTTTTCTTTATAGTATCTTCTTTAAAGAATCTTTTAAATCTTAATCTTAATTGTTAAAGAATCTTTATAGTATCTTCTTTAAAGAATCTCTCATTGGTGACCTATCATCATCCTATTAGATAATATTTTAAAAATGCTAATATTAATGCATGTACTTATAAACCACTTTAGTAGAAATATTGAAAATATTAGTACTGACTGTTGCTTTGTTTTCAGTTCTAATGACACACTAGGTGTTAAGAGTGTTACTTTTCATTATGCTGCATTCTTAAAACAGCAATTTTTTACTTAACAAACCTGTATAAGTTGTAAATGATTTCTTTATAGGAAACATCCTAAAATGGACATTATATTATTGGGAAGAAAAGTGTTCATTTTAAATGTCTACCTATAGTTAGATATATCTATATTTATAGATAAGTAGATAGAAAAAATGGTGATTAGATGCATTAAGTAAACTGCCTAAGCTTTACTGTTAGAACAGAATTTAAATACAAATCTCTTAATCCATGGTGCTGTAAGTTGTTGATGTCTAAGCAGTATTCTCTGTGTCTCTGGTAGGTTGGGTAAAAAAGGCAGGACATAATGGGAAACAGGAAAAAAGTCTGGGAATTACATCTGAGGTAAGAAAACATCATCATGCTCTGTATTTATGAGTTACATCTTTCGCCATGGTCAGAATTTTCACAGATAAGTTCTGATAATCATGAAGGTATACTGATTGAAACCATGTGTATATATCAGTATTATGTGCATATTTATAGTGTTTTCTAATTAATAAGTGATTAAAAGACATTAAGTTAATATTGTTAGTAATTTATGGAAATTAAACACTTTTTTTTTTTTAAGAGAGGTAGAGAGAGGTGGTGTAGGTGCAAAGGGAGAGAGAATCTTAAGCAGTCTGCACGCCCAGTGCATAGAGCCCAACACAGGACTCGCTCTCATGACCCTGAGATAAAGACTGGAACCAAAATCAAGAATCAGATGCTTAACTCACTGAGCCACCTAAGCACTCCAATAATTTATGGAAGCTAAAAAAAAAAAAAAAAAAAGAGAGAGAGAGAGAGAGTGAGAAAGAGAGTAAGAGAGGAAATGCACACTTACACATACGATTCCATCACCGAAAGGAAGAATAACAAAATGAAGCTCAATTACTGGCACAAAGTAAGATGTTAATAATTGATAGGAAATATATGCTTTTAATCAAACAGATAAAAGATGAAAACGGTGATTAAACAAACCCATAAAAATTGTTTAAAAATAAGCACCAGCTCAGGAATTTTTTTGTTTGTTTGTTTCCTATATTGCTGCTGTAACAAATTACCACACATGTAGTGGCTTAAAACAACACAAATTTATTATCTTATAATTTTAGAGGTCAGAAGTCCCAAATCAGTCTCTTGGGCCTAAAGGCATTGTGTTAGCGAAGTCCTTCTATAGTCTCTGCAGGACAATGTCTCCTGTTTTCCCCAGCTTCTTGGGGCTATATTCTTTGTCATTTCTCTGTCCTCCACCTCCAAAGCCACCAGTGTTATATCTTCAAAATCTCTCTCTACTTCCACAATCACTAGCTCTGACTTTCTGCCTCCTTTTTATATGGAGTCTTGTGATTACTTTGTATCCATCTGGAAAACCCAGTATAATCTCTAAATCTTTGTATCATTAATTTAATCTCATCTGCAAAATCCCTTTTTTCTTTAAAATTTACATATTTATGTGTTCTGGAAATTAGAAGAAGAATACCTTTGGAGGGATCATTATTCTATCTATCAACCTGACCAATAACATACGTACTGAAGCTGGATCAGTGAGGTTAATCCATATACGAAATCTTTTAGAAGACCAACTTTCTCACCTTCCCTGTTTGCCTAAGACTCTTACCAGTTTTATCACCAAGGTCCCATGTCCTGCTATACCTTTTCAATCTTGGACAAAGAGGGATAGCTACCCTGTCTGGGCCTCCAGCAACTCTAGTCTCCATTCATCCCTCATAAAAGAAAAAATGACATGTGTGTCTTCGGCAATGCTGGGTTTCATTTACCGAATTCTTGGCTGGATAAGGGATGTAGTGGTAGCCATGGTTAAAGGTTAGGCTTGGAGAAGACTAAAAAGACTGTAAGGTATTTGAAATCCACAGGGACACTGGTATATTATATAGTCTTCATGATATTATCTGGCTGTTGCTATGAGTTTTTATTGACAAATGTATATATAAAACTTGATTCATCTTTAAAATGTATCAACCTCTAGGTCACTCATGTCAGAGATGCAAGCATCCCTCAGAGAAGATTTAGTTAAAATCATAAAATTTGGGGGGGAGAAGTTTTAGAAACATCATTTCTTTTTGCATATACCAGAAATGCTAGTATTTATTATCACATCAAAGCTATCATCCATGAAACCCATATACATATACATGTATATACAAACTAATTAATTGGAAGTTTATACCTCATATATTTAATCTTATTGATTTTTTTCATGATGATGCGTGTACTCTTTAATCCCAGTACCTGTTTCAGCCATGCCCCCCCATCCTCCCCCATAGCATCATTTACCATATTTCCATATTTTACCCAGCTTAACAGTTTTTATACTTATTTCTAAGAAAACTTATTTTAAATAAAATTCATATAGTTATCTTTTGGAGGCATTCTTTGCAATATCATTATTACTTAGGAACCACAGAATGCTTTTAACTATTCATGATAATTCTAAGATCCATATTAGTCATTCATAAATATAATTTTACTTAAAAATGTTTTCATTTCAAGGAAAAGTTCTTATAATTAAAATATGCAACTGCATATAACAAGGTCATTTTCTTTAGTATTTAGGATTTCAAAGTTTCTAGAAAAAAAAAAAAAGGGACTCTCAGGAAAGGACACAGTAGGTACCTTCCAAGACTTTTCCTGCATTTTAATTATCTCAGGGTTTAAAGTAGATTTGGTTATTCCTCTTTCCTAAAATCATTCCTCTGAATCCGATGAGAAATTGATATGCTTGCCAAATGTAAAATTTTAAAAATCCCTAAATTCTCAATCTATTTTATCCACAACCTTCTTCCTAGCAAAATATAATGACGACACTGCAAATATGATGAATATCAAACACATTAAATACATATACACATACGTACCACTATCACAAAATGACAAAATCACAATAGTTACTAAAAAATGTATTTTCCAGGAAACAAAATCTAATATCTACTTCCAGAAAAGTTTTGGAAGAAACATAGAAAGATATATATATAAAACAAGAAAATATACTGGAATTTTTAAAAAATAATCTCAATTTGTGATGTCATAATATTCCTTCAAAAATTTCTCTTATTTCTTAATATTCTATTCATGAGAAGTCTATTAAAAAGCAGTCTGCATGGGGCACCTGGGTGGCTCAGTGGGTTAAGCCTCTGCCTTCAGCTCAGGTCATGATCCCAGGGTCCTGGGACCAAGTCCCACATCGGGCTCTCTACTCAGCAGAGAGCCTGCTTCCCCCTCTCTCTCTGCCTGCCTCTCTGACTACTTGTGATCTCTCTCTCTCTCTCTCTGCCAAATAAATAAATAAAATCTTTAAAAAAAATAAAGCAGTCTACAAAAGATTTTTAGGCAGGAAAAATAAATATAAACAAGTAACTGAAAATTAGAAGAAAAAAAGATTTTCTGATATACTAATTTGTTAATATTCTTTTCCACTAGAAGCAGAGGAAAGAAAATACAACCAGGTATAGAGATGATTCTCTATTTACAAAGTATGAGCAGCTAATCAAGGAAGCAAGAACAAACACTTAATTAGTAATAAAAGAGTAATAACATTAATAAAACAATAATAAAGCACAGATTGAAACTTTAAAAGCAAGAGCCATGAAGTAAAACTAAACTTCCAAAATATTTATGTGGAAAATTAATGTTATTGTATCAATCTGGAAATCAGAACAGACTTAAGAGATAAATAAGAAATTCACCACAGCTTTACGCTATTTTACACTGAGTTTGAATAAAGGGTGTGATTCTTTTTTTAGAAGATCTCAATGTTTCTCAACACCTCACATCAACTTGTCAATAATATTTAATATACTACATTTTGTGTTATATACAAGGTTATATTACAGCACATTTCATTTTCCATTTGTTATTTCTGGTAATATTTTTTGTTCATTTTTTCTTAATGGGAAACTTACCCTAATTATGTGGTAAATTGTCAAAACTGAAATGTCAGTGTTTAATGTAAGACTCAAGATAAAAGTCATAGCTGTGTATGAAATTATATATTGGATACTGTTATTGTTATTTTAAGATAGACATAGCGAGTCTCTAAAACAGAAAACACATCATCAAGTCATAGCTAAAAACAGAAAATAGGAAGAATAGCAGCTAACAGAACAAGAAGATAGCCTCTCCAGCTAAAGTTTATTTATCTCAGGGTCCAATTATTTATATGCAGCTATTTTTTTCTTTTTCTATTGAAACCCAAATACAATTGCAAAAGAAAAGTTTCCTCATGGAAACTTTGAAATACGGGTGTTCTACTGATCTTATCAAATATAAATGCAAGGGATAACTGATATGGGTATTATGATTCAGGTCAATGATGATGAGAAAATATATTATTTCGGATACTTAGGATTAAGAGACACAAAGTAAAGAAGAAAAATCAAAGAAGAAAGAAAAAGAAAGAGGGTTTTTAGTTACTTATTGCTGCATAATAAATCACCACACAATTTAGTGGCTTAAAACAATAAATATATTTTATCTCACAGTTTCTGTTGGTCAGAAAATCAGGTGCATTGGAGCTGGATTGTCCTGGTTCACGGTCTCTCATGAAGTTATAGATAAGAGGTTGGCTGGGACTGCAGTTGCAGTCATCTAAAGGCTTAGCTGTGGCTGGAGGATTTATTTCCAATATGGCTGCTTATTCACAGGTCTCGTAAGTTGGTCATGGTTACTGACAGCAGGCCACAGTTCTTGACCATGTGGATCTCTCCAGAAGGCTACTTCAGTGTCATCGCAATATGCCAATAGATTTCTGGAGCAAAATATTGAAGAAAAAAACACAACATGGTACCAAAATTTGTTTTATAATCTAGCCTTGAATGACTCATGCGATTATTGCCATAATCTCATATTGATAATATAGGTTGAGGACTACATAAGGATGTGAATAGCAGGAGGTAAAGTTCATTGGGGGTTTCTCGCAGTCTGACAACCACAGGAAGAAACAAGGATATCTACTCTTGAAAAAATAATCATATAACATATAAAATTGTTTTAGTGTTAATGTTCTAACATAATCTGGATTGAAAGAGCAAAAAGATCTCACAACATATTGGGCTAATGATTTGTGGGCAGTGAGTCTGTCCCATTTCTTGATTCATCGAAAATAAGTATGTGTACTAGAGTCTTGTGCTGGTACACTGTTCCACATACAATTTCCCAAATCCTATGGCTTTGCAGCAAAGAAAGGTCACTCAAGTTTTTGAAGATGGTTGAGGATTAGTATACCATTTTTAGAATCTAACAAAATGTTATATTCGGAGTGAGGTTAGACTATACAAAGTTCAAACTGTCCAGTGATACTGAATTCAGAGTTTGCTGTTCCAACCTACAAGCAAGTTTTACTCTTTCTGGATTTTTAGGTTCTTGATATAATGAAATCCCCGAAGACTGGTTGAGAATTTATTCCAACACACAGACTTCTCATGTAAAAGATGAAGACTTTAATTAAGCTTAACAGACAAAATTTCATCTAGTTATCAGGATCAATTTCGTTGGGAGTAAGAAGTTATTATACTTTCACTATGTATTTCCTTTCACATATGCAAGTTGCCTCCATCTTTCCTCAACTTCCTCTTCTTTGAAAGTAACTACAACACCATTAAGAAGTGTCATAATATTTTCTGTCCTCACAGATTAGTCTGATTATTATAATCACCACAGAATGTCTACTGTCTATGTGTTGCCCAATTTTTTGGTCTTCTTGCCAAGTTCATTGTCTCAAACCTGTCTTTATGGATCCCATTACAGTTCTGTGACTTAATTCCTTATATAAATGTTAGTATTGATGTTACTAAATTTACTCCAGATGCCCTAAAATTACACACTCTCTGATGGGACAGGTAGAAACATTTTTTAAATGCACTTTGAAAACATAACAGCAGATCTAGAAAAATATAAGGAAAATGCTTCAAATCAAAACCAACCAACCAATCTAACAGATCTAGATCTCATCTAAATTTCTTTAAAACCTGGAAATCTTTCATATTCATATAACCTTGCCTATCTCTACACACACACACACACACACACACACCCTCATACACACTGAAAACAACAGAAATAAGTATCTGTCACATCGTGCTGGCTCAGGCAGATGCCAATAGTGTATGTGGCCAATGAATAGCACTTAGCTCATCTAACCAAAGTTCATCTTTACAAACAAGTTGACTTAATCATTTTTTAAAAAACATTGGACAGTGAGAGTGGGTATGGTGAGTCCTAGAGTCCCCACAATCCATTTTGGGTTTTGGACATCAAAAACTGTAAGATAATGAATTTGTGTTGTTTTAAAATAATAAATGTGTAGTGGTTTTTAAAGCAGCAATAGGAAACTAATTTAAATTGTTTAAAATGTTTCATTTAGCTAAGTCCTAATTTGAAAGGTAGATATAAAAGGAGCTATAAAACAGTGTAAGTGAGTCAAATACACTACCAAGGAAGGCAAAGATTTGTAGCATTGCCAGAGAGAGAACATTATCAGGCATTCTCTACTGTTTTTCTTAAGATATTCTTAAAGAATCTTGGAAAGGGTTACACTTAAATTGAGGCATAAAAACCAGGAGTCAGACACTTAAAGACAGAATGGGGAGTTGGCCAGAGAGTATCATTCTGACTATAGTGAACAAAGTGAATAAAGGCATCAAGGAAGAAAACAGATTTTCATGGTTACAAATTTAAAAAGGACAGATGTGTCAAGAAAATTGGAAATTAGGTGAAGGGATATTGTCTTTAATGAAGGAAAAACTAGATTAGGTTTCTTTAAAGACAGGATTGATCTATCACCAAGGAATAATCTGATACACTGATAAGAGGGAGATGGGAAAGGCTGAAATCTTTATGGGACACAAGAATTCATCTGTGAAATCCTTACTACTGAAACGTGGTTCATGGACCAGCAGCATCAGTTAACATAGGTAAAATCGCTGGGAATACACAACCTTAAGGCCAGTCCTGACCTACTGAAGCAGAATCTGATTCATTTTAATCACATTCCAGGGTATTTCATATGCACATGAGAAAGAGGCAATAAGCGGAAGTTTCCTGGAAGAAAGAAAGAAAATCTAGAGACCCAATTATCATATGGGAGAAAAGCAGCGAGAAAGGAAGAGGGCAGAAATTTAAACAAGAAATGAGTACAACAGGAGTTTTTGAGGAGGAATGTTATATTCAGTGTACTGAGTAATGTGACCCTTCTTATAACCCCACATATCTTGAATAAAATTACAGAAAACAAATTATGCCAGTATGATTAGATGCCTTCTAGAAGCCAGTTAAGGGGATCAATTTTATGTCAGGGCCATTCGGGGCCAAAAGGACAGCCATTTACCTGGATTACCTTCCATAATTCAGTGGAGTTTTTTTTCTCTTAGGTATCAAAAGTAGAGAGGAAAATAAATTACATTCTTCACTTTAAAGTTCGGGTACTCTACATAAAGTTGAATGTTTTTATTTGCTTTAAGTTGTTTTTCTTCCAAAATCTTTCTCATGTTAATATTAGTGTCAAAAATTATCAATTTCAAGAGCAATGTTCTGGGTAAATGTAATGGTACTAATGATATCCATGAGAAATATCAGGTAATTTTTATTAAGGGAATCATACACAAAATAGTACATCAAACATTCTGCAGAGCTGATTAAAATATACCATGTTTTGAATATAACTAGCTAAATACCTTCATTGTACATGGATATATGCTCCCCAAAATCTGTTCCTAAAAAGGAATTTACATGACAACATCTATCAGGGACAATTTGAGGGGCCTTTTGGTAATTTTATAATTGTATATAAAACTTATGAATGTATACTCAAATGCAAACATACACATATTTTAAAAAGTGCTTTAGAAAAAACTGAAATACAGAAAAGCCGGGCATCATCATGCTCCATTTTTTGTTCATGAGGAAATAAAGGCATGGAGCAGTAATATTTTTTTAACCCCCATCCTCTTTCCCTCTGGCAAACACTTGTTTGTTCTCTGTATTCATGGATCTGTTTCTGTTAGGTTTTTTGTTGTTGTTGCTCTTTGGATTCCACAACAAAGTAAATCATATGGTATTGATCCTTCTGACTTATTTTGCTTAGCATAATATTTGCCAGGTCCATCCACATTGTCAGAAATGGCAAGATCTCAGTCTTTTTTTATGGCTGGGTAATATTCCTGTGTGTGTGTATGTGTATATGTCACTTTTTTTTGAAGGTTTATACACAGCATAGTCTTTCTTTCTTTCCTTTTTCTTTCTTCCTCCCTCCCTTTCTTCCTTCCTTCTCTTCAAGTGATTATTTTAAATCTAATTAGTTAACATACAGTGTGATACTAGTTTCAGGAGTAGAATTTAATGATTCACCACTTACATACAACACCCAGTGCTCATCACAGGTGCCCTCCTGAATCTCCATCATTCATTTATTCCATCTCCCATGAGCCTCCCCTACAGTAACCATCAGTTTGTTCTCTAGAGTTAAGAGTCTGTTTCCTGGCTTGCGTCCCTCTTTTTTCCCTCCATGTTCATCTGTTTTATTTCTTAAATTCCACATATGAGTGAAATCATACGATATTTTTCTCTTTGACTCATTTTGCTTATCATGATATACTCACTCTGTTCATGTCATTGCACATGGCAAGATTTCATCCTTTTTTAAGGCTAATATACATATATCACTTTTTCTTTATCCATTCTTCAGTCAATGGACATTTGGGCTCTTTCCATAATTTGGTTATTGTTGATAATGCTTCTATAAACATCGGGGTGCACGTACCCCATTGAATCTGTATTTTTGTATTTTTGGGGTAAATACCAAGTAGTACAACTGCTGGATTATAGGGTAGTCCTATTTTTAACTTTCTGAGGAAACTCCAAACTGTTTCCCACAGTGGTTATACCAGTTTGGATTCCCACCAACAGTGCATGAGGGTTCCCCTTTCTCCATGCCCTGATATCTGTTGTTTCTTGTGTTGTTAATTTCATCCATTCTTACAGGTGTGATGTAATATCTCATTTTGGTTTTGATTTCAATTTCCCTGATGATGAGTGATGTTGAGCATCTTTTCATGTGTCTGTTGGTAATCTAGATTTCTTCCTTGGAAAATTGTCTATTCATGTCTTCTTCCCAGTTCTTAACTGATTATTTATTTGTTGAGTTTTACAAGTTCTTTATATATTTTGGATACTAACCCTGTATCAGGTAATGCGATTTGTAAATTTTTTTTCCCATTTCAAAGGTTCCTTTTAGTTTTGTTGATTGTTTCCTTCGCTTTGTAGAAAGTTTTTTGTTGAAGTCACAATAGTTTACTTTTGCCTTTGTTTCCCTTGCCTCAGGAGATGTATCTAGTGAGATATATGGCCAATGTCAAAGACTTTACTGCCTGTGTTCTCCTTTAAGATTTTAATGGTTTCCTGTCTCACATTTACGTCTTTCATCCATTTTGAATTTATTTTTGTATATGGTGGAAGAAAGAGGTCCAGTTTCATTCTTCTGAAGGCTGTTGTCCAGTTTTCCCAAGACCATTTGTTGAAGAAACCTTTTTCCATTGGATATTCTTTCCTGCTTTGTTGAAGATTAGTTGACCATATAGTGGTGAGTTTATTTCTGGGTTTTTTACTGTTTCATTGATCTATGTGTCTGTTTTTGTGCCAGTACCATACTGTCTTGATCACTACAGATTTGTAATATAACTTGAAGTACGGAATTGTGATGCCTCCAGCTCTGCTTTTCTTTACCAAGACTGCTTTGGCTATGTGCGGTCTTTTGTGGTTCCATATAAATTAAAGGATTGTTTCTTTTATCTCTGTGAAAAATGTTGTTGGTGTTTTGATAAGGATTTCATTCAAAATGCAGATTACTTTGGGTAGTATAGACATTTTAATAATATTTGTTCTTTCAATCCATGAGCATGGGATGTTTTTCCATTTCTTCATGTCACCTTCAATTTCTCTCATGTGTTTCATAGTTTTCAGAATAAGGATCTTTTTGGATAGGTTTATTCCTAAGTCTTAGTGCAATTGTAAATGGGATTGATTCCTTGATTTATCTTTCTGCTGCTTCATTACTGGTGAAGAGATGCAATAAATTTCTGTACTTTTTACAAATTTCTTGATTTTGCATCCTGTAACTTTACTGAATTCATCTATCAGTTCTAGCAATTTTGGGGTGGAGTCCTTTGGGTTTCCTATATAGAGTATCACGTCATCTGCAAATAGTGAAACTCTGACTTCTTCCTTGCTAATATGGATGTCTTTCTTTCTTTTTGTTGTCTGATTGCTGACGCTAGGACTTCCAGTACTATGTTAAATAACAGTAGTGAGAGTGGACACTTTTGTCTTGTTCCTGAGTGTAGAGGAAAAGCTCTCAGTTTTTCCCCACTGGGGATGATTTTGGCTGTGGGCTTTTCCTATATGGTCTTTATGATGTTGCAGTATATTCCCACTATCCCTACTTTATTGAGAGTTTTTGTCATAAATGTATGTTGTACTTTGTTAAATGCTTTTTCTACAATGATTGAGAGGATAATATGGTTCTTATCCTTTCTTATATTAACGCAGTGTATCACATGGATTGATTTGTGAATATTGAATCACCCTTGCAAGCCAGGATTAAATCCCACTAGATTGTAAATCTTTTATATAAATCTTTTTTGTGCTATTCAATTTAATCTGCTAGTATTTTGTTGAAAACTTGTGCAGGGAGTGATAATATTTTTTTAAAGAGGTAATTATCAAACATTAAATGTGTTGTGTTAACTTCTTGGGCTGTCATGAGAAATTACCACATAGATAGCTTAAAACAAGATCAATTGATTTCTCAGCATTTTGGAGGCCAAGAGTCCAAAATTAGGGTGTAAACAGGGCCAAACTCCCTTGGAAAGCTCCATCCTCCTGGCTACTTCCTGGGCAAAGATGGCTCCTAGTAATCCTTGACATTCCTTGGTTTGTAGATGCATACCCAATCTCTGCCTCCATCTTTACACAGCCTTCTTTCCTGTGTCTCAGTATTCTCTCATCTTATTTCAAGGACACAACTTTGGAATTAGGGCCCGCCCTCATCTGGTATGATTTCAATTTAATTACCCTGCAAGACCCAATTTTAGACAAGGTCACATTCATAGGTACTAGATGTTAGAACCTGAACATTTTTTTTTTTTTTGAGAGATACAATTAAATCCACTAAGATGATAAATACTTTCAATTAGTTACCTAATTTAGTTCTCAGAATAACCTAATGAGGTGAGTGCTAATATTCCTTCTACATTTTATATGAAAATCCTACACCTAGAAATATAATATCTTATACATTACTGTTCAGCAAGTTGAAGGTGGGTCGGGATTCTGATCCACACAGCTTTACTTCAGAGCTCAAAATCTTAACTATGCAGGAGAACATTTAAGTGATATTCCCATGAGATGTCAAAAACAAGTATGTGAAATTCTGTCTTTTGACCCCACAGTCTGTGTTTCTTTTATGACATCAGAATCTCTTCCAAATTATCCAGGTGTACATTGTTTCTATGCTTATTCTGGATTCTTGATAGCTAGATTATTGAAAATTTAACTGAAGCCATTTTTCTCTTTGTTTTTCACTGTTCCAACTGATACATACTGAGTACCTGCTCAAAGCCAGGAATATCACCCAGTAATATGCGGCTACTATTCTGTTGTAGGCTCCATCATTATACAAAGGAAATTATGCATGCATGTGCTTATATACATATATATGTATATAAGTATGTATTTAAGGATGATATATTTACTCTTGTCATAGGATTTAGCTCACTTGTGAAGAGATTTTTTAAAAAATACTATCGTAAGAAATCACTAAAAGAGAGAATTTCAAGTCAGGTTCTCAAAATAGAAATGATGATTAAATTTCAACCATTTTCTGTAGCCTATAATTTGAAAATTCCTTAGAAGACACAAATGGAATATTTTATAGGCAAGTGAGGATAAGCTAATATGAAAGTATCAGGGAAGTTTTCTGAAATACATGCGGAATATTTTTGTTGTGAGTTCTTGGTGTCTCTGTAGCGCCTTGGCTAATTCTGCAGTGCTTAACTGTCAATAGTGCCTGTTGTTCAGTAACTGACTAGTACTGAGAGCTGGATGACCTTTGAAAATGCCAACTGCTGATCAAGACCTGATGTAAAAGTCTTTAGGAGGCCACAGATCTATGTATAGGATGTTGCTGCTTCAGTAGCTATTATTCTTTTACTCTTAATGCCAAATTAGTATCAACTTCTAGTTGACACATAAGGGTGATGATTATTGTTTCTCATGATAATTGCATTCTGATTTAAAAACCATAGAACCATCAGAAAATCAAAAAATAAAGTGAAATAAAATAAATTTGAAGGGTATTTTTAAAGCATATTTTCTTTGCTTTTTAGGCTGCTTAATACTGAAATAATTAAACTTTTATGTTGGAAAACACATCAGCAAGTTTTGTTAGGCTTTCTATATTGTAGCTTAGAATAAAAGAAGTTCAGGGGTAGGTCATTGTATGGGTTATGAACAGTATCATTGTGTGAACTGGAAACAGTTACAATGGTAAAATCCTCCTGATATTATTTTAAGGTACTTTTGAGAACTCATTTAAAGATTTTATTTATTTGAGAGAAACAGTGAGTGAGAAAGAGAGAGAGAGAGAGAAGGAGCAGAGGGAAGGGCAGAGGGAGAGGGAGAAGCAGACTCCCCACTGAGCAGGGAGCCTAACACAGGGCTTTATTCTGGGACTCTTGGGATCATGACCTAAGTGGAAGGCAGACACTTAACTGACTGAGCCACCCAGGTACCCTACTTTGGAGAACTCATTTAAGCATAAATGCTATCCAGAGTAAGATTAACTATCTCTGATAGTAGTGAAAATGTATAAGATACAGTAAAAATGATAAAACCTTAAAAACACAAATTGTTATTTCTTTAGTTATATTTGATACTAATGACTTTAGTTAAATTTGATTAACTAATAAAATAGTAGTTTGGGGTAGAACCAGTAAGTCATAAAATATCATACAAGAAGAACACTACATAGTATTGACCTCCTAAATAATCTATGTAATATATTTTTACTATATGAAATCATATTTTGAGTATTATAAAAAAAGTTATATGACTTAATATGGCACTTATTTTGGAGGCCTTGGTATCATTGTCTTCTCTATATTTTTTATTAGATTTTATAAGGGAAATTTTATTCCCAGCTCACAATGTCATGGAACCATGAGTTTCTCCAGGTTTATTTTTATCCTCCGCATGTTGTGATTATTATAACTCATTCTGATTTCTTTTTTCTTTGTCTGACAGAATCTTATAGCTGATTTTATAAAACAAGCCTACTAATTATACATGGCTTAATAACATACATTCCATATACTAACTTTACCTTAATTAATATCCTAATTTCTATTTTTTACATTTAATTTAATATTTCCTTTAATTATTCTTGAATCACCTTAAATAATTTATAAGTTAAGTACATTATGAACAAACACATGAAAGAATGAGTAAACAATATAATAATAAGAGAAAATCTATTAGCAGTGGTTATAATTGAGGAACTATTGATATTTTATTGCTTTTATTGATTTCTTCCTAGTTATAAAACTGCATGCATTTTATAATAATGTTTTATTAGAATTTTTAATGGAGTGGATTATTTTTAGAATAATTTCTTTAGTAGAATGAATTATTTTAGAATATTTTTAGAATAAAATTTAGAATAAAATAAAAAAAATATTTTTAGAATAAAAATATTGATGCACCACTTTGCTATTCAAACTACAGTGGGAGGATCACTTAGGGACTTGTGAACAGTGATGATACTGTGATATCTATAGCCTGACCAGAAAACTACTGAATCAGGATTTGAACTTTAACAAGGCTTTAGGTTCTTATTTCCATGATTAAAGTTTTAGGATCACTGGTGGAAACTTCATCAAACAAATTATCTTATGTAAAGGAGTAATTCTATAGCCCAATAGGTTAAAATACTATCTGTATTGCCTCCTCCATCTGTATAATACATCTCAACTTTTTCAAATTTCTAAGTTCACAAACATATCTATATCTATATGATATTGATATCTATATATGTACATTTTAAAGTTTATGTATTTAAGTATTCTCTACACCAGGTGCAGGGCTTGAACTCACAACCCTGAGATGAAGAGTCACATGCTCTCCCAGCTGAGCCAGCCAAGCATCCCACAAACAATATTATTTTAAAAATCAAACCCTAAAGTTTGCAAACATATTGGATAAAAATGACATTTTTCAAGTAAAGATTATATAGCATACTGAAGAATAAATATTCCATATAATGTACTTTGAAATTATTGGTTTAAGCCAAGAGAAAAATTAAAGGGAAATCATTTTAGGCACAGAGAGATAGAGAAGGACTAAGAAGCAAGATTGGATCTATAATGACATTTTTTTTTCTATTTTCCATGCTGGGAATTTTCTTATACAGAGAAAAAATATGTATTCTTACAATTCAGTCAGTCATTTATTTTTCACGTAGATAATTATTTATCCACCCAGATGTTAGCTATGAGTATATATAAGAATATATTACCAGTGAAGTAGAAATTCATAAAAATATTTTATGTATTCTATTATCATATGAAAAAGATTATTATTTTTTAAAGATTTATTTATTTCATTTTTTTAGAGAGAGAGAAAGCATGGTGGGGAGGGGCAGAGGGAGAGGGAGAGAGAGTCTTAAGCAAACTGCATGCCAAGAGTGGAGATCAACGCAGGGCTCCTTCTCACAACCTTGAGATCATGACCTGAGCCAAAACCAAGAATTGGATGCTTAACCAACTGCACCACTCCAGCACCTCGAAAAACATTATTTTTAATAAATTTTCCTTAAAATGCTATTCAGAGATAAATACGGTTCATGTTTTCCTTGTCAAATTTATATTATTATCCTTGATATTAGAAGTGTACTTTCTAATAACTTTTATGAATATATTTTCTACGTAGTGTACATTTTTTAAAACAACTTTCAGTATATTTTATATCAGAGTTTATATATCACTAGTTCATGGAATATGACAAGACTGCCAAGTCTCACACATTCTGAGAAACCTCAGTCTTTAAAAAATGTGTGATACATATTCTATGGGTTGGTGAATGAAACTAGAACATTATTTCTTTGCATAGCATCCCAGTCTTTTTTTTTTTTTAAGATTTTATTTATTTATTTGACTGACAGAGATCACAAGTAGGCAGAGAGGCAGACAGAGACAGAGAGAAAGGAGGAAGCAGGCTCCCCACGGAGCAGAGAGCCCTATGTGGGGCTCAATTTCAGGACCCTGGGATCATGACCTGAACCAAAGGCAGAGGCTTTAACCCACTGAACCACCCAGATGCCCCACAGCATCCCAGTCTTAATGAAATCTAGTCCTATCAGTAATGCTTAGTGGGAAGATCTAGAAAGGATTACCTGTTTACTTTGAGCTAGTCCTTAATGCAAAACTTGCATGAAATCCTAAGGACAAAGAAACACCAAAGGGATAGGGAGAAGATGGCCACATTTCTTTAAACATTTATTGACTTTATATCTCTGGTAATATTTTTTAAACATGAGTCCATGCTGAAATTTTCACAGAACTTTCATTGGTTTAAGGCACTCCTCTTAGGATTTAAATACATACTCTGTTCAACTTTTTTTGAGGGGATCCTGAAATATATTAATCAGTTGAGAGCCTGGCGGGGAATATCTTCTCTGACACAATTTTGTTACACCCTGACCTGTTGAAGCCAATTTATATTGGTCCTGATGAAGAAAAGGCAAGGGATGATGTTGGAGTCTTAGAAGTTATTATCTCTCAGAATTTTTTGATTCATGAAAACAATTATATTTTGTTTAGTTATATTAAAAATAATTAAATTCTGAAGATACTGAATTTGCTTCCATTTTTGCTAATAAGTCTAAGTGAAACCTGGCTTTCTATAGGTATGGTGGCTTTTAAAAAATTAATCTGAATTTCAATTCTGTTTCAATGTATTATGTAGCTACTAAATTAACAAAAATGTATCAATGAAACAATGCAATGTGTTAAAATAAATTTTGCTGCTTATGTTTTGTTGCCTTTAACATACATTTATATTATAAATCTTATAAAGTTTCCAATATAAGTTTTGGTGGGAAGACAGCCTTTTATTATTAGATAACATTACTGTAAAAGCTCATGTTCTACGATATCCTCCTTTTATGAAACATAATGTGAATAAATGGTGCTTTTATTTGGGTAGCTGTGTTTATTTTTGTGTTATATTTGTCATGTCCTTGCCATTAAATTGAGAAGTGGATTTTATAAGTTTACTGCTTTACAGAATATTAAACAGGAAACAATTCCCTAAGGCACCTGCCACATTTCACATATGTGGGCTTTAAACTTAATGTTAACTTCACATTAAAACTCTTGCGCATATGAAAGACACACACACACAAAAACAAAACTAAATTAAATTTCAAGTAGTGTTTAAAGACACTTCAAAGAAATCTACATGCTGAGGGTTGCTGGGGGGTGGGGGAGAAGGGATAGGGTGGCTGAGTTACAGACATTGGGGAGGGTCTGTTCTATGATGAGTGCTGTGAATTGTGTAAGAATGATGATTCACAGACCTGTACCCTTGAAGCAAATAATAAATTATATGTTAATTTTAAAAATTCTACATGAAAATTAGCACCATCTAACATATTTTGCACATATCTGGTTTTACTTTTTTTGTTTCTGCTTCATTTTATTTTCATCAAAACATAAGCAAATTATTTAGCATTTATTATGACTGAATCCTAAATCTTCCTTTAAATATGATATATATCAACTCATTTAATTTAATTTAAACTTCATACTCTCAAATATGGTATAATTTTGCTTTCTGCTTAATATGGGCTAATATTTGACTGATAAAATATAAAAGTGAATTGCTATCTCATCCTGACCCCTAATATTCACCTTAATATTAGTAATTTTACTTCTTATCATTTCCCTATGGAAACTATGGTTAGACCAATTTAACTCGATTGCTGCAGATATTCTAAGCACTGAGAAATCCCTTTTTTACTTAAATCCATGATATTTTTAAAAGCATGACTTAAGGGCACCTGGGTGGCTCAGTCTGGTTAAAGGTTTGCCTTAGGCTCAGGTCGTGATCCTGGGATCCTCGGATCCAGCCCTGCTTCAGGCTCCCTGCTTAGCAGGGAGCCTGCTTCTCCCTCTCCCTCTGTCTGCAGCTCCCCCTGCTTGTGTATGCTCTCTCTTTCTCTCTCTGTCAAATAAATAAATAAAAATCTTAAAAGAAAATTAAAAGCATCATGTAAAGTTCAAGTTGGAATGATTTATATTGCATGTTGTTGAATATAAAATATGTCTTTAATAGAATTATGTGATGTTTCATATATATGCAATAGCGAATCAACTACATCAAGTAATAAGGTGAGCCTAGACATTCTAAATGAACAGTAAATTAATTAAAACTAATTAAGTATTTATAAATTCAAAATAACTAGATAAAACTTAAACAACTTTGAGCATTATGTATATATTTAAAATTTCCAAACTTGAAAGGATAAAAAGCAAAGACAGAGTCTAAGCTTGATTTTCTAAGTTAAATAGCTGAATAGACTTTTCAGTTATGAAATATCAAGTGCCCTGCTATAAATCATCAACACTAAAGTATTGTAAATACATAATATTTAAGTATTATGAATACATAATACTATTATGTGTTAATTTCTCTAATTTTAAAACACACGCCAATTAATAAATACCATGTGGGTTTTTTTTTTTTTAAGATTTATTTATTTATTTATTTATTTATTTATTTGACACAGAGAGAGAGACAGTGAGAGAGTGAACACAAGCAGGGGAAGTGGTAGAGGGAGAAGCAGGCCTCTTGCTGAGCAGGGAGCTTGATGCAGGGCTCTATCCCAGAACCCTGGGATCATGACCTTAGCTGAAGGCAGACACTTAATGATTGAGCCACCCATGCACCCCAATTTTATCATTTTTAATGGAAATACATTTAGCTACCTTAACAAAAAGACTATGGAGTTCGAAGATCCCCAAATACTAATTTTATCTACGAATTTGATACCAAGAATAAACAGATCAGGAAAACAGCAATATTTTTTGCAAACTGTCCCAATAAGTTTTCTACTGGTGTATTTCACACTATATCTATATATTGTAAGTAAAGCTTTGTATCATTTAAATAAACATTATTTCCTCTTTTTTATCTTTCTTTAAATCCAACACTGTACCACTAAATATTTCTGATAATGGTTCCTCATGCTTATTGCATTGTCCCAGTAATCAGAGGTTTCTAACATCCTCCCCTATCTTTGGAATGTACTTTCTGCCCACTGTTCCCATACTAGCAGCTGGTCCAAGGATGCAGCTTTGAGAAAGTAACGTGTGGTTGAGACCATCTGAACTACATATATAACCGAACGCTGTTAAATTCTCTGTATAAACTCTTAAGATTCTGGCAGGCCGGTGTGGAGATCTACTTGTCTTGATGTCATCCAAAACAATCCTTGTAAATTCCCTTGCTGTTTAAAACTGTCACCTACCAATCTGGAGTGGTCTGCCTCCTTATTCAATCTCTTTGTCCTCCATGCATGGGGGCCAGTTTCAAATTTCACCAAAAAGAACTCCTGAGGTTGTGAACTAATACCTTGCTTTATACTTTGTCAGGAAAATATCCAGATGAATGTATTTGATTAATCTTCCCAACATCCAAATGAATTCTATCTGCATCCTCTCATTGTCGTTCAATCCCATTATGCCAGAAGGAATTTTACTCCTATCACCTCGGATCAGTCTTTGTAGTCTGGAATGCAAAGCTATCTGCAATCGAAGGAACTACCTTGCCTGCACCATTAGTTTATCTTTTTATCATGCTCTTTCCACACAGCTTCTAATGTCTGACATCTTAAGACAGTCACCCTAACATTTCTACTTCAATGTGGCTTAAATAGCTGAACTAATTAGTAATGCTCCACAAAGTTGCATTGCTGGAAAATAACATGAACATTAACCAGCTCAAGCTGTATTAAATACCATCCATCCTCACTAACCCACTAATGAACAATTTGGTTTTGTGTCTCCCCTTACAAAGCAATGTATACACTGTCTTATTTTTTCATATAATCAAACCATTTCAACAACCTTCTCACCACTCCATGGAACTTGCACTTTTCAGACTTCCCTCAATTCCATTTTTCATTTTCATCTTATGCACTTTGACCTCACTTTCACAACACTAATATTCCTGTCTCTACTATAGTCTCCTAAGTTGCTACTTCCTAACAAATTGCTATGTTTCATTATCCTTATTTGGCTCCTAACTCTTAACAAAAGTCAGCTCCTAGAATTTTTCAAGACTCATTCTCAGAATAAATCTTCACTATCCTCTCATCTTGCGAGTCTTATCCTAGCCAATGGTTTCAGATATCCTGGGTTAACTCTTATATTCCAATATTCTGAGTTTCAGATTATATAAAACCCCAAATACCTTTTTAATATATTCAAGTACATGTTTTATAAATTTCTCAATTAAATGCTAAAAATGGTAGAGTCTTATATTTTCTCCGCAATGCTAATCATGCTTCCTTTGCTTTTATCTCATGATAGGGCAGCAACTAGCAACTAACAAAAGAAGGAGGAGCAGGAGGAAGAGGAGGACAAGGAGGAAGAGAAGAAGACATGTCCCATATCCTGTCTTCTCCCTCTTCATCCTTACAATATGCAATCTCTATGCAGATCTACTTCTCTTTGTTTCCACTGCCACAATTACTACTCAAATTCCGTCATTAATTGTGAGAGAGCACATACAACTTTTATCCTAATATCATGATAAAGAAGGTCTATTGAAGATACGTTTTCTTTATAATTTTATCTCTTCAAGACAAAATTTCAAAACCAAACGTATAAATGCAAAATATGTCCTATGTGTATGTATAAGATATATGAATAATCTCACTATGACTCTGTAAAATGTAGATAAAAGCATTTACTTCTCAAGATTATCATGCAGATTCAATAAGATGATGCACATAAAAGGTTTAGTACAAGGTTAGTCCATTAAAATTCATCTGTAAGTACTTAATTCAATCAACTTCACTTGAGATTTGAAGGATCTAGTATGATATTTTACATAAGATATCAATGTCACTGTTGATGTTATGAAGGTTTATAATATTTTTATAAGTAATTGTAAAAACTCATCACATTTTACATTAGTGCATAATATTATTTAGATTACTCAAGACTCAAATTATTTTGTAATTGTAGCTTACAAATAATCATTAGCAAATGCTCAGTGGCAATAAATGATGCACAGACTATTTCACTATTTGATTTTACATTTTTTAGCTTTATTTTCATTTTACCTTTGGGTGTTTATTGTTTAAAAAGATCAACCTGAACAAGGACATGGTAGAATCCAGGGGGAAACCTGATTTGAGATATCAGAAAGATCCCTGAAGTAAATCTAGAGAAATGAGTACATTTTCATTAGTTAGCTTTACGTTTTCATAAGCTGTTGTACTGTAATCATATGTAGTATATTTTGCTGTATTTTTGGTATTGCAATACACCAAACTGAAAATTCTGAGAAATATATTAAATGTACTTTCTATCTCAGAGCTTACTGGCAAGCTTCATGGTGCAGTTAATTTTTCCTCTATTGGAAAATTATGCATAAAATATATATAATGAATGTTTCCATATGAAATTATTTATTGATATATACACCAAATATGAATTATATTTGATTAGATATTAAATATATTTTGAAACATAAGAAGAATCAAACTATTCTTGTTTACTAATGTAGTTTGGAGTATTAAAAAAAGTACTTAAAATACCAAAAATTATGCCAATAAATTGGGCAACTTAGAAGAAACGGATAAATTCCTAGATACATATAACCTGTCAAAACTTAAGCAGGAAGAAATAACCAATTTGAACAGGCCAATTAGCAGCAAAGAAATTGAATCAATAATTTAAAAACTTTCAAAAAACTAAAGTCCAGGACCAGATGTCTTCATAGGTGAATTATATCAAACATTTAAAGAAGAGTTAATACTTATTCTTCTCAAATTATTCCAAAAAAATGCAAGAGGAAGGAAAACTTCCAAACTCATTCTGTGAGGCCAGTATTACCTTGAAACCAAAATCAGATAAAGACATCACAAAAAAGAACTATAGGCTAATATCTCTCACGAATACAGATGCAAAAATCCTCAACAAATTATTAGCAAACTGAATCCAACAAAACATTTAAAAAATCAAATACCATGATCAAGTGGAATTTATTCCCGGGATGCAAGGGTGGTTTGATATTTGCAAAACAATCAGCATGGTATGTCACATCAGTAAGAGAGAATATAAAAACCATATGATCATTTCAATAAATGCAGCAAAAGCATTTGACCAAGTACAACATTCATTCATGATAAGAACCCTCCATAAAGTGGATCTAGAGGGAACATACATCAACATAATAAAGGCCTTATCTTATACGAAACGCCAACAGTGAACATCATACTCAGTGGTGTAAAACTGACAGCTTTTCCCTAAGGTCAGGAATAAGACAATGGGATGTTCACTCCCACCACTTTTATTCAACTTAGTACTGGAAGTCTTAGCCACAGCAATTAGACAACATAAAGGAACTGGTAAGGAAGAAGCAAAACCCCCACTACGGGTACATGACATGACACTATATATAAAAACACTAAAGACTCCACTACAAAACTACTAGGACAAATAAATTAATTCAGTAATATCTCAAGATACAAAATTCAATGTACAGAAATCTGTTGCATTCCTATGCAGTAATAATGAATAGGCAGAAAATGAAATTAAGAAAATGATCCCATTTATAATTGCATTAAAAACAATAAATTATCAAAAATAAATTTAACCAAGGAGGTGAACAATAGGTACTCTGAAAACTATAAAGCAATAATGAAAGAAATTCAAGGTGACACAAAGAAAAAAAGATAAGCCAACAACTCTAAAATTTACATGGAACCATAAAAAATGTCAAAAAAGCAAACTTGAAAAAGAAAAACAAAACTGGAGGTATCACAATTCCAGATTTTAAAGTATATTACAAAGTAATACAGAAGTAATAATTAGTAGTAATTAAAACAGTATAGTACTGGCATAAAAATAGACCTATAGATTAATGGAATAGAACAGAAACCCCAAAAATAAACCCACGATCTTATGACCAATTAATTTTCCACAAAGAGGAATAAATATATAAGGGGGAAATATATTCACTTCAAAAATTGGGAAAACTGGACAGCCACAGGTGAAAGAATAAAACTGGACCACTTTCATAAGTGGTCAAATATATGCAAATATAAACTCAAAATGGATTAAACACCTGAATAAGAGAGTTGAAACCATAAAAATCCTTGAGGAGAGCACAGGTAGTAATCTGCTACATTGGCTGTAGCAACATTTTTCTAGCTATGTCTCCTGAGGCAGGGGAAATAAAAGCAAAAAATAATCTACTGGGACTACATCAAAATAAAAAGCTTCAGCACAATGAAGGAAACAACCAACAAAACTAAAATGCAACCTAATGAATTGGAGAAGGTATTTGCAAATAACATTATCCAATAAAGGGTTAATATTCAAAATATATAAAGAACTGAGGGTCTCCTGGGTGGCTCAGTCAGTTAAGCATCTGCTTTCAACTCCGATCATGATCCCAGGGTCCTGGGATCAAATCCTACCTTGGGCTACTTTCTCATCGGGGAGCCTGCTACTCCCTCTTCCTCTACCTGCCACTGCCCCTGCTCATACTCTCTCTCCCTCTTTTTCTCTCTCAATCTGACAAATAAATAAAGAACTCTTAAAAAAATAATAACACAATACCCCAAAACCAAAAATCCAACTGAAAAATGGGCAGAAGAAATGAACAGACATTTCTCCAAAAACACATAGACGGCCAACAGACACATAAAAATATGTTCAACATCACTTATCATCAGGGAAATGCAAATAAAAATTACAATGAAATGTCATCTATACCTGTCAGAATGGCTAAAATCAAAAACAGAAGAAACAAATGTGGCGAGGATGTGGAGAAAAAGGAATCCTCTTATACTGTTGGTGGGAGTGCAAACTGATTCAGCCACTGTGGAAAACAGTATGGAGATTCCTCAAACAATTAAAAATAAATGACCCTGTAATCCAGGAATTGCATGATTGGGTAAAAATACAAAATACAAAGTAAAAATACCAAAAAAAAAAAAAGTACAAAAACACTAATACAAAGGAATACATGCACCCCCTGCAATTATTACAACATCATTTACAACAGCCAAACTATGGAAGTAGCTCAAGTGTTCATCAGTAGATGAATGGATAAAGATGTTGTGTATACATACACATAAACAGACACAAACACGTGTATGGTAAGTGTGTAATGGAATATTATTCAGCCATAAAAAGAATGGAGTCTTGCCATTTGCAACCACATGGTTAGAGCTGGAGAGTATAACGCTAAGTGAAAAAAATCAGCCAGAGAAAGACAAATACCATATGGTCTCACTCATATGTGGAATTTAAGAAACAAAAACAAGCAAAGGAGAAAAAGAAGAGAGAGAAACAGATCAAGAAACAGACTGTTAACTATAGAAAATAAACTGACGGTTACTAGAGGGCAAGTCGGTGGCAGGATTGGGGAAAAAGAGAATAGAGATTAAAGTGTACTGGTGATTTTAAAAAAATGTAAAAAAATGAAAATACCATATGTTACCAATTATTTTTTTGTTGTTATTGATATGATTTATTTTGTAAAAAAAAAATGAAACAAAAGTGGTAGGTACTTTTATTTCAATATAAGAACTAATGTTTATAACTGAGAGTTGATGGAGGGGAGGTGGGCAGTCTAATGGGTTAAGTGGGTGCTGAGTATTAAGGAGGGCATTTATCAGATGAACACTGGGTGTTGTATGTAAGTGATAAATCACTAAATCCTACACTTGAAACTAATATTACACTGTATGTCTACTAACTGAAATTTAAATAAAAACTTGAAACTACAAAAAGAAAAGAACCACTGTTTAACAAAAAATACAATTTAAAAAGTTAAAGATGAATTGTGTGGGGGGTTTTGTGGGTTTTTTGTCTGTTTATTCGTTTACAAACAGACAATAGTTCTAAACTTTCTTACCATCTCTGTGATGGCATATTGTTGAAAATATACTGCCTCTGCCTACTGGATACTTCTTGACCATCTAATAACTGAAAAGTAAGTTTTTCATATTTTTATAAGCTTTCTTCTTCACATTTTTATAAAATTCCTTTCTTCTACTATAAACTCTAATTGCAGAGTTAAAAAATTAGATAGTATAGTAAGCAAACATGTAACTTTCACTCAGCTTCTTATAATTTGTCCAAACTAAGAAAGTACATTGAGTATATTACCATTAACTGAATAACAAACATTACATTTCAAGTTTTTCGCTGTCTTCCAGAATACCACATTGAATTTAGTCATGTACACATGGCATTTATACCTAAATCTCAATCTATATATGTTCATCTATATCTACTTTGCCTGAAGCTTAATTTTTATGTGATATGGCAATTAATAAAAAACATTATTTCTTATAAGTTGTTATATTTGTAGGTATATGGTAGTTCCAATATCACTGTTTTCCTTTAATATCACTGGGATAGTAGGAATACTCCCTCTTCTATACCTGATATTTGGAATGTATTAATTTCTTATGTTATTATAACAAGCTACCACAAGCTTGGTCACTTAAAATAACAGAATTGTATTCTGTTACATTTCTAAAACAGGCTAGAAATAAGAAATTAGAATAAGCAAGAAAATATATGAAATTCTCTTATTAGAGGTCAAAACTTTCTAACTGTATCACCAGGCCAAAGTCACAGTGTCTAGTGGAAAATTCATCCCTCCTCTTCCTGCTTCTGGTGGCTTCTTGACTTGTGCTCATATCACTCCAAAGCAAAAACTTTATTTTCATACGAATTAATATTTACAAACTCCCAGTATTAGGATGTGGATATCTTTTGTGGGGCCAATTTTTTTTTGCTACTCAAAACTCTTTATTGGATGAAATAAAATGAATGAGTGTGGAGCCATTTTTAAATGCATGGCAGATTATTTTTGTCTTTCCTCATTGGCTTTATTAAAGCTTTATCAGTTCTGGGGTACCTGGGTGGCTCAGTGGGTTAAAGCCTCTGCCTTCGGCTCAGGTCATGATCCCAGGGTCCTGGGATCGAGCCCCGCATTGGGCTCTCCGCTCAGCAGGGAGTCTGCTTCCTCCTTTCTCTCTGCCTGCCTCTCTGCCTACTTGTGCTGTCTGTCAAATAAATAAGTAAAATCTTAAAAAAATTTTAAAAAGCTTTATCAGTTCTATCAAATTTATCAAAAAATCTTTTCAATTATTGATTTTGTTATTCTAATCTTAGATTTATTGATTTTTGCTCTAATCACAGTGATTTCCTCCTCTCCTCTTACATTGGGTTTAACTTTCATTTCTTTCCCTTGTTTTTTCAGGTGAAAGTAGAGGGTACACTGGAGTAAACCTGTTTTCTAATATAAACATTTAGTACTATAAGTTTTACTTCAAACTACAAATTTTGATTTTATTTTTATTTGCATTTAGTTTAAATATTTTAGCCTCTCTCTCTTTTTATTATTATTATTATTACTTTTTAAAGATTTTATTTATTTATTTGACAGACAGAGATCACAAGTAGGCTGAGAGGCAGGCAGAGAGAAAGGGGGAAGCAGGCTCCCTGCTCAAGTGGGGAGGCTCGATCCCAGGACCTTGGGATCACCTGAGCAGAAGGCAGGGTTTGAGCCTCTCTCTTAAGACTTTCTCTGAAGACATTCTCTTTATTTCTCTAATAATCTTTGTGTTATTTAGATGTGTGTCTAATTTCCAAGCATTTAGAGATTTCCAGATCTTTTTCTGTTATGCATTTCTAATTTATTTTCCTTTTGGTCTTAGAGCACACTCTGGCGATTTCAATTTTTGTATATGTATTAGCCTTATTTAATGACTCCGTATGTAGTCTATCTTCGTAAATGGTCAATGTTCACTTGAGAAGAATGCGTATTCTGTTCTTATTGGATAGAATGTCCTAAAATGTTAATTAGATCAAGTCGGTTTGTCAGGGTATATTAAATTATTACTTATTTTCTGCTTCTCTGATCTACTGATTGTGAGACCTGAGTGAAATCTTCAATTATAATTGTGGATACATCTATTTCTTCTTTCAGATCTATCATTTTAAACCTCACATATTTTGGAGTACTGTTATTATAATACTCCTTTAGGGTTGGTATATATTCTTAAAAAAATGGATCCCCTTACAATTATCTAATACAACTGTATATCCCTGATTAAGTACCCTTGTTTTGAAGTCTAATTACTCTGAAGTTAATATAGCTAGTTTAGTTTTATATTGAGTTAGTTTTTACACAGTATACCTTTTTTTCATCTTTTTAAAAATCGGCTTATATATCTAAATTGGGAATTTTTTTCCATTGGTTTATAAACCGTAAATAAATAATTTGAGTATAGTTGACACATAATGTTACACTCATTTCAGATGTACAACATAGTGATTTGACAAATGTATACATTATGCTATGCTCACCACAAATGTGGCTACCATTTGTCACCATACAATGCTATTCCAATATCATTGATTATATTTCTTATGCTGTGCCTTTTGTCCCTGTGACTTACTCATTCCATAACTGAAAGTCTGTGGCCCTCACTCCCCTCGACTCATTTTCCATCCCCAAACCCTATCCCCTTCAGCAACCATCAGTTTGTTCTCAGTATTTATAGGTTTGATTCTGTTTTTTGTTTATTTGTTTATGGCTATTTTATAACTGGGGATACAGCTCAGTTAGGCATATTAGAAAAATTCAATTTAGCAATCTATTATAGCAATGGTGTTTAGACCATTCTTTTTAAAAAACTTTAATGTTTTATTTTTTATTTTTAAAAAATATTTTAAATTGTTTTATTATTATGTTCAATTAGCCTGCAAAAAATACATCATTAGTTTTGATGTAATGTTCAATGATTCATTAGTTGCGTATAACATCCTGTGCTCGTCACCAGACGTGCCCTCCTTAATACCCGTCACCCGGTTACCCCTTCCCCCAACCGTCCTCCTTTCTGTAACCCTCAGTTTGGCTCTGGGAATCTGGAATCTCTCAAGGTTTGTCTCCCTCTCTGATTATTCCTTTGGTTTTCCCTCCCTTACCCGTGGTCCTCCATGCTGTTCCTTATGTTCCACGTATGAGTGAAACCATATGATAATTGTCTTTCTCTGCTTGACTTATTTCACTTAGCATAATCCCCTCCAGTTCCATCTATGTCGATACAAATTCTTATTTAAACTGACTATAAATATATTCGGATTAAAATCTGTCTTATTTCTAGCAATTGTTTTGTTTTGCTCTTTATTTTTCTCATTGCTTCATTCTTCTCTGGCTTTAATTCAGCATTTCATGGCTTTATAGTTTTTTACATCTCCTCTATTTTCAGATTATTTATTTCTTGGTATTTGTTTGACTTTTCCAACAGTTTCCCAAGGATTTACAATACACATTTGTAAATAACATGAGCTTATATTAATGTATTATTACAGCACTGACATGAAGTATAATTATAGTATTGATATCTTCCTCCCATTCCATGATCTATTATTGTCACACATTTTATTTTTATCTATGTATATTGCCCTATATTCTTAGGAACCTATGTGTATTATCATTTTTGCTTTAATGAGTAAATTGTTATTTATTCCAAAGATGATTCTCTTCATTTCTCTAAGCAGATACAAGTTTCTTACTATGTAATTTTTTGTCTTCTTGAAGAAATTCCGTTAGCATTTTCTGTTAACAATAAATTCCTTAGAGATTTGTTTGTTTTAGCAAGTCTTTTTATTTCTTGTAGCTTGGAAGAATATTTTCACTGGTATAGAATTTGGGGCTGAAAGAGTTTTCTTTTATCACATGTAAATATTTCACTCTTGCCTTCTTGTTTGCATCATTTTTGATGACTAGTTTCCTATATATTTTTTTTAACCATTGTTTCTTGGATTGTAAAATATCTATTCCTCCAGTAGTCTTAAATGTTTTCTTTTAGTCTTTGCTCTTCAACAGCTGGACTATAATATGCTTAGGTATGTGGATGTGTGTGTGCACATGTGCACTCACAAGCAAGCATGTGTTTTGGTACTTATCTAGCTTCTGCTCTCTGACCTTTTAAAACAATGATTTATTGTCTGTCATACTATTTTTGGAAACATATCAGCCTTTATTTCTTTAAATATTTCTTCTTCAGGGATTCCAATTATACACATATTTGACCATTTGATATTGTGCCACAGATCCTGAATTTTAGTTCTGTTTTGTTTTTTATTCTTCCTTCTCTTTGCATTTCTTTTTGAGAAATTTAATCACCCTATTACTCATTCTTGCCTCAGGTGTGCTAAGTCTACTGAAGAGCTCATTAATGGCATTCTTCATTTCCAAACATGGTTTTGAATTTATCATTTCTATGTGATTCCTTTTTCGTGATTTCCATTTCACTGCTGAAATTATCCATCTGTTCTTGACTATCATCTACCTTTTTCATTTAAAGGCCTTATCATGTTATTTATATTCATTTTAGGTACTCTGTCCATTCTCTATAATGTATGTCTGAACCTGGTTTTCCTGATTGCTTTTTGTTGTCTTTTTCTATGCCTTATAACATTCTGTTATTGTTGTAGAATACCAGATATATTGTACAGGATAGTATATATTGATATAAATATTTCCATGCTTATCCTAAATACTTTTTTATGTTTTCAAATTGTTTCAATTCTAAATATAGCACAATTTTCTTAATAACTGTATATGCACATTTCTGAAGTATGTTTAGTACCCAAATTATGGTATTTCGGTTATCTTATTAAGTTACCTGGTTTTAGTACTATAGCTAAAAAGGAGATACATATGATTTTATTATTTAGCATTTTTTATGAGACTTCTTTTGGTGGAAGAGAACACAGTCAACTTTCATTTCATGTGTGCTTGAAAAGAATGACTATTTTTCAGGGTAAGCTTATACGTGCAAGAAAAAAAATTCATACTATTTATTAAAAACTCTTTGCTACATCAGAAACTCTAAATATGTGTGTACTTATGTATGTGTGTATATATATATACACATATGTGTATAAATATATATATGTGTATACAAACACGCGAGGTCAATATCTTTAAGACTGATAATCCATACTTACACATTTTGTAAATACTCACCATATTAACACATATAAATACATATACATTTTCCCTAAAATGCAGTGTATAGCAACTAATCAAAAATGTCCACCTATATAACTGATGTGTGTATGTGTATGTACATGTGTGTGTGTGTGTGTGTGTGTACGCGTGCACACAGGTATGAGAGTATGTGTATCTGTGGAGACCTGGAGACATTGTGATCTGCTTAGCAATTTTACAAACAAGGAGGTCAGGAGGTGGAACAAATGCATTACTATAAGGATCTTTTCATCTTCGCAGAGAAAGAGTAGAGCTATGCTATTTCAGAATTTGTCTTCAGTTTTTTAAAGTTAATTAATTCTGTAATTGGAAGACAAAGAATAGAACATGTACATGAGTGGCATCATGCAGTACCTCTTTAAAAGACAACGTGGAATTTGGGGTAAAAAGATACATTTTTTTAGGTTTGCATACCTTAGCTTATATAAGCAAATAGGAGAATTATTTGTTGGATTCCATTTATTCCTAATTAAACCATTATATTTCCTTCCTTCTTTTCTTTCTGGGAACAAGTCATTCTGATTTATTACAGTGTTTTCTATTGCAGAGCACTAGCTCTTCAGTTAAAATGATTTCTTTAGGTTTGCTACTGTTTGCAAATGCACATCAGTTATCACCTTTACCCTTCATATCCTAAATCTTTAGTGGCTGATCCCATCTTAATCCAATCTTCATTTCTGCTTCTCTCTTGGATCAGATAACATAAATAGATTTCTTAGAATCCCCTTTACATTTCATAATACCTTGTTTTCTAAGATTGCAGTAATCAGAAGCTGGAGTGAAGAACAGAATCGGTAAGAAAAAAAAATTGCATCAATCTCTTTTTTAGGCAAGGATGGATGTGACAGTGAGACTACAGAACAGCCCGTAGCTGAAGCTGTACCAGCATCTACGCGGCAGCAGCAGCATCTTCTGGACGAAAAGAAAAAATGTGAAATGACAGCAACGAGAGCATAGTTAGTGGAAAGTAAGCATTTGGTAATAAAATTCAATTTCCTTTCAGGTCATTATTAGAAATGTAAATAAAGGAAGCTGAAAATATTAAGTATATAAGTTATAATAAGAGTTTATAAATCTCTACGTTAATCTTTCACTTAAATATGGCACTCTGAGTATGATTTAGCATTGCTAATTTTTAAAGAAGGGATTATCTGAGATAATATATCATTAGATCTCCTGTAAAAAAAAATTATCAGCACTTTTTTTTTAAACATACACTTTATAACAACTAAACCATTTTTTTTTCAGTTGGCATTTTATCCTGACAACTTTAATCAAATTTTGTGAATTAGCACTGAAATCAACCATGTACAGTAAACAATATCTGATAGAATAGTTATTTTTAAGTGGAATGAGTTGTCATTTGTTTTCTTGTTAATAGTTCTCTTCAAATTGTAATAACTAAGTTCAGGAATATGATAAATTTAATTTTAATTCTTTAGGGATTTAAAATAAAACTTTATTTTGGGGGCACCTAAGTGGCTCAGTTGGCTAAGCATCCACCTCTTGATTTCAGATCAGGTCATGATCTCAGGGTCATGAGATCTAGCCCCAACCCTGGCTGGGCGCTGAGCCGAGTTTGCTTAAGATTTCTCTTTCCTTCTCCCCTTGCCCCTCCCTGCCACTCCCCCACACACTCTCTCTCACAAAAATAACAAATAAATAAATAAATAAATAAATAAATAAATAAATAAATACAACTTTATTTTTATCACTTAGAGATATTGGAAAAATCCTGCATATAAAAAGAAGAATTTTACAGGAGAGAAACCAGTAATTATATTTGAATGAGGTTCCCTCCACGCCTTCAGATAGAAAGCTTACAAGCTTATACTTCAGAATTTTTGTAAAAAGCACACTTTGTTTGGGTCTCTATCACACACACTAAGCACACAGTTTTACCCACACAGTTTTACCCATACCAGAATCAGACATTAAATGAAGAAGAGTTTATCAACTTTATATAAGAACAAAACAAGCACACTTCTCAAGTTCTGTTTTCTTTGGCCAAATATGTTTCCTCTTTACCTACACAAGATCTATCTGTGTGTAGAATTGAGTCTCTTGCAGTTTACATGGAAAGACCAACACATGACAACATCAGTGTGCAGTATGGAGCTTACTATATGATTCTGTAAAAGACCTGAATTCAACAAAATAGGTTTCATCGCATACCCCTGAAAAATGATTCCAAGTTGTATTAAGCATTAGATACCTTAATTAATTCTGCCTTCAGCACCACAACAAACTGCCCGCTCATCATCCAAAAACTTTGTCTTCTTTTCCCCCTTCAATTACTCAGTTTCGTCATTCTTCTTTTGAGTTATCAGGCTCTAGAGTTTGAAATCCTTAAAACATTTTCTCCATAAAAGCCAGTCTCTAGTTTGAGAAATTTCTGTAGTAGCTGGTTAGAGAAATGTGTCTCCCCATGAGTATATACATTAATTTCTAGCCCCTCTAAAACACACACACACACACACACACACACACACACACACAATCTTTTCCTATTTTCTGCTTCAAAGGATCTTTTCATTTAGAGGTACTAGAAATTAATTTTTTCTGAAAACAGATAATTTTCCAGGTGCTTACATATTAAATACTGCCAAGCTCCACATGTGAGAGGATTAGATTATTCCTGGATCAAAGCCTAAAATGTATTAAAATTATTTTTAAAATCCATATGAAAAATTCAAATCTGTGTATTTCCTTAGAACAGTTTATGTTGTGTTATAAGATTACATTTTATTTTTCAAATGTAATCAGTATTCTCAGGCAGTACAAGCCAGTGAACAGAAATAAGATTACTTTTTTTTTTTTTTTTTCCTCTATACGTCTCTGAGCTTGTCCTGTGCTAACTTTTGTGGGAATACACCTCAAAAAAGTCTTATGATGTAACGGTTTTCTTGGTGCTTCTTTGTGTAACATAACTTTTAGTTTTCGGCAAGATCATTTTCTAGATACAAATCCCTAAAGGGATAGAGATAGGATGGGGGGGGATTATTTTACCTATTATTACAGCCACTCCCTGAGGCTTGCATATTGCATATTTACACACATGTGATTTATTACAGTTTGCTAGTCTCTAGATGTATTGTTTACATTTTACCGGAGTCTAAATCTGTAATTTCTCTTTTCTCCTTTGCAAGGTGGCAGCCACCTTTGCTTTCTTGGCACTCTCACTTCAGTTTGCTTGGGACAAAGCAGAGTTAAGAGGAACTTCAATAAATAAGCACCTTCGTATACATATATAAACTACAGCCTTCATCTTCCCATAATACCTGACTATTCTCCTGGATGGGAAAGATTAAAGGTAAGAGTATGATACAGAAGAACCTCAGATTGGACCTGGTAAAACTGCTTGATGGAGTCTAAAGAATAATACTGAAGTATTTCTAAGCAGTCCACGGGCAAAAAGAATTTTCTCCTCAGACCACACAAAAGACTAAATGGAAGTTGATATTGGTAATACTGTGTGTAAGAAGGAAGAAAGTTGCCTCATAATTTTTGTTTATATAAATAATCTATTAAAATGAAAGCACTGCCATCTATTTATAATAAATTGTAGTCAAGTAGAAACCCCATCTTATTCTATCAAATATGCTTAGAAGAAAGCAGGCTAATTGATATCACATAAATTTTCAGTGGGTCTATGTACCATAGAGAAAGCTGAATGCTCACTATATATTCCAAATAATAATGGCTGTAAGAAGTTTAAGAAGTTATCAAGCTTAGAATAATATGACCCAAAAACAAACTAAAACTGAGACCATTCTATTTAGTTAGGAAGTACAGATTTTTGGCTTAAAAAAAACGTGGAGGTGAGAAAACTCTAGCTATTCGGGTCTGTGCCTGAAGCTGAACAGGATCAAGCCAATCAGTTCTGTGCCTCGTTTGTAATGAGATATCCTGGAAGAGGAATGCCAGACCGTGATACGCGACTGCTCCGGAAGTGATGTAGCCGTCAGCCTATTCAGAAAATGAAAGAAGCAAGAGTGTTCCCCATGCAGTCATCAGTAATTCTTTAAAGTAATTCTTTCAAAGTCAAATGTGAATACATCATTCATCACAACCAGGCAGATGTCTAGTTCCATCTGTGTGTGTGGGTGTGTATCATTAATTTCCATCATAGAAGTACTTATAAAGGGGGTGCCTGGGTGACTCAGTCAGTAAAGCATCCAACGCTTGGTCCAGCTGGGGTCACACTCTCATGGATAGTGGGATTGAGCCCCGTGCAGGCTCCCATGTCCCCATGGGGGCTATGCTTGAAGATTCTCCTGCTTGCCCCGCAACTCACTCACACCTGCCCTCTCTCTGCCTCTCTAAAATAAATAAATAAATCTTTAAAAAAGTACATATATGTATTTTGAGAGGTAGCAGTAATGAGAATTTTGAAGAACTGATAAAATCAAGGGAGTACAGTTTACAGTTTTTCCATTCCTTAGTTGAATGTCTTTAACAATATCATAGGAGATTTTGACAAGAAGCTCTGTAGACACACACACACACACACACACACCCTACAGTCATGTCTAGACAATGAAATTCATGACAGCACATATTATTTGGCTCCAAGAGACTTCTGAAGAACAGTAAAGCAAATGTTATGAGTAAAAAAAAAAATTATTTCCTCAATAATGACATATTAAGCAAAAACCTTAATATTACTTGTAAAAAAAATAGAATCATTTTAGAGAACATCTAAACCTTCAAATATATTCTTTATAGATGATCTCATCTAATCTCCTTACTGCCATATTAAACTGCTACATAATATTCCTGAATATTGTTTAGTCTATGCTTATATTATTCCACTTTTGAAGGCTTATTTATTTCTAAGACATTTTATGCTATTTTTGGATATAGCTTCATTTTAGAAAACATCCTCATGTAATGATCTTAAAATTCTATTTCTTAGTCCAAATTTTGCTTCTGACACTACAGATTACATGCATATGGCTTTCTCATAAACTCTTCAAATATTAGAGGATGGTGATATTTACCCTATGATTCTTTACAATGTCAAAATTTTGATGTTTACCATACATGCACCATGTACCATATATACCATATACATAATTATATATATACATTTATATTCTTTATGAATCTAAAAATTCATATGTCAATTCTGAATGTTAAACCTCTACATTCAGGTAAAGGATTCTGAGCATAATATACACACAAAATAATCCTACATTTGCTTCATACTATTGTTAAGGAGATAATCTTAATAAGTTGTTTTTCCCACTTAATTGACTCTTATTCCTTCATCTATCTCCATGCTCTTTTTCTAATGCACTTTATTTCTAATATGCCTAAAACATATTAGCTATTTCATTTATATGCAAAGTATACTCAACATAACCTAATTCTCCCATGATGAGTCATATTGTAAAACTAAACATCAGTTATTAAATTATACTACAAACATTTTCTTAATTCCCTATATTGCTTAAGTTATAATTGGTCACTCCTACTGCTGTGGGACTTGTATCTACTGAACAGGTTTCTAACCTTGATTGGCCGTTTTTAATATTCTGAGGTCTAAAAGTCATATCAGAATGCTTTTTAGATTGTCTTTGAAATAAAGCAGTATCTACTTTATAAGTGTCTTAATATGCTGACAGTGGAAAACTCTTTATATACTTTTAATTTGAGAGCTAGGTAATACTTTTTTAATGGTGCAGCACTCAGATAAATTTTACATTTTCTTTTGGTTTTAGAACTATGCCAAAAACAGGCTTGTGTTTGAATCCTGGATCCAATATTCTCTTTCTAAACCCTTAGAGAGTCTCAGCGTCTGCACGGGGTAATAAGAATAATACTACCTACAGCTAAGAAATATTTTAAAACTTAGGGGTGCCTTCGTGTCTCAGTTGGTTAAGCATCCAACTCTTGATTTTGGCTCGAGTCATGATCTCAGGGTCCTGAGATTGAGCACCACCTGGGTCCACACTGGGCGTGGAGCCTGCTTAAGATTCTCTCTCACCTTCTCCCTCTGTCCCTGCCTCTGTGCTCATGCTCTCTCTTTCTCTCTCAAATAAATAAATAAATATATAAATAAATTAAAATTAAAATTAAAGTTAACTGAAGAAAAGAATATGAAGTTCTTAGCAAACTACATGTAAACTAAATATCCAAAAAATTGCATTGACATTTTCTATCCTTTTCTATCTCATCGAAATCTATACTTATACACAGAACTCTATTGAAGTCTGTATTATCTGTATTAGTATAGTCTGTATTATCACCTTTGTCCACATTTACATCTATATTTATGGCTATATCCATATAACAGTTTGCAATTGGGAAGCATGGCAGCATCATTAAGCTCAGATCTATTTCTTATTAATTTGAAAAAAGGAGATCACAGGTTAGCTCAATGTCATTAGCAGAGAGAAAATACAGGTACACTTAAGAATAAGGAATGAATCAGTGAGACTCATCAAAAATAAGAAATGAATCAGTGAGATTCATTAAGAGAAGAGGGACTCAAAATAAATAAAATAATTTGTATATGCACATTTCTTATTATTGCTCAAAGATTTTATGTGACTTTCTACAAAAATTTATGTAATAAAGATATTCTCAGTAACATCCTTATTCTTCCCATTGAAGCCTCAATGTTTGCTCTATTTAGTGTCTAATAATTAAATTTTTAAAAAATCCTATAAGTTTTTAAAGAATATCATTGGCTGTATACAGTAATTTCATAAAATTCTTTAAAAAACACAGTTATAAATTTTCATAAATGTAAAAAAAAAGTTAATTTAGAAACAATCACTTAGAGCATTGTATGCTTATTCTATGCATTCTTCCCCTAGAAAGGAAAACAATGTAATCAAACAGCATAAGAGGTATCCCAATAATAGAAAAACCCAAACTATGGATAGCTCAGTCTAGATTTAGGATGGTATACTAGTACACTTAATTAATGCTGCTGGTCAAGTTGCAGTAATCACCAAAGGAATGAAAATCACCATGAAATTATTTGCCCAGGTCACCATATGCACTGGATTTATTTAGAGTTTTATATTCATCACAAAACAAATTTTGACATTTTTATATGGATCTTTATGCACTAGAACTCAGAGATACTTTCCAATTTTACCTAATGTAAATGTGAATTTTAAGAATTTTAAAAAAACCCTTATAATCTTTTAAAGATGTGTTGTAATTTGTTTCCTGCACCTCCTAGGAAATGACCAGAATCATATTTCAACTTCTTTTTTAATAATTGGTAATTTAAAATTATTATGTATTCTGATGTCTGTATAAGGTTAAAAATACAAAATGGTATATTTTAATTTTTGCATAACAAAAAAGAATCATGAAAAGAAATTTTTAAAGTTTTGCTTTTCCAGAAAACTGTTCCTAGCACTTCATGAAAGCCTCAGGAGAAATTTTTAAAAACTATGTAAGTTTGTCCTGAATCAGAGGTGTCATGTATTAGAAAATAAAATATTTTTAAAACAATAGCTGAGTTATGCCACTTGAAAATTTTTTATTGACTGGAATTAGAGCAATACAAGACTTGGAGTTTAGGCCAAAGTTTGCTTCTAACTAGGTATTCTTGGAAACAAAAAAAAAAAAGTTCCCCCAAAGATCTCAAATTTCTCTACAAAAGTTAAGGATTTAACTAGATCATGTACAAAATGTATGGCAATACTAAAAATGCAGCGCTATATTTAACTATAACTTAGCTTTCCGAGCTCAAACTTTGACATTTAAATAGCCAAATGTTAAATCTTTGTGTGCTTTTGTGCTTAGCACAAATGGCTTTTTTATAAGGGTCATAATTTAAAATATTTATAATGCTTTACCATTTAACTAATTAACCACTTACTTGATTGCAACATACAGAGATAATGCAATTCAAGTGGAAAATGGAAACACAGATTTCATTTAATAACTAATTGTTAAACATGTCAGAAGTGTATGTATGTATACATGTCAGTATGTACTTTTAATCATAAAGCAAATTAATTCTATTTTGGGTGGTGTACTCTGTGGTCCAGTTAGAGATCATAAGACACTTTATCTCTATATAAATATCATCATTTGAAGAGATCTTTTTGCCACTACTCTCTCTTAAATGATAATAAAATACTAGAATAAGAAATAAAAATTGTTGATTAATACAGAAATGCCAGGAAAGATAGATTAAATTAACAAATTACAGATTCAACAAAGAGAAAACCAATAGCAAACGGCCAAACTTAAACCTAATTATGATAATAACTGCATCAAAATACATAGTCTAGTTAAAAGACAAAGATTAAAAGACTGGATAAAAGACTCAATTCCGTGCTGCTTACAGGAAACACAAGAAAATTCAAAGAAATAATCAATTAATCACAGAGAGGATGAAAAAAGAATACAGAAAAGATAAACCAACTAAAAACTAACCACAGGATGGCTTAGCTATGTTAATACTAAGCAAACATATTTAAAAGCAAGGGGTTATCACAAAAAATCTAGATTGAAGTAACTTAATGAAAACATATCACATGTCCTACACTAAAAACATTATCTTCAAAACATAAAAGCATTGACATAAGTGAAGAGCACTAAACTACATCACAAAATGTAGAAGAAATTTTATAGTAAAGAGCAGAAATAAGTGAACTAGAAACCATACAAACAAACAAAGCTAAGACTGTATCTCTGAATAAATTAATAAAATGGATAAACTCTTAAAAAGACATAAAAATGCAAAACCCATGTAAAATTCTTTTTTAAAATAGGTATCATTAACACAATATAGATATCCAAAAGATATTAAGATTTTCTGAAAAAGCTTATCCCAATTAAATTTTAAAGATTAAATAAAACCATAAATTCCCTGATAAAATTTGCAACCACTAATACAACAGAACTAAAATATTGGAATAGAATTATGAGCATTAAAAAACTTGAATCCATAATTTAAAATACTTATGCACAAAGAAATCCCCAGCCACAGATGGTTTCACTTAAATGACAATGCATACCAACAATTCATAAAAAAGCCTTTCCAAGAATATAAAATATTAAAATACATCCAAACTCCTTTATTTAATCAAGAATAAACTTGAAACCAAAACTTTAAGAGTGCTATAAGCAAGGGTAATTGCAAAGTGATAATTCTCACAAACATACACCAAATAATTTTAAATAACATTAGCAAATAAAATCCAGCAGTATACAAAAATGATACTACATAATAACTAAAGTTTATTCGTGAACTGCAAGGCTAATTTGACACTAAGAAATCCAGTGTTATATGCGAACGATGAATCATGGAACACTACATCAAAATATTTGTACTAAATGGTGACTAACATAAAATCACTGAATATAATTTACTACAATAACAGTACAAAGGAAAATAATAATTTATTCTGAGGCAGGAAATCATTTGATAAAATTCAACAGTTATTCTGGGTTTAAAAAATGATTCAAACTAGGAATTAAAGAGACATATTTTCTGATGAAAAATATACAAAAATAATCTACATTAAATAAAATATTCAATACTGAAATATTAAATTATTTCTTACTGAGGTTAAGAGCAAGCCAAGGATGGGCAATCTCACCACATATATTCAAGATAGTACTAGAAAGCCCCGGTAGTGCAGTAGCATACATGGAATGGTTAATATTTAAAGCAGACTACTATAAGTTAGATATGCATATGGTAAACTCTTAAGTAACCATTAAAAATTAAAATAAGGAAGTATAGCTAATAAATCATTAAGAAGTTAAAAAGGAATTCCAAAAATGCTCTAGATCAAAATTATGTAGGAAAACAAGAAAACTATGGAATAAAAAAAATCAGATAAATAACCTAGTGGGAGAAGAACATCCAGTAAAAAAGGTAACTTCTTTTCATGTAATTGGTCTAAATATGAAATAAAAGATGAAAAGTAACCAGAACAGAATAAAACAAACAATGAAAACACACACCAAATATAAAGAGAAAAACTCAGAAAATAAGACAGACTGCCTAGTGATTTTATGAAGCTAGGATTTTTCTGGCCTTTTGTGAAGATAAAATTAGATAGCTTAATACTTTTAAGATGTAAGTTTCTCCAAGTTAACCTGTAGATTCTAAGCAATGTGAATTTAAGCATATGAATCATAACTTTTTTGAAATGGCAAGAACTTGTAAGTGATATAAATTAGATGAGATCAACTTGAATGAAAATAGCAGAATTGGAGAACTTATAATACTATACTTAAGAAAATACTATAAAGTTATTATAAGTAAGATACTGTAATATTGACCTGAGAATGAACAAATATAACAGAATAGAAAAAAATTGTTCAAATAGGTCCATACATATATATCATTAGATATGTGACAAACATGATAGTATAAATGGAAAATGATTTTATCAATGAACATATGTCTCTACAAAATTACTGAATCTTGACTCTACATCATGTTCCAAATAAAATTAATTCAAAATGGGTCATAGACCCAAATAAAAAATCTGAATGTGTAAAGATTCTAGGAGGAAACATAGGAGTATTCTTATTTGATCATGCTATAGGTAACAATTTCTTAAACAGTATGCAAAATAGTAAAATAATCACAATGATGAAAAACACTAAATTGAATTCTATGAATAGGAAGAATTCTGATTCATCAAAACATTCATTAATAAACCACATTGGCAATACCAAAGGTTGAGAAAGGTATGTGAAAAGTAATTCGTTTTTAAAAAATTCACATTTTGAAATGTGCAATTCAGTAGTTTTTCCCATATTCACAATGCTCAACCACCAACATCTAATTTTTAAAAGTTTTCATCACAACAAAAAGAAACCCTATGCCCATGAGCACAGACTCTCCAGTCCCCACCATCTGCAGCCACTGGAAACGACTGATCTACACATATCAGCGAATTTGCCTCTTCAGAATATTTCATGTAACTGGATTCTTACAATATGTGGATTTGTTTTTCTCAAGTTTTTATTTACATTCCAGTCAGTTAACAAAGAGTGCAATTTAGTTTCAGATACAGAATCTAGTGATTCATCATTACATACAAGACCCAGGGCTCAACACAACTAGTGCTCTCCTTAATACCCACTACCCATTTAAGCCATTTCCCACTAACCTCCCCTTCAGTAACTCTTAGTTTGTTCTCTATAGTTAAGAGTCTGTTTTCTGGTTTGCCTCTCTCTTTTTTTCCCCCTATATTCATCTGTTTTGTTTCTTCAATTAATTTCACCTTTGGGTGAAATCATATGATATTTGTCTTTCTCTGACTGACTTATTTCACTTAGCATAATACACTCTAGCTCCACCCATGTTGTTGCAAGTAAGATTTCATTCTTTTTGAGACTGAGTTATATATCCCATCATATATAATTTCTTTACCCATTCATCAGTCAATGGGCATTAGCACTCTTTCCATTATGTGGCTATTGTCGATAGTGCTGCTATAAACATCGGGGTGCATGTATCCCACTGAATCTGTATTTTTGTATCCTTTGGGATCTTAGTATTTACTAAGTAGTGCAATTGCTGGATTGTAGGATAGTTCTATTTTTAAGTTTTTGAGGAAACTCTGTATGTTTTTCAGAGGAGCTGTACCAGTTTCCATTCCCACCAACAGTTTAAGAGGAATCTCCTTTCTCCACATCCTTGTCAACACCTGCTGTTTCCTGTGTTGTTAAATTTTACCCATTCTGACAAGTGTGAGTTAATATCTCATTGTAGTTTTCATTTGTACTTCCCTGACAATGGGTGATGTGGAGCATCTCTTCATATGTCTGTTAGCCAACTGGATGTCTTCTTTGGAAAAATGTCTATTCATATCTTTTGCCCATTTTTTAACTAAATTATTTGGTTTTGGGGTTTTGAGTTTGATCATTTCTTTACACATTTTTTGATACTAATCCTTTATCAGATACATTATTTGCAAATATATTGTCCCATTCTGAAGGTTGCTTTTTAGTTCTGCTAATTGTTTCCTTCACTGGGTAGAAACTTTTAGGTTGATGAAGTCCCAATGGCTTATTTTTCCTTTTGTTTCCCTTGACCCAGTTATAGCTACAAAGAAGTTGCTATGGCCACTGTCAAAGAAGTTACTGCCTGTGTTCTCCTCTAGGATTTTGATGGTTTGTCTCACATTGAGATATTTCATCCATTTTGAATTTAGTTTTGTGTATGGTATAAGAAAGTGGTCCATTTTCATTCTTTTGTGTGTGGCTGTCCAGTTTTCCTTATACCATTTATTGCAGAGACTGTCTTTTATCCATTGGATATTCTCTCCTCTTTTGTTGATTAGTTGACCATATAGTTGGAAGTTCATTTCTGGGTTTTCTGTTCTGTTCCATGATCTATGTGTCTGTTTTTGTGCTAGTACCATCCTGTCTTGATCACTACAGCTTTGTAATACAACTTGAAGTCCAGAATTGTGATGCCTCCAGCTTTGCCTTTTTCTTTTTCTTTCTTTTGTTCTTTCTTTCATTTTTTTTTTTTTTCCAAGATTGCTTTGGTTATTCAGGGTCTTTTGTGGTTCCATACAAATTTTCGGGATGCTTGTTCTAGCTCTGTCAATAATGTTGCTGGTATTTTGGTAGGGATTGCATTAAATGTGTAGGCTGCTTTGCATAGTATAGACATTTTAACCATATTTGTTCTTCCAGCCCATGAACATAGGACATTTTTTCCATTTCTTTGTGGTACCTTCAGTTTCTTTCATCAGAGTTTTATAGTTTTGAGAGTACCAGTCTTTCATCTCTTGGTTAAGTTTATTCTTAGATATTTAATTGCTTTTGATGCAACTAAATTAGGTAACTAATTGAAAGTATTTAGCATCTTACTGGGTTGGATTGTGTCTCTCAAAAAAATATGCTCAAGTTCTAACACCCAGTACCTGTGAATGTGACCTTATTTGAAATGGGGTCTGCAGGGTAATTAAGTTGAAATCATACCAGATTAATGTGTGCCCTAATTCCAAAGATGTGCCCTTGAAATAAGATGAGACAACACAGAGGTACACAGAAGAAGGCCATGTAAAGATGGAGGCAGAGATTGGGTATGCATCTACAAACCAAGGAATGTCGAGGATTGCTGATTGTTGTACACTGGTCTTCATTTTTTATTTTTTTAACTTCCCTATACTTGTATATTAATTCTAGAAGGATTTTTGTTTGTTTGTTTGTTTGACCATATAGTTTTGGGTTTTGGGTTGTTTTGTTTTTAGTGAATTCCTTCAAATTTTCAATATCCTAGATCATGTTATCTATGGAGACAGTTTTCTTTCTTCATTTCCAATTGGTATAACTATTATCTTTTTCTGGTCTAATGGCCCAGAAGAAAACCTCCAGAACAATGTTAAGTATAAGTGGCAAGAATAGACATCTTACTAGGGAAGCATTCAGTCTTTCACCATTATGTGTGATATTAGCTGTCGTTTATTCAGAGAAGCAGATTTTTTGGTTGAGGAAAATTGTCTTTTATGCCCAGTTTGGTTAGTGCTTTTATCATGAAAACATACTGGATTTTATCAAGTGCTTTTCTGCATTTACTAAGATAATCATGATTTTTTTTCCTTTATTCTGTACTATCATGTTTTACATTAAATGATTTTCTTATGTTCAACCAACTTTGCAGCTGAGATAAAATCCCACTTGGTCATGTTGCATAATCCTTTTACACAGTGCTGGATCACGTTTGGTAGTATATGTATATATATTTTTAAAGATTTTATTTTCTTATTTGACAAATCACTAGTAGGCAGAGAGGCAGGCAGAGAGAAAGGGGCTCCCCGCTGAGCAGAGAGCCCAGGACCCAGGGATCATGACCTGAGCAGAAGGCAGCCACTCAACAACTGAGCCACCCAGGTGCCTCCCTGAATCACTCTTTATTTAGAAACATATTCTTTAATTTCCACATATTTGTGAATTTCCCAATTTCCCTTCTACTTTTTATTTCTAATTATGCTACGTTTGGAAAATATATTTGGTATGTTTTTCACTTTTTTTTTAATTTACCAAGTTTTGTCTCATGGCCTAAACTTATGGCCTTGAGAATGTTTTATATACATTTGCAAAAAATGTGTATTCTGCCATTGTTGGGAAGATTGTTTTGTAGACACTTGTTAGATCTAAAATGTTTATTGTGTTGTTCAACAGTATATTTAGAAATCACTTAAAGTCTCCTTAATTTCTTTTTTTTTTTTGCCCTTTATTTTTTTCTTTTCAGTGTTCCAGAATCCATTGTTTATGCAACACACCCAGTGCTTCATGCAATATGTGCCCTCCATGATACCCACCACCAGGTTCACCAAACCTCCCACACCCCACCCCTCCAAAACCCTCAGTTTGTTTCTCAGAGTCCACAGTCTCTTATGGTTCTTCTCACCTTCTAATTTCCCTCAACTCACTTCTCCTCTCCATCTCCCCATGTCCTCTGTGTTATTCCTTATGCTCCACAAGTAACTTTTTAAAATTAATTAATTAATTAATTTATTTATTTATTTTCAGCGTAACAGTATTCATTGTTTTTGCACCACACCCAGTGCTCCATGCAATCCGTGCCCTCTCTAATACCCACCACCTGGTTCCCCCAACCTCCCACCCCCCACCCCTTCAAAACCCTCAGATTGTTTTTTAGAGTCCATAGTCTCTCATGGTTCACCTCCCCTTCCAATTTCCCTCAACTCCCTTCTCCTCTCCATCTCCCTTTGTCCTCCATGCTATTTGTTAAGCTCCACAAATAAGTAAAACCATATGATAAAAGTCTCCTTAATTTCTGACGTATAATTTTAATTGCTGGATATAAAATTCATCATAGGTAATCTCTCTCTTTCAGTTACCTTAATACGTCATCTACCACATTTGGCCTTCCTTATTTCTGATAAATCAGCTATTAATTTTATTGAGTATCTTTTGAAACTGAAGAGTCAGTCATCTCTCTTATTTTCAAGAATGTCTCTTAATCTCTCAACTGTTTGAGTATAATCTGATTAATTCTGGGTGCCTTTGAATTTATCCTACTTGGGGTTTGATGAACCTCTTGTATTTGCAGATTAGCATTTTCACTAAATACTTAGCATTTCACTAAATACTAAACTAAAGCAGAAGGAGCACATTCCCGCTTCCTCTACCTTTTCATTCTATTCAAGCTTTAAATGAATTGGATGATACCCACAGGCACTGGTGAAGGGAATCTTTACTTTAATTGTTGTACTGATTCAAATGCTAATCTCTTCTAAAGACACCCACACAAAAATGCCCAGAATTAATTTTTTTACCATCTATCTGGGCATCCTTTAGCCCAGTCATGTTAACACACACAGTAGTAGCTATTATAACAGATATCTTCTTTAGTAAACTATAAGCTCCTTTTGATCACAGCTATGTTTATTTTGTCAGACACATAGCATGTACTTAAATATGTGCTGAATAACTAAATGAGTAGATTAAATTAAGTTTGGGAAGTTAATAATATAAATTGAATCCTCAAAAATATCGAAAAAAACTCATTTTTAGTGAGCAAAATTTTCGGTGGGCACAAACAGGCTTTAGAAAAATTCATATTAATAGATTCAAATAAGTTTTCTACTGATAACATGTTTCTAATTCATAAGGTTTATTAACTTGCTTTTTATGATAAAAGTAATGAATATGTTTGGTAGAAAGAAGCCAGTTTTATTATTATTTCCATTATTTATGTTTTACTATATGAGAGGATCCCTTCTTTTCAGTATCACATACTATCGATATCTTAGTAAATTAAATCTGTGTTCTGTCCAGTGTTTCTCACCTTTATCTATTACTCTAACAAGTTCGGATAATCACAAATTTTTTGGTTATTAAAATAAATTTTATATAAATAAAATATATAAATGTTTACTTCATGAAAGCAATGTGACTAGATAACATCATATTTAGAAAATATATGGCATGAAATCTGTATGACATACCAACAAAATATAGGACACATAAAAACGTTCAGTCCTACTGTGAGACTAAAGAATGATAACTGATGATGCTCACAGTAATAAACTAAGGAATGGTATGGTTCTAGAATGTGTTGGGGTTTTTTGGAAAATAAATGGGTAGGGGGTGAAATGCTGAATGTTTATCCTTATACTAAATCATATGAGGGAAAAAGGAACTTATAGTTTGGGGTCTGCTTCTTCTACTTGACAAGTAAAGGGTCACTAAATGTTCCTGAATTATAGTTTATCTATATGTTAAAATAAAATATATAAAAATTTATAAAGATAACTTCAAAAGATTTATATGAATATAAAAATATTTTAAAATATTAATTTTAACATGCAGCTACTATAATCAGCAACACACACTGTTGATAATTTTATTAATTCATTTCACTTATTACCTCATTTTCCCCTCATACATACCATATTGGATACATCCTATATTTTTGCTTGTTATAAAGGATGAACCTGCTCTTGAACACACAACTCTACCTTTTGAGCAAGAATTTAAATGCATACAGTTTGAAGTCTTTACTCTTAACTATAATGTGTAATGTATGCAAAAACTCTTTATTAGTAGCTTAATCATTTGTACAATCTTTCTCACTTATCCTAAATAAACAGAAGCTTCAGCATATTCATAAATATATAAATGCAAAGCAGAGTCAGTAAGCACTTTTTTTTTTTTCCCCCTAAAGCCTGGTAAGGTTCAGCTGCAGCAATACAAATCAATCTGGAGTATCATTCTAATGGTAGCAAGAACCTCCTAGTGAATGGAAAATTACAAGCACTGGATTTATTCCATTTACCGAATGAAAGCTACAGTGTTGTCTTCTTCTTAGTATAGAGAGATCCAATAAAAATACTTCATTCTGCAATGCCAAGCACTGCTTTTTGGACAATTACAGTACCAACTCTTCCCTTCTAACTGTATATTTGTGGATTTTATGTACCGACAAATCAAGACTGTTTACTTCACTTAGAACTTCTCCTGCCAAAAAAACATTTTGTGTATAAATGGCTCAAATCTGGGAAGCCATCCAAAAGAAGCTGTTCAGGTGAATAACAGTGTGATTTACATGCAGGTGCAAAACATAAACCTAGAAATAATTTGAAAATGCTAACTAAAGATATGGAGTAGAATTAAGTTAACTAGAGAGGTATATCACTTTTCTTCTGGTATTTTAAATACACTAGAAATGTTCTATTTTTGTTTTATTATTGTTAGTTTTAGATGTACAACAATGCATCTTCCTTTAAGGTTTGCTTATGCATTTGATTTTTAGTAAAATAGATATTAGGGAAATGACTCAGTCACACAGTATCTTATGATAAAAAAATACTGTGGAGTGAAAAAGATCTTTCCTGCTTGACTAAAAAGAGAATTACTCCCAGGGAATACATTCAAATACTTAAAAATATAATGCAATTTTTCTCTACTTTCATCTCCTCAGCCATTAACGATGATGTGGGAAACAGAGGCAGAGAAAAGTTATTAAATTTCTTTACTATCCAGAACCCACTGACAAGTCATTGAAACAGGCAAAGTGACATTCCTCTAGGGACTCAACTGCCTCCACCTTAACACTTTGCTAAGAGCAAAAGGCAATCCTAGCCTGACCACCCCCCACACCAACCAGGATCCTGTGGGTCTACTTTAACATGTAAAAATTCCTTTCTAGGCTTTCTTTATCTCTAAACCCTGCAAGATACATGCTGGCAATCATTCCCAGGCATATGGCCCACCAATGTATATCTGAAGCGTCTCATGACTAAGGTTTTATTAGACAGTAATAAATGTCCTTTTCTCAAGAACAGCAAGCCCCTCAAGGTCCTGGAAACCTTGCTTCCAAAATTCCTTAGAGACTTATGCTATTCCTGACTCTCTCCCATCTTGCAAGTATATAATGGGCCACTCCTCACAATCCGAGGGCAGTGACTCTTCCTGCCCACAGGCCCTGTCCCCATGCTTTAATAAACCACCATTTTGCACCAAAGACGTCTCAAGAATTCTTTCTTGGTTGTTGGCTCTGGACTCCACCCCACTGAACCTCACTTATATTCTAAAACTTCGTCAACACAACTATAATTTTATTTGTTTGTTTGTTTGTTTACTAATAGCACATTGCATAAACCAACCATGTAAATCATCAACAAAGCAAAATTAGGAAAAAAGACCGGAGGTTGTGCAAGAAGTTCAAAATACAGTTACCTACACGATTGCCCCTGGATCATTTCAGAAATTAAAAAGAAATTATGACCACAGAAACTATGAAACAAAGAACCGAATCATAGTCTGTGAGATGTAGAGTTTTACATGTCTCTTTCCTTTGTCTTGGGTACTCTTTTAAGTTCTAATTGGCTAACATCTGTAGCAGGATGTACAAAAGTTGATGAGGCACCCAAGGACTGGTATTTTAGTGCTAGCACCAACAAATACTAAAAATGGAAACTTAAGAGCACTGAATCTTAGTTTTATTAGAAAATCATGCTTTCATTGACTACCCTTTACATCTATTATAAGAGTAAAGTGATTTAATAGTTATAAAACTTTATTTTTACAAAATGGAATTGTAAATGGGTTTTACAGGAATAAAAGGAAAAGCACTTTAAAATCTTTAAAATTGTCTAATGAATAAATGTAATGATTTACAAAGTTACTAGCAAGTATCTTAGATCCTCCAGGTACTATAACATTTTTTTTTTTTAGATTCCTATTTACGGGATTTAACAACAGTAGTTCTAATATGTTAAATGATATGTGACAAAATCTTTCCTAAATATGAGAACTAAAAACATATTGAATATATGTATTTTTGGCTCTGTGTGGCCACTGCTACATTCCAAGTATTTCAAACAAACAGCAAATATAAAAGTTTGTGTGAAAAAAATAGCCTTAATATTTCTCTAGTAGGCTAATTATTTCTCTAATAAGTTGGTGAATATTGTCCATAATCAGTCTTTCCTGAATATCCAATAAATTGCTAATTTTATAGTTAACCATGCTTGAATTTACACTTTATCTCTGGCACATATTAAAGTCTATGACCTTGGATAAAGCACATAACTGTTTGAGTCTCCTTCTCTTCATTTATAATGGTTAAGAGGCTATAGAAAATAGAAGAGAGAAGAGAATTAGGAGAGGGAAAAGTAAGTTATTTCAGAAATAAATGAAGGAGCTAGAAATTAAAACTTACTGAACCCCAAGCCTTTGGTTTATAAAACTTTCTCAACTATATATTCTTATCCTAGTTAACGGGAGAACTTGAAGGGAAAGTTCTATGATGAAAATCACTATGTAAATTTAGTTTTGCCCTTTTCTACAAATGATTTTTAATGTAATAATACTATGTATATATATTCACATTCTTGTGAATTATTCTGATAGAATGTGACTTGTATTTTCCTGGCTTATTAATTAGTAATTGATAAAGTATAAATAAGATTTTAATACTTTATTTAAATTTGTAACCCTGAAATTTGATCATTTTTCACCAATAATTTTTGTATATTGTATATACAACTATATTGTATCTTTAATGCTTAGTTGGATAACAATCAGTAGGGCTTACAAGAAAGCACTGATTAAGTCACTAGAAAATAAAAATTGTTTAAAGCAAACATTAGGCAAGTATTCATTACATAATAGTGGCCCTGGCACTATGGTCAATTGAGCAAATAGGTAAGTGATGGCTTCCAAAGGAACATCCAGTCATTCTAGATAAAGGATGTGGTAATATAAGGAGTTATATTTGCATAAAGATTCTGAGATTTCAATCCCAAAAGGAATTGAATAGGAAGAGGGAAGGAGGAAATGCTATACATGACTGGAATCAGATTAAATTGCTATTTTCAGAAGTTCTATTGGAAGTATCTGCTTTAGTGATCTATGGAGTTAGGGAAATGTGTAAGGTTAAAGTAATTGTTTTTATACTTATACACTATATAGATATTTTATTACCTCTGGTGGAAACATAATATCCATCTCTCTACAGTCAGTAAACACTGAAGCATAAATGCTTTCCATATTCTCATTAACATAAAGCATAAAACACAATTACCACAAAATAAAACCTCAATAATTTTACAAGTATTTAAAACATAAAAATTATAATATAAAGTGAAATTCACCAGCAAAAGCATTGCTCCCAAAATAAGTTCTCAATCATGTCCATGGTATGCTTCTACAGTATTTCATATTATTTATATATATATGCATATACTATTCTGCTTCCTATTATTGATATGTTGGCTATGAGCATTATTTTTTTAACATGTATGAAAAAAATCATATAAATTTGACATGTAGCTTTTTTTTTTTTAATGGAAACCATTCTCTAATAAGTGTTTGTAATCTGACAATTTTTGTCTTGTGTCATACCAAGAATACTTCCCCAAGACATTATTCTTCTTTTCAATATTTTTTGGTCTTGATTTATAAGTAAACTACTGATATATGAATTTTATTGAAATTGTTTAAATTGTTTAGGCAATGGGTTAAATATAAAGCACTGTATATTACTACTGTCCAATCAGTGATTCAAAATGTAAATTATGACCTCCATCACTGCTTCACTCAGATTTGATGGAGCCCTGAATGTTGATCTGACAGAATTCCAGACCAGCCTGGTACCCTATCCCTGTATTTACTTCCTTCTGGCCACATATGCTCCTGTCATCTCTGCTGAGAAAGTCTATCATGAACAGCTTTCTGTAGCAGAGATCACCAAAGCATGCTTTGAGCAGGCCAACCAGATGGTGAAATGTGGCCCTCACCATGGTAAATATATGGCTTGCTACTTGTTGTACCACAGCAATATGGTTCCCATGATGTCAATGTTTCCATGGCCACCATCAAAACCAAGCATACCATAGAGTTTGTGAACTGATGCCCCACAGACTTCAAAATTGGCATTAATTACCCACCTCCTACTGTGGTATCTGGTGGAAACCTGACCAAAGTAGAGTGAGTTGTGTGCATGCTGAGCAACAGTGCTGCCATTGTTGAGGTCTGGGCTTTCCTGGACCACCAGTTTGACCTGATGAATGCCAAGTGTGCCTTTGTTCACTGGTTTGTGGGTGGGGCATGGAGAAGGAGAATTTCCAGAGGCCCGTGAGGACACGGCAACCCTTGAGGACATGGCTGCCCTTGAGAAGGATTATGAAGAAGTGAGTGGATTCTGTTGAAGGAGAGGGTGAAGAAGGAGAGGAATGTTAATTTAAAAATATCAAAAAGGTGCTGTTTTTAGAGGGAAGCATATTCTGTTTTAAACATTAAGAAGTTGTGCTCTTGGGGCACCTGGGTGGCTCAATGGGTTAAAGCCTCTGCCTTTGGCTCAGGTCATGATCCCAGGGTCCTGGGACCAAGCCCCACATTGGGCTCTCTGCTCAGTGGGGAACCTGCTTCCTCCTCTCTCTCTCTGCCTGCCCCTCTGCCTACTTGTGATCTGTCTGTCAAATAAATAAATAAAAATCTTAAAAAAAAAAGAAGAAGAAGTTGTACTCTCATCGGTTAACTGTAGCAGTGTACACTCTCATATATATTTACTAACTTATGCTTTAAAACCCCAAGCTTTGTTTGTTAGACCACTTTGTTACCCAAGCTGTCCATTTCCCTGATTGGTTTGAATAAAATATTCCCTGGCTTACCTGAAAAAAATAAATAAATAAAAATAAAGAAAATATTCTCATTCTCAGTAACTTTTATCAGTTTGAAATGCTGTATAATAAATATGGTAAACTGTATGTTCCTTAACATTCAGGATTACACATGACTACTGTTTGGAGAAGTTAAATATGATTTAAGATTAATGTCATTGTTGGTCAGAACCTGAGTAAAAAAATCTTAGAAAGCAGACTTAGGTGTCCTCCTAGAGGAACACATTTTTGTTCTTACATACTAACCCTGAGGTTGGCCATGGGAAATACCATGGACAAAGGAAAAGAAAAAAACATAAGGCAAGCAGAGCTGTGAAAGGCATTTCTTTTGTTGCATTTGAGACCTTTCTACCATCATGTTATTAAGCCTGGGTAAGCCTGTTTCATCAAACTAATGCCGTGTTGGCAGATGGTTATGTTATCGACAGACAGATGCATATATATATATATACATATGTATATATATATATAAAGTGGTACATAAATACAATGGAATCTTATTCAGCTTAAAAAAAAGAAGGATATCCTGTCATTTGCAACAATATGGATAAATCATGAGGTCATATGCCAAGTGAAATAAGTCAGACACAGAATGACAAATACTATACAATCTTATTTATATGTATAATCTAATATAGTCAAACTCATAGACAGAGAGTAAAAAGGTGGTTACCAAATCTGGGGAAATGGAGAGTTGATGGTCAAGGAATACAAAGTTATAGTTATGCAAGATAAATAATTCTGCTGCAATTTTCTATACAGTGCTTATGGTTAACAATAATTATTGTATGCCTAAAATTTGCTTAAAGGGTAGAGATTGTGGTAAGTGTTATAACTACATATAATAATAATAACAACAATCATAATAAATAGTAATATCAAGGAGGCAGGATGAAACATTAGGATATGATTTATATGTGTATGACCTTGATGTTGCTGATGGCTTCATAGATGTTATTTATCCTCAAACTCATCTAACTATATACATTAAATACATACAACTTTTATATACCTCGATAAAGTGATTTAAAAATTAAATTATTGTGGTTGTTTTCACATTATCCACCTATTGATGAATTTTAACATGTTTATTTTTCTTTAAGTTTTTAAAGATTTTATTTATTTATTTGACAGAGAGAGAGAGAGAACACAAGCAGGGGGAGTGGAAAAAGCAGGCTTCACACTGAGCAGGTAGGTAGCCTGATGCAGGACTCCATCCCGGGTGGGATCATGAGGTGAGCTGAAGGCAGACGCTTAACAACTGAGCCACCCAGGCAATTCAGAATTTTAACATGTTTAGATCATCTCGCTCACACACACACCCCACACACAAATAGTTTTATACTGGCTAGGAAATAATTATGGATTATACGCATCTACTTCAGTTTAATATGTTAAGAGACCTTGCATGCACTCAGATTGTAAAAAAAAATCAAAGAAAAAATATATATGGATACACTTTTTATTATAAGAATAATAAATAGAAAATAAACCTTAAATATCATGTCTCTTGAAAACTCTGTAATAAAAAATGGTGACATAAACATATGAAGAAAATTTACAGGACAACTTTATTGCAGAAATTCAAAGAACTTGTTAAAAAAGATCTTCTTTGAGACTGAGGCTTCTCTCTGAGACAGAGGTCTGGGTGCAGTTTGCTTTCCATTAAATGTCCAAAAAGCCACAAAAAGCTGCCAAAGAACAAAAACCTCCAGAGAACAAAAGCCTGAAAAACCGGTTTCCACAGAGCCCAGCTCCTTGATAGGGAGCAGGAGGACTCAACCCAAGCACACGGACTGAAAAACAGGCCCCTCCCCCAGAAAGCCAGCCAAAAGAATGAGAGTACAACCACCACAGGGTCCCCATAAAACTGTAAAACCCCAACATCAAGGGAAAAAAAGATATTAAACTCCCAGTATTACCCTAAAACTTGTATATTTCATAGATACAACTCTTTTAATTCATTCTCACTATTCTTGTTCTTTTTAATTTTTTTAACCTACTTCCATTAAAACTAGAGGTTCAATATAACATATTCCATAATAACCTTTAAACTTGAACTTTTATCATACATACACCTGTGTTTTTCTTTTGCTTTTCTATTTTTTTTTTAATATACGTATATATATAAGCTTCAAGGTAATCCTCTTTCCCTAATCAATAATACCCCTATATATAAACCAGTTTTAATCTCCTTTTATCTCTGGAAAGTTGAGTCCTTTAACAAAGATATCAAGATACACCCAGGAAGAATCAAAATAACTTCCTCACTCACATCGAGGATTTATAACCACTCTCCCATCCTTTTTCTTCTGTCAGTGTTTCTGTGTATTTATTTTTGTTCTGGTATTATATAAATCTTATCCTTGGGGTTCATTTTAGCTGGGTTCTTTTTTTTTTTTTTCCTTGTCATTTACTTTTTTCAGTCTTTTTGTTTGTCCAGTTTTGCTTGTTTACCTTATTCTTACCTTTGGGGTCCATTCTGGCTGGGTCTTATCCTTTTTTTTCTTTTTTCTTTCTTTTTGGTAGTGACTTGTAATTGCTTAGAAGTGTTCCAGGGTGCACTTTGCCTGGATCATGGTTGATATATTCAGCTACACATCCCCTCAACCACTTCTCACCAAAATGACTAGGAGGAGGAACACCCAAGAGAAAAAAAAAAAAAAAAAAAAAAAAAAAACCACAAAAACCCAGAGACTGTGCCCTCTCCATCTGAGCTATTGGGTAAGGACATAAACAGTATGTCGGAAAGGGAATTCAGGGCAACAATTATCCAGGCAATGGCTAGGTTGTAGAAAACCATTAGTGACAACATGGAATCTCTAAGGTCAGAAGTGAAAACTGCCCAGGAAGAAGTTAAAAATGCTATCAATGAGATCCAATCTAATCTAAATACTCTAACAGCTAGGGTATCCAAGGCAGAAGATAGAATTAGTGATGTAGAGGGCAAACTGATAGAGAAAAAGGATCCGGAGGAGGCCTGGAACAAACGGCTTAGAAGCCATGAAAATAGAGTTAGGGAAATAAATTATGTCATGGCACTTTCCAACATCAGAATTATTGGGATCCCTGAGAGGGAGGAGAAATAAAGAAGAATAAAAGATATAGTTGAACAATTTCTCCATGAAAATTTTCCCAATTGAGGAATGGAACCAGTGTTTGTGTCCTAGAGGCAGAAAGATGACCCCCCCTCAAGTTCAAGGAATCTAGAAAGACCATGAGACACTTGATTGTAAGACTGATGAATCATAATGTTAGACAAGAGCTCCTGAGGGCACCTAGGGGGAACAGATTCTTTACATACAGAGGAAGGTCCATTAGAATAACGTCAGACCTGTCCACAGAAACCTGGGAAGCCAGAAAGTCCTGGCAGGACTCATTCAGGGGACTAAATAAGAAGAACATGTAGCCAAGAATACTTGATCCAGCAAGGTTGACAGGATGGTGAGATAAAGAGCTTCCAAGACCTGCAAGGTTTAAAAGAGTATGTGACCACCAAGCCGGCACTACGAGAAATATTAAGGAGGGTTCTATAAAAGAAGAAAGATCCCAAGAGTGACAGAGAACAGAAATTTACTGAGATAATCTATAGAAACAAGGACTTCACAGGCAACATGACATCAATAAAAACATATTATTTCAATAATGACTCTCAACGTGAATGGCCTAAATGCTCCCATAAAATGACACAGGGTTGCAGACTGGATAAAATGACAGGACACGTCCATATGCTGTCTACAAGAGACCCATTTGGAACCTAAAGATACATGCAGACTGAAAGTGAAGGGATGAAGAAGCATCTTTCATGCCAATGGGTCTCGAAAAAAAGCTGGAGTAGCGATTCTCAGATCAATTAATTAGATTTTAAACTTAAGACTGTAGTTTAAGATAAAGAAGGACACTACATCATTTTTTTAAGATTCTTTTATTTATTTATTTGATAGGCAGAGATCACAAGTAGGCAGAGAGGCAGGCAGAGAGAGAGAAGCAGGCCCCCTGCCGAGCAGAGAGCCCGATGCAGGGTCCGATTCCAGGACCCTGGGATCATGACCTGAGCCAAAGGCAGAGGCTTTAACCCACTGAGCCACCCAGGCACCCCAAGAAGGACACTACATCATTCTTAAAGGGTCTATCCACCAAGAAGATCTAACAATTGTAAATACTTATGCCCCTAATATGGGAGCAGCCAACTACATAAGGCAACTGTTAATCAAGATAATGAGTCATATTGATGTGAATACATTAATAGTAGGGGATCTTAACATGCAACTCTCAGTAACAGACAGATCATCCAAGCAGAAAAGCAAAAAAGAAACAAGAGCATTGAATGACACATTGGACCAGATATACCTCATAGATATATACAGAACATTTCACCCTAGAAAAACAGAGTACTCATTCTTCTTGAGCACACATGGAACTTTCTCCAGAATAGACCACATACTTGGTCACAAATAGGGATCAACTGATACCAAAAGATTGAGATTATTCCCTGCATACACTCAGATCACAATGCTTTGAAACTGGAACTCAACCACAAGAAAAAGGATGGAAGGAATTACAAACACTTGCACGCTAAAGACCACCCTGCTTAAGAATGTTTGGATCAACCAGGAAATCAAAGAAGAACTAAAACAATGCATGGAAACCAATGAGAATGAAGACACATCAGTACAAAAACTATGGGATACAGCAAAGGTGGTCCTAAGGGGGAAATACATAGCCATCCACATCTCCCTCAAAAAAAACTAAAAAATGCAGAATATACCAGCTCAACTTACACTTTAAAGAACTGGAGAAGCAACAACAAATTAAGCCAACCCCACAAATAAAAAAGGAAAATAATTAGAGCAGAGATCAATGAGATAGAAACTACAGATATAGTAGAAAACATCAATGAAACTAGAAGCTGGTTTTTGTAAGAATCAAAAAGAGCGGTAAACCATTGGCCAAACTAATCCAAAAGAAAAGAGAAAGGATGCAAATTAATAAAATTATGAATGAACAGGGAGAGATCATGACTAACACCAAGGAAATAGAACAATCATCAGAAATTATCAACAGTTATATGCCAGTAAGTTAAGCAACCTAGACAAAATGGATGCATTCCTAGAAACCAATAAACTTCCAAAATGGAATCAGGAAGAAATTGACAACCTAAATAGACCAATATTTAGTAATGAGATTGAAGCAGTAATCAAAAACCTTTCAAAAAACAAGAGCCCAGGACCTGATGGATTCCCTGGGAAATTCTACCAAACGTTCAAAGAAGAAATAATACCTATTCTCCTGAAGCTATTTCAAAAAATAGAAACAGAAGGAAAACTTCCAGATTCTTTTTATGAGGCCAGTATTATCCTGATCCCCAAACTAGGCAAAGACCCCACCAAACAGGAGAATTTCAGACCAATATCCCTGATGAATATGGATGCCAAGATTCTCAACAAGATCCTAGCTGATAGTACCCAACAGTACATTAAAAAGATTATCCACCATGACCAGGTGGGATTTATCCATGGGATGCAAGAGTGATTCAACATTCACAAATCAATGTGATTGAACAAATCAGTAAGAGAAGACAGACGAACCACATGGTCCTCTCAATTGATGCAAAAAAAGCATTTGACAAAATACAGCACCTGTTCCTGATTAAAACAATAAAAGTATAGGGATAGAGGCAACATTCCTCAACTTCATAAAATCTATCTATGAAAAATCCAGAGTGAATATCTTCCTCAATGGGGAAAAGCTGACAGCTTTCCCTTTGAGATCAGGACGCGACAAAGCTGTCCTCTCTCACCACTGTTGTTCAACGTAGTACTAGAAGCCCTATCAACAGCAATCAGACAACAAAAAGAAATAAAAGGTATTCGAATTGGCAAAGAAGAAGTCAAAGTCTCTCTCTTCGCAGATGACATGGTACTTTATATGGAAAACCCAAAAGACTCCATCCCCAAACTACTAGAACTCATACAGCAATTCAGTAATATGCAGGATACAAAATCAGCATACAGAAATCAGTTGCTTTCTTATACACTAACAATGAAAATATAGAAAGGGAAATTAGAGAAGCGATTCCATTTACTAGAGCACCAAGAACCATAAGATACTTGGGAATAAACCTAACCAAAGAGGTAAAGGATCTGTACTCGAAGAACTACAGAACACTCATGAAAGAAATCGAAGACACAAAAAGATGGAAGAGCATTCTATGCTCATGGATCAAAGAATAAACATTGTTAAAACGTCTATACTGCCTAGAGCCATCTATACTTTCAATAGAATCCTGATCAAAATTCCACCAGTATTTTTCCAAAGAGCTGGAACAAACAATCCTAAAATTTGTATGGAACCAGAAGAGACTTGAAATTGATAAGGAAATGGTGAAAAAGAAAAACAAAACTGGGGGCATCATGTTGCCTGATTTCATACTTTACTACAAAGCTTTGATCACCAAGACAGCATAGTACTGGCACAAAAACAGACACACAGACCAGTGGAACAGAGTAGAGAGCCCAGATATGGACCCTCAACTCTATGGCCAAATAATTTCGACAAAGCAGGAAAAAATATATAGTGGAAAAAAGACAGTCTCTTCAATAAATGGTGCTGGGAAAATTGGACACCTATATGTAGAAGAATGAAACTTGACCATTCTCTTACACTATACACAAAGATCAACTCAAAATGGATAAAAGACCTCAATGTGAGGCAGGAATCTATCAAAATCCTAGAGGAGAACATAGGCAGTCACCACTTTGACAATGGCCACGGCAACTTCTTTCAAGACATGTATGTCCCCAAAGGCAAAGGAAAGAAAAGCGAAAATGAACTTTTGGGAGTTCATCAAGATCAAAAGCTTCTTCACAGCAAAGGAAACAGTCAACAAAACAAAGAGGCAACCCACAGAATGGAAGAAGATATTCACAAATGACACTACAGACAAAGGGCTGATATCCAAGATCTATAAAGAACTCCTCAAACTCAATACACACAAAACAGATTATCATGTCAAAAAATGGGCGGAAGACATGAACAGACACTTCTCCAAAGAAGACATAAAAATGGCTATCAGACACATGAAAAAATGTTCATCATCATTAGCCATCAGGGAGATTCAAATCAAAACCACATTGAATACCACCTTACATCAGTTAGAATGGCCAAAATCACACTTGATCTTAGCCAAAAGGCCGAGAAGTGATTAGAATGGCCAAAATCAATAAGACAGTAAACAAGTGTTGGAGAGGATGTGGCGAAAGGGGAACCCTCTATACTGTTGGTGGGACTGCAAGTTGTTGCAGCCACTTCGGAAAACAGTATGGAGATTCCTTAAGAAATTAAAAATAGAGCTACCCTATGACCTTGCAATTGCACTACTGGGTATTTACCCCAAAGATGCTGATGTAGTGAAGAGAAGGGCTATCTGTACCCCAATGTTCATAGTAGCAATGGCCACAGTCACCAAACTGTGGAAAGAACCAAGATACCCTTCAACAGATGAATGGTTAAAGGAGATATGGTCCATATATACAATGGAGTATTATGCCTCCATCAGAAAGGATGAATACCAGTTTTGTATCAACAGGGATGGGATTGGAGGTTGATTATGCTGAATGAAATAAGTCAAGTAGTGAGAGTCAATTATCATATGGTTTCGCTTACTTATGGAGCATAAGGAATAACACAGAGGACATTGGGAGATGGGGAGGAGAAGTGAGTTGGGTGAAATCAGAGAGGGAGACGAACCATGAGAGACTGTGGACTCTGAGAAACAAACTGAGGGTTTTGGAGGGGAGGTGGGTAGGGGGTTGGGTGAGACTGGTGGTGGGTGCACGTATTGCATGGAGCACTGGGTATGGTGCATAAACAATGAATTCTGGAACACACACACAGACACACAGACACACACACACACATTAAATTAAATTTCAAAAAAAGAAAAAAGATCTTTGCAAATTAAATATATTCTAAAAAACAAAACAAAAGACTAGTGAGTCATGAGAAAAATCAACTCATGGAAATTAAAAATAAAATTTTATAAAAATGACACTGACTAGGCACAATTAAAAACAAAATTTCCATACTGGAAAAATTAGATGGAGATATCTAGCTAACCTATAAACCAAAGCAATAACATACTCTAAAAATGCAGAGAAAAAGAAAGGATAAAGATTATAAGAGAGATAATGATAGGCATATATAATTCAGAGCAGACATAAATCTACAAATAAGTAGAATCTCAGAAGTAAAAATTACAAACGAAATTACAAATATAAAAATTTTGGTAAAATAAAAGTAAGGTTCAGAAGAATAATTGAAACAAGATGGGATTGGAAAACTATAAGTGACTCTTAATCTCACAAAACAAACTGAGGGTTGCTGGGGGAGGGGGGCTAGGGGGGTGCGGTTATGGACATTGGGGAAGGTATGTGCTATGGTGAGTGCTGTGAAGTGTGTAAATCTGGCGATTTACAGACCTGTACCCATGGGGATAAAAATATATGTTTATAAAAAATAAAAAATAAATAAATTTAAAAAAAATAAAATAAAAAGTAAGGTTCTTCAACCTAAAACAAATCAGAAAACAAGTTTGGAAGTTGCATAGTCTTGCAGCAGGGAAGGAATCAAAAACATATACTGTACTTTTAAAAAAATTTAAGAGTGAAAGAAATATTTAAGAACTTCACCAACATACAGACTGAATTTTTATTGGTGAAATCTGCAAAAATTATTTGCCATTTATTATATTGTCTTCCAAATTTTGCAAATTAGTTATTCCATTTGAAAAGATGAAACCCTTGTCATTTTCCCAATTACTGAGTAGCCTGTAGCCAAAAAATAGTCCCAATGAGAATTAGAAAAACAGATTAAACATGAACAACAAGAGCAAACAACAATCATGTGTTTGAAGAGATATGAGATCTGCTGAGCCAGCCAGGATTTGAAGAAGCAGATGTGAAAAGAATGGTTCATTTATGTTAGTCAAGCTCAACTTTTCTGCACCTGCTTTTCCTACCTGAGTATTTGCTGGTGCTTGTTTGAGGCAAAAAGTCTAAAGCTTGGCACAGGGGTGTTAATAGAAGTGAAATTAGTGCTTTAGACAATCTCATGGACTTGTAGCCACAAAAATTGCAGTTTAGGATTATAAAAGCTCAGAATATTAGGGACCAAAGTTCTAGAGAGAAAGGACATACACAGATCTCCACAGTACACTCTCTTTTTCACATTAATGGTTTTTCCAATTAATGATAGTTATATCAATGAAGTTTTTTTTTTTTTATATTTTACTCATTTATTTATTTATTTTTTTCCAGAGAGAGAAACAGAGAGAGAGAGAGAGAGCACACAAACAGGGAGGAGGGGCAGAGGGAGAGCCAGAGGGAGAAGACTCACCAAAGAGCAGGGAGCTTGATGCAGCATTCAATCCCAGGATTCTGGGATCATGACCTGAAGGCAGACACTTAACTACATGAGCCACCCATGCAACCATATCAATGAAGATTTCCTTTTAGTATTCTTAAGCACCAAGGTAATACAAAATCTAAGTTCAGTGTCAGTCAAGGATAAGCTATAAATATCCAAACTAGGCTCCAAGTTGAGAAGGCAGCTACACCTAAGGACTACAGTAAAACAGAAGATGGACTGAGGTGCATTTAGTCTACAAATTTGCCTTGATTGGGTATAGGTCCTGATTACTACTAAGTGATCTGTGTCCATGCTGATTATCAGAGATGAGGTGAATCCTTCCTGTAGGGAGTAACAGCATTTATAGCTTCCAAATTTTCTCACACAAAGTGTCTGGCATCCAATTAAAAAACAGCAGTTTTTGTTTTTTTTTTCTTTAACAACAATTGAGCAACTTATTAAAAATTCAAAGAAATGCAAAGGACCAAAATGTAGTTGAAATAGTTTTCCCTTCAGGACCTAAACTACAAGATGTTAAGAATTACTATAAAGCTCCAATAATTAAGACATTCTGGTATTGGTTCAAGACATGACTATAGAACAAAGAAATGATATATTAAATTGAAAGAAATTATATATTAAATTCAAAAATGAAATATTAAATGATAAGGACTCTTAATTTGACAAAATGACTTTACGGGTAAGTGGGTAAATTAAGACATTTTTAATAAATGGTACTGGGTAAATAATCATGTGAAAACATAGCTATAATAATTACTCCTCAAGAAGAACAAAAATATATAGGTTGAAAACATACAAACTACATGTACTTACCATAGTACCAAAATGGCTAAACTGAAAGAGACAAATATTAACATATAGATAATAGGTATTACTGAGTATTGATCAAGGTATAAAGCAACTGGAACCCTCTTTACACAGGTGGTTAGAGTCTAAGTTGGAATAACTGCTTTGGAAAATCATTTGACAGTATCTTACAAAACTAAACATGAACATATCTATGATTCACATATATCTACATATTTCTCCAGAAGAAATGTGTACATGTTACCAAAAGACATATACAAGCATGTTTATGGTAATATAATTTATAAAAGGCAAATATTAAGCAACTTTGAATATTTATTGATTGTCCTGCATTCAGATAATAATAACAATAAAAATAATGATACTGAAAGAAGCCAGATGTCAGGTACAGAAATGAACATGGACCATGACTGCATTTAAATAAAGTTCCAAAACAGAAAAATTTAGATTTAGAAGTCAAAATATTGGCTATTCTCAGATGCAGTAATGATTAGGGAGGATCTAACGTTGGTAATGTGTGTCTTGATGAAGATGTGATTTCAAAGTTTACTTTGGGAAAATTAATGGAGCTGTACATTTAAGATCTGTTCACATTATTTTTTAATTGAAAAAAAAGTCTACCAAAATTAGGAGTATATTTATCTATGAGTGAAGTAAATTTTGTTTTTATTTTTTCTTTTCAAATAGTTAGTGAAATTTTTTAAATTTTCAACTGAGAATGAATTATTATCAATTTGAAATTAAAACTCTATACTTCATAATGAAACTAGAGTGTTAGAAACAAAAATGAGCGAAGCGGGGGAAGAAGAATGGTATAGTTGTTGCTAGAGTAAAAGGACATCTACTTCAGTGACCACATCTTGATAGGTAAATATTCCCACATGTGAAATAAGCTGGCTATCTCTCCAAATCATAACACTAGATGAACACATACATGTGAAGTTATTTTTAAAGCTGTTTTCTCACAGCATGGAGGTTCCTCAAAAAGTTGAAAATAGAGCTACCCTATGACTCAGCAATTGCACTACTGGGTATTTACCCTAGAGATACAAATTTAGTGATCTGAAGGGGCATGTGCACCCGAATGTTTATAGCAGCAATGTCCACAATAGCCAAACTATGGGAAGAACCTAGATGTCCATCAACAGATGAATGGATAAAGATGCGGTATAGATACACAATGGAATACTATGCAGCCATCAAAAGAAATGAATCCTTGCCTTCTGCAATGACGTGAATGGAACTACTATAGTAGTGTGTGTACACACACACTATATATACTCACTATATATAGTAGTATGTAGTGCAGCCTACTATATTTTGGCAATATCATCTTCAGCAAAATTTTATTTTTTTGTACTTGAGAACAATATAATTGGTAAATTGAATCCAGATAAGATATAACTAAAATACCAGAAAATGCCACATATTTATTCTATGGTTCCAAGTTTTTTGTTTATTTTTGGTTAAATAAAAATAAAAGTCTTTTAAAAGCAATATGAATAAGATGGGCTGGGGACAAATGTGACAATAAACTATGAAAGAGTTTTCCTCTAGCCAAAATTAAAAGCACATACATTTTGCTATTATCTTTTTTTCTGATTCTGGTAGATTTTCAGAGTAGAAAAATTTTGGTAGAACCACCTGGGAAGAAAAACCAAGCATGAATGGACCTAAGTGCTATCCAGCCTAAAAGTGTACTTTAGAACAAAATAGTTCTTAGGCAATTAAGAGATATTCATTCACGTGTTATTCATTTAAATGTGCTCTCTCTCTTTTTTTTTTTTTTTTGGTAAACACTGAGTTTACATGTGAAAATTAAGAAAATGTTCTATACCGAATGTAAGACATAAATGTGCTCCATAACTCTGCCTATCCCTTCTCGAGATGCCAGTGTTCTCTATCTGCCTTTTGGCTGTTACTTTGTGAACATTTATTTTTGTTTGCATAAACCCTTTAAATAAAAAGCCATTGAATCCAGTCATCTGAAACATAACATATGCTTTTTCAAGGTTATCAAAATATCTTACTTTTCTTTTAAAAGATCTTAACTATGCAATTCCAGTTTTGGGCTTTCTTCCAAACAAGACTAAAATAGACTTGCAGTTGCACAATAAACAAGAGTTGCTAATTGCCAATTTTGTAGACTATCTTACAAAAAAGGAATATCACTTCAAAATGTGTTTTGATGGAACTTTTTCCTCTCTATTCATCTTGTTTCTGATAACTCAGGACTATTTCTTTGCACTTGTGCATTTGAATTTTGCCTATGTTTTGAAAGACAAGTTTCCTTTGTTTAATTTTCCCTTCACTAAATGCATTTTCTTCCTTTCTATTCTGAATAAGAATGTAGTAATTTTCAAAATTTGTAATTTATTTTCATAACATTATGCTTATATGTTCATATTCAAGTAGAAACTGAGTAAGATTCTTAAGTCATGATTAAAGCAAATGATGTTAACAATACAATCAATAGAGTTGTTGTTTCCAGTTGTCTACCAGTATTGGATGCTGCCGTCTGTTTTATCTACATTTATTGCTCTGGACTCCTATGTGCTTAAATTTGAAATAAAAAGCCATCTTTAAGAATGTCCAACTGTTGGGGTGCCTGGATGGCTCAGTGGGTTAAGTATCTGGCTCTTAATTTTGGCTCAGGTCATAATCTCAGGGTACTTGCATTGAGCCTGTGTTCAGGGAGTCTGTTTACCTCCCGCTTCCTCTGTTCCTTCGGTCTCTTTCTCTCAAATAAATAAACCTTTTTAAAAAGAAGAATGCCCAACTCCTGCTAATGATTAAAATAATCTTTATTTTATCCACTATCTATGGGTTCCATAAAATGGATTATTTTTACCCTGTGATTCACAAGAGGTTTGGAAAAATAAGAATATACATTAAATTAATTACATATTAAAAGCATGAGGAGGTTTTATTATTAATCAGATCATTTGAACATGACTCTGATATCTACCTCAATTAAGTTTTTTAACTTAAATTATGGGATAATTTTATACTGTAAACAAATTTCTGTCACTAGCTTTCCAAGAATACAGACATTTTTTATAGATTGGTAAACTACCAAGCTGTCAGTCAATTCAGAATGTTTTTGTATATTGTTCTTTGCTCATCCCCTAATCTTTCTCCTATTCATATTTCAGATCTAAATTTATGAATGACTTTTAATTTTCCTTGACTTCTTAAACTAAGTAAAATTCCCTTGCTATATGTTTCCTTAACTCCTCTGTACTTTCTATGTAATAAGTACAGCATATTAGACCTGCAATAATGTCTTAATTTTAGGGTGTTCCTAATGGTCTGCAATCTTCTTTAGATGGACATGCTAGAGTTTTATGTGAGGGAAAATGTTCATACCCAGGAGTTTCTACCTCAAATTATGTATATTTGAAAGAACTAAATTTGAAGAGAGGAAACAAAATGTCTGAGGTAACTCAGGCCAAAAGTGGCTTGAGGCATTTTTGCATAAACCATGTTTTGGATTAAGAGATGGATCTCCATATTCAAACCAGGAAAAGGACCACTGCTAGTGATGTGCAAGCCAAGGTCAGTTTGATCAGGTCCAGGAAGCCATCAGTGGAGCTAGTTTTATAAAAGTTGCATGACTAGTACCTATTTCTATTCCAAGACACAGAGGCAAGGCCAGAGATTGGCTTACAATTTTGGTAGAGAAGGGAGGTTAGAATTGTTGGGCCTGCCAAAACCTCCTGCTGCCTTTAAGCAAAGTCCATGGCATAGCTCCCAATTGTACAAAACCCAGCCAGTATTTCCACTCCAGAGGCAATTTTCCTGACACATGCCACATGCTAATACAAAACCATGAAGTGAGGCAATGAAGTGCAGGTTGACATAAATATACATAATTGTTACAAGATACTAAGAGTTAGACTTTTTCACAGAATAGTGAGGAACTGCTGGAAGCTAAAATAGGAAGAAAGCAGAGCATCTACCACACTTTAACAGAGGCCCTAACACAAGTGAAGTGTGAGAGAGTATCAACAGCTTCCGTTGGGAAACCTGCCCTCAAGATCATGTCCTCAGGGAAGTGTCAGATTTCAGTTAGGGAAGGTAGGAAGGGGGAAGTCCAGAGAACAGGAGAGGATATATGAAAGGGCACTGCTGATCACAGCTTGTCAGACACAAGCGGCACAGAACACAAGGTCTTAGAGGATGGGAAAGGTAGAGAATTAGGAAAGATTACGGCACAGACTCTAGGCAATGACAGAAACTGGGAGCATTAAAGAATTCCAGAGCTGCTGCAGTGAGTGTATTACCTTTCATGACAGCCTATTCCCTAGATTTTTTGGAGGAATGGTTGTAAAACAGGAGAAATGGCTCATATGGCTTATGTAAAAAGGCCTCAAGAGGAACCTGGGTGTGGGCAGTTTTAATAACTTCAACTTCATATATGAAGGCTTCTCTTAAAATCAATCTGCATGAGATCATCCTTCTGAGAAGATGCAAATTTCTTATTCCCATTTTTCCTTTCAAAACTCTTAACATTCCGGTTTTACAGGAAAAAAAAGGCAAACCTCTCACAAATCCTTAATATTATTATGTAGTGTCCTGGGATTAAAACAAAATAAACAAACCCTTCCAAAACTGCCCTAGGATATCTAACAAAAAAAGATTGAGTTTGATTCTGGTCCTATGATTCTAAAGACTACATAACAATTCAATTTTTAAGTCCGATTTTTATTCTTTGTTTTCTACACCTTTGAAGAGCAAATCAAATCAACTATCAGCTAATGGATCATTAAAAATAGTTGTAGATCAAAGAAGGCTGCATTTCTTTTTTGCTTACAACTCACAAATAATTCCGTTATTTGAATGATATTCCCTATGTCCGTATTTAAAAGAACAAAATCGCTAAGCTTTTAAATCTATAGAAACATAAAAAAAAGGAGAAATACGATTGTTGCTAATTTCTCTCATAGCCACCCATGAAATGTGTCCAAGTAAATGTCTATTAATTATGAAAAATACAATCAACCTTAGCTCATTAAGAACTTGATTTTAAAAGCCCTTTTATGTTTAATAGCTATTTATCCAATTTTGAAGTATATTTTTGGTGCTTTAATCAATAATGTAATTATAAAGATCAAGCAATCCAGAAAAAAGTTTTGAGAAGTTAGCCTCATACTGGAACAACAACAAAAAGAAAAGTATTTATGTGTTTGATTTTGAGCAGAGGAGTATTGTCATTTAAGGAATTTTAAGTATTTGATGCGTTGTAGTATATATAACATTATGAAAAAATATAATAGAAATAGGTTTTGGGAAACCATTTAAAGATTCTCATTATTTAAAATATTCATTCACACTTAATTTTAACTTTATTAAAAACATTTTAGGTGTACACAAAGGTAGACAGAATAATATAATGAATCTAGATGTTCCTTTAAAGCATCTTTAATAATTGTCAATATTCTATACCTCCACCTTCCTTTCTTCACTCAAGAGTATTTTAAAGATAAATCATCTGGGGCACCTGGGTAACTCAGCTGCTTAGGCATCCCACTCTTCAGCTCAGCTCAGGTCTTGATCTCAGAGTCAGGAGTTCAAGCTCCACCCCACCCCCAAAAATCATGGACATCATATCTTTTCACATTTAATTTCTTCCATATGTAATCATTAACACACTCCCTTCATATAAACACAAAAAACTGTCAACAAAATAAACAATCCCCCCCTTTTTTCTTGAGTAAAACGATAGAAGTTTATTAAGTGAAGACACAGAAGAAGCTCTTAAGAGTGAGGGTGGTAACAACAGGGTTGCCAAGGAGGGCTTTTAGCGTTGGTGTTTTATAGAATGCTACCCAGGGAACTTAAATCCTTTTAACATATCTATTGATAACACCTTCAATGGCTTACTTTCTTTTTAGGGTCTGGTTATTCTTGTTGGTCACAGGTGATTATCATAAAAAAAAGACACGGACCCCCACATGTAATGTTATCAAATACCCATTTGATAATCAACTTTCCAAATCACTGAAATTACTTTTTAAAAAATTCAGTTATTTGAATTAGAATGTAAATAACACCCAGAAAATCCATATCTCATGCTTGGTTGATATAGTGAAAGTTTAATCTAACATATAACCATTCATTATATTGTATTATAGTATAGTATAGTATAGTATAGTACAGTATTGTATTTAATTCTTCGCTAGAATTCCTGACATCCTACTTATGTTAGAATGTATACCAGTTTGTTTCTTTTAAATCATATATTTAACTAATTGACCAGTTTATTTGAATACGAAAAAACTATCTCAAAATTAGTAAGACTAATAAAGAACTCATCATATCCATTAACCACAATTCTCTTTCTATTATCTTTCTCTCTTTGTTCATGGTACAAAACTCTCCTTTGCTCAAGGGAAAAACTTTAGAATTATCATGAATGCTCATATAGATCTCCTGAGGACTCTACTTCCTCTGAGGCTATCCCAGCAGAGAATTTTTGTTTTGCACAATCCAGTGAAACATTTGATTAAAATGGGAGGTAATACATTTTTAAGAATGCATAAACTTTTCTAAATGACTATAAAAAACAATATTATCTTATATTTTTGAAAGTTGCTAAGGTAGATCTTAGAAGTACTCATCACAAGAAAAATAAAACTGTAACTGTGTGGTGATGGATGTTAACTAGACTTATTAATGGTGATCATTGTGCAATATATACAAATCATTATGTTATACACCTGAAATTAATATAATGTTATAGGTCAAGTATATTTCAATTAAAAAATAATTAAAAAGCTATGTGTGCTAATTTTATATATTTTTAATTATTTGCATGTACAGATTTCTACTTCTAAAAATGTTATTTTCTGATAAAAATTTAAATAGCTATATATTATATATATGTGTGTGTATACACATATAGGTATGCATTTATTTATATGCATATGTATTTAATGCTCATGATATACTTTGTAATGCTGATTTTTTAAATAGATTATGAAATGTTATTATTCAATTATTATATAAGAAAATCCACCTGCTGAACAGGGAGCCCAATGTGGGGCTCCATCCCAGGACCCTGGGATCATGACCTGAGCCAAAAGCAGATACTTAATCGATTGAGCCACCCAGGCGCCCTGTGCTAAAAATATTATGTAAGGAACAATTTACCACTAGTCACTCAAAATATGTCTTATTTTCAATTATTTGAAATTTACATATATGCTAAAATAAAATAGTTCCTTTCTCTTTCATATTTAAAAATGTCTTGGAATGCCTGGGAGGTTAAGCCATTCACTCTGGTCATGATCCCAGGGTCCTAGGATCGAGTCCCTCATCCAGCTCCCTGCTCAGTAGGGAGCCTGCTTCTCCCTCTATCTGGTCTGCTTGCTGCCCCCGCTGCTTGAACTCTCTCTCTCTCTGATAAATAAGATCTTTTTTTATAAAATAATAATAAAAATAAAAAAAAATAAAAATCTCCCTTTATCTCAATCTTACTCTCATTCTTACTCTGTTGCTTTTGCTTTGCTGCTTAACTAAACAAATGCTTTATTTGCTGCTTATATCTGCAAACAATGGGTATATCAACAGGTTAAAAGGGCAATTCATTTGGATAGGAGTCAGAGGAGATTGGAAGCTTTGACCTTCCAAATTTAAGGAATTCCATCTTCTTCCTCTAGTTTGCTGTCCACTTCTTTATATCTTTTTTGTTTATTTCAAGTTTTTGCTTAAATTTTAGTTAGTTAACATATAGTGTAATAATAGTTTCAGGTGTAGAATTTAGTGATTCATCACTTACATATTACAGCCAGTGCTCATCACAGCCAGTGCCCTCCTTAATACCCGTCACCCATTTAGCCCGTCCCCGCACCCACCTCCCCTCCAGCAACCCTCAGTTCTCTGTAATTAGGACTTTTATGGTTTGCCTCCCTCCCTCTCTTTTTTTTTTTCCTTTCCCCTATGTTCATCTGTCTTCTTTCTTAAATTCCACATATGAATAAAATCATATGGTATTTGTCCTTCTCTGACTTATTTCTCTATCCTTCTAATAATTAATTGAGAGAGAGCCTTTTTGCACTATGTGGGGCATTGCGTTTTAGTAAGGCCTTTAATTATTTAAGCAGATGAGGATGGAAATGCAGACTTTTCAACTACATTTCCTGTGGTCAGTAAATTTGTACAATATCTTCCTTTAATTTGTTCTATTACAATGTTTCTGTGTAGATAAGCAGAGTCCTCAAGATATTATACAACTAATTATGAGCTAATCTATTCCCTTGAAGAATTTACCAGAAGTCCTCAAATTACTTAGTAAGAGTCAATTTATTCTACATAGTCCTTGCCTATTATGTAGCGTCTTTGTTATCATGCCAGACCTTTGGCATAAGTCAGGTCAAATTATCAGCTAAGTTTCTTACCCCATTTGAGGGTAGGTCAAATTTTAAAGAATAAGTGATAGTGGGGTTTCTTTTCTTTTCTTTTTTCTTTTTTTTTTTTTTTTGCTTTTGTTTTTACACATTACTTTTTTTTTTTTTTTTTTAAATGAAGACCAAAAAATCAAATGTCAATATGCAGAATGGTCTTCATGGTTTCTCTTTTTATGGACATCTGGATAAAGTAGCTGATAAAATCTGTGTTCTCTATCATGTATTCTTCAATTTGTTCTGCACTGATTTAATGGACAGGCCATATGGAGGCAAAGCCATAGTTCAGATTAATGGCTGGAACTAATTTGTCATTGTTTTCTATATCCAAAACCACTATAAGTTAATGGGTTACTACAGATGCACAAAATAGCCAAGGCATCTTATATCAACAGGTATTGAGAGAAAACGTGCTGGGCAACACGTGATCTCCCAAACTAAATGGCATTCAAAAATAACCTTTCTTCTCATATTCCTGAATGTTCAGATCTACTTCAGATGAATTAAACTAAATAAAGTTCAGCTTCAGAACTCTGCTTCTAGCCAGGGGCCCAGTTTGATTGTTTACTGCAGGCTAGTAGCAGTGTAACAACACGGGCCCAGGCTAGAGGGACAGCAGCTACCCAAGAAAACCTCTTTTCAGTGAGAGTAGAAGCATACATGGTTGAGCTTAACTATGAAAGCACAATAGAAACATCTGCATATATCACACCAGATAATATCTCATTTGTCAAAGCAAGTCCTATGGCCTAGCCCACAGGCAAGCTCTCAGGATAAACAATCTGCCCACTTTGTAGCCAAAGCCTAACTAAAATGGCATTGAAGTATTATTTTCCCAAAAAGACAGGAGGTGGGAGTGAATGTTAATGAAGAGTAACCTAATCTATCTCAGAATTTAAATTGTATGGGATGCATTTAGGTACACACTGGTTTAGGAGACAACCAACGAAATTTTTTTGACATATTATATATAGTTTCTTCTGACATATATGTGTGTCTGTTTAATAAATTTGAATATAATTATTATTAAAAATTAATTAGAACTAAAGTTGTTTAAATTTTAATACTATGTTTTATTTAACCCAATATATCTAAGATACTATCATTTTAATATGCAACCAATATAAAACTTATTAGTGAGATACTCTGTGCTCTTGTTTTCATTCTAAGACTTTAAAATTTGGTGTGCATCTTACACTTATTGATAAAACATGACAATCTAATGCAACACATGTTCCTGCATAGAATCCTGTGTGGCATAAGAAAGACATGTTGTTGGGACAGTTGGAAAATCTGAATGTGAATAGGGTCTGTGAATTTATGGTAGTATTATTTTAATGTTGATTTTCAGATTGGTAGGGCTATAATATATGAGAGACTCTCTGGGGGAGTTACCTTACAAGTAAACCTTTGAAGACATTTTATATGTAAACATCATTTTTTAAATTTTAAAATTTTGCTATTTGAACCAGTCATTAGAAATGATGACCCTAAAAATCCTACTTTTGTAATAATTATTTATTTTAATCAAGAGGTCAAAATAAATTAATTTGCAAATGTATCAGAATAAAGCACATCTATTTTTTCTTAGTCTTAATTCACTAATTATAAATAATGATTTATGTCCATATATGATCACAAGTAGTAATTATCACTTAAAATAGCTTGAAAACTGTCTTGCTTAAAAAAAGCAAATTTACTTATATCTAGGGACAAAATTTAGGGATCTTACACTAAAGAAAACTTAAAAAAGAAAGCAATCTGTCATCTAGTACAATGGTAATGAATTTGGTAGTAGTATTAGATATAGAGAGTATAATTTATGTTGTAACATATTTTAACGTATAACTGGAAAAGAAGTTAAGATTTTCATGTTGCTAATAGCAAATCATGTCATTTTAAAATATAATGCTGTTACTTCAAAACCTCTAGCCATTTCAATTAAAAAATGCATTCTGTTAATAATCCAGATGTTTCATTTTAATTACACTAAGCATCTGGATATTTTGGAACATCTGTTTGGCTTTCTGTTTTACAACATCCAATGTTAACTTTTGAATTTAACCAATGCTTTTGTCTATAAAGAAATACGGGGCATACACACACATACCCATAAACTTAAACCTTTATGTACAAATTCTCCCTAAAATCTTCAATCCCAAATAAACTGATGAATGCATGCAGAGGCCTTTTAAAACCACATTTAATAATATATTTATTATCACCCTAATAAAATATGCATATGTATCTTTTTATCTACATGTTACATACATGTAGATACAGGATTTACATTATATATGTATAATACTATATATATATATGTTACATGTAATCAGAAAATATATATTTATAATTAGGGAGGGAAAAAAGGCTGGTCTGGAGGACTAAGAGAATGGCGTCCCCTAGTTAACAAAATGAAATCTGTGTCTATGTTAGAAAAAAATTATTATCCTTTAAGTGCTATCCACAGATTATTTTCAAGATACTTAAATTGAATCACTATGTTGTACACCTAAAACTATTATTCTGTATGTTAACTAACTGGAATTTAAATAAAAACTTTAAAAAATAAAAAGAAGATAAAATTAGTTGTAAATCATTTAATGATTGCATATTTCACCATGTAGATACATAAAATCTGTTGATTCTTCTCAAATTCCTAACGTTGATTCTTCTCAAATTCCTGAGTATTAACGAGAAATACTCACAAAATTTCACAAAATATAAAAAATATAAAGTTTAAATTGTAAAACTTTAGGAACCTGACACAGAATCTCTATGGTTTTCTAGTGGATACATCAAAATACAAGGCCCTAGGGCACCTGGGTTGTTCACTGGGTTAAGCCTCTGCCTTGGGCGCAGGACATGATCTCAGAGTCCTGGGATCAAGGGCGCCACATTGGGCTCTCTGCTCAGCAGGGAGTCTGCTTCCCCACCCCGCCCCGGCCCCGCCTGACCCTCTGCCTACTTGTGATCTCTGTCAAATAAAAAAATAAAATCTTAAAAAAAAAAAAATACAAGGCCCTAAATCATGATTATCCCTTTAACTATAAAATATGAATGCAAGTTGTTAATTCAAAAAATGTTCATCATCATGAATGAGCTTTTCCTTTTTAGAAGTTTTTGGAATAAAGCTGTAATAATTATAATATGCTGAAATTTCTTTTCTTATATAACTAATTTTCTCTGAATGAGCTCAGATATTATATTTTACATATTTAATAATCTTTTTGATAACATCACCATTATTTTAAAGTATAGAGAATTACCAATGATTATCAGAAATGTATAGCATTTACTTTGGAAACAGCACAAGAGACTGCAATGATTTTAAAAATTCTTGATTTTTTACATATGTAATTATGCATATTTGCATAAGAAAATATTTCAATTAATTGTAATTCTTTTAAATATGTAATTTTCTATCTGGAAACAAATCTTGGCTAGTGTTTGGAATACTCAAGGTTAAAATATTTGAAGAAATTCATGACTCTCAATTTTCTGTAAATGGATAGAAAATAATTTATGGTCTCATTCAAATTAATGTGCTTTTCAACAGTCTTCTAAAATTACAATGTTATTATTCTCTTTTTCCTCCAGCTAATTTTAATTTTTGGCCAGCATTTCCATATTTCCCCTAATCCTCAGCCCCTATTCTGTTTCTGAGTTTGATGATTTTAGATTCCACATAAGTGAGATCACACAGTATTTGCCCTCAACTCTCTTACTTATTTCACTAGCATAATACCCTCAAAGTTCATCTATATTGTCTCAAATGGTTCAATTTCCTTTTTGATGGCTCAATAATATTCTACTGTGTGTGTACTTCTTTATCCATTCACCCATTAGGTTGCTTCCATATCTTGTTTATTGTGAATAATGCCACAATAAACATGGGAATACAGATATCTCTTCAATATCCTAGTATCATTTCCTTTGAAAATGTACCTAGAAGGGGGGTTGCTGAAACATATGGTAGTTCAATTTTACATTTTTTGAGGAACCTCCACCATAATAGCTGCACCAATTTTCATTCCAATCAACAGTACATAAGGGTTCCCTTTGCTATATATCCTCACCAACACTTGCTTTCTTTTGTTTGTAATGATAGCCATTCTAACAGGTTGGGGTGATATCTGTTCTTTTTCGAGATTGCTTTGGTAGTATGGACATTTTAAAAATATTGACTCTTCTGATCCATGAACACAGGATGTCCTTTCCATTTGTTTGCATCTTCAATTTTTTCATCAATATCTTGTAATTTGGGGGATATAGAATTTCATTTCCCTTTTTAAATTTATTCCCAAGTATTTTATTGTTTTGATACTATTGTTAAATGGGAATATTTTATTTCTTTCTTTTTCAGAGAGTTCGTTGTTAGTATATGGAAATGCAACTGATTTTTGGATGTTTATTTTGTATCCGGAAACTTCCAAATTTATTACTTCCAAGTTTTTTGGTGGAATTTTAAGATTTTCTATATACAAGATCATGTCATCAACAGAGATATTTTTACTTTTTCCTTTGATATGTGGATGGCTTTTATTTCTTTCATGCCTAATTGCTCTAAGACTTCCAGACTGTTGAATAGGAGTGGTGCAAATTGCCACCCTTATCTTGTCCTTGATCTTAGAGGGAAAGTTTTCAACACTTCACATTTGATTATGGTGTTAACTGTGGGTTTGTCATATATGGCCTTCATTAGTTGGCATATGTTTCTTCTATATCAGTTTTTGAGAGTTTTTCACATGAAAAGAAGTTGAATTTTATCAAATATTTTTTGTGCATTTACTGAGATGATCACATGAGTTTTCATTACATTAATGAAATTTATTGCATTTATTGATGTGCATATATTGAACTATCCTTGACCCAGGGATAAATTCCACTTGATCATATATAGTTCTTTTAATAAGCTGTTGAATTTGGCTTGCTAGTACTATGTCCAAAATTTTGGTATCTGTATTCATCAGTGATATTGTCCTGTAGTTTTCTTTTAGTATCCTTACCTGGCTTTGGTATCAAGGTAATGCTAGTTTTAGAAAATAACTTTGAAAGTGTTACCTCCTCTTCACTTTTTCAGAATCTGAGAAGAATTGGAATTAATTTTTCTTTAATACTTTGTTGAATACACATATGATGAAGATGAAGCCATCTGGTCTTAAGGTTTTTGGTTGTGAGCTTACTGATTACCTATTTAATATCCTTACTTGCTATTTTTTATTTGAGATTTTCTATTTTTTCATTATTCAGACTTGGTAGATTGTAGAAATTTATCAGTTTCTTTTAGGTTACCCAATTTGTTGACATATAATTGTTTATAGTAATTTCTTCTGATCCTTTGTATTTCAGTAGTATTGGTTGCAATGTCTCCTCTTCTTTCATTGTAATTTTACTTGAGTTGTCTTTTTTCCTATGGTAAGCCTAGCTAAAGGTTTATCACTTTTGTTCATATTTGCACAAAACTAATTCTTAGGTTTTTTTTTTTTTATCTTTTCTATTGTTTTTCTAGTCTCTTTTTCATAAATTTCTGCTCTGATCTTTATTATGAACTTCCTTCTGCTAACTTTGTGCTTAGCTATTATTTTTCTATTTCCCTTAGGTATAAAGCTCGGTTGTTTATTTGAAATCTTTCTTTTATTTTAATAAGTCACTTAACCCTATAAAATTTCTTTCTGGCACTGCTTTGCTGAATCTTATTAGTTTTTGTATGTTCTGTTTCCTAATCTTTTTTGTTCCAAGATACATTTCTCTTTTGATTTCATCTTTTCCCCTTTGGTTGTTCAGGAGTGTCTTGTTTCATTTACATGTATTTGTGAATTTTCCAGCTTTTCTGCTGTTATTAATATCTACTTTCAGGGTGCCTGGGTGGCTCAGTTGGTTAAGCGACTGCCTTTGGCTCAGGTCATGGTTCTGGAGTTCCAGGATTGAGTCCCGCATTAAGCTCCCTGCTCGGCAGGGAGTCTGCTTCTCTCTCTGACCCTCCCCCTTCTCATGCTCTCTCTCTCTCAAATAAATAAATAAAATCTTGAAAAAATATATTTACTTTCATACCACTGTAGTAGAAAAATGCACTTGATATGATTTCTTTTTTTTTTTTTTTTTTTAGATTGTATTTATTTGTCAGAAGGAGAGAGAAAGAGAGAGAGAGTGTGGGTGAGAAGGGAGAGCACAAGCAGAGCGAGTGGCAGGCTGAGGGAGAAGCAGGCTCCCTGCAGAGCAAGGAGCCCGATGAGGGACTCAATCCCAGGACCCTTTTGCTTATTGATTATGACCTGAGCCACAGGCAGAGGCTTAACCAACTGAGCCACCCAGGCTTCTGAAGTCCACTACTATTATTGTATTGTTGTCTATTCCCTTCAGATCTGTTAATATTTGCTTAAGTATATTTAGGTGCTCCAATGTCGGATACATATATATTTACAGTTGTTATGTCCTCTTGATGAACTGACTAGTTTATCATTTTATAATGACCTTTTCTCTTGTCACAGGTTTTGACTTAAAGCCTACTTTGATAAAATTATAGCTACCCCTGTTCCATTTTGCTTTTCATATGCATGTAAGATCTTCCATTCCTTCACTTTTAGACTACGTGTGTCCTTGAGGCTGAAGAGAATCTCTCATAGGTTACACAAAGTTGGCTCTTGTTTTTATTCATTCAGCCACTCTATTTTGATTAGAAAATCAATGTTCTTTAGGTGAACTTAGTTTTGTTTCTATGTGAAATATATACTATCCATCAGCAATGGGAAACTCAGTTGCCAATAAAATTATATTTATAAAATATATGGAAACAAAGGTATTTGCAAGAATAAACTCATGGGACATAAGACAGGTACATAAGACATGGCACATAAGACAGACATATGCAATAACTAAGTCCCATTTCTGTTGTTTATCAAACACTGAACTAAGTATAAACAAGACCTTATTTTTATTGCATTTCTAATGTTAAAAAGTCTATCTACTTTCCAGGTATTATCCTTTCTTAACAAGGAGAATTAGAAAAGGGAAGGATCTAGGAAAACATAGCAGTAACAGTAAGATTTAACAACTGGAAGTCTGACATAAAGAAAATAAAGATAATAAAAATTGAAGTTTATAAATTCAAAACCACAGATTTATGTTTCAGTGTCAGAGAACACAGCCTACAAAATATGTTATTTCCAAAGTATATTTCTTAGTCACAGCACAAGAATAAAATTTATAATGATGACTGCAAGACATCCAAACTATAAGTTAAATCATGTGCCACATAATTGACTTAAAAAATTAGAACACAGATAATATATTCAAAAACTCATTTCAGGTAAACCATTAATCATTCAATTACATAATGACTTCATGGAAAGACTAAAGCATATAAGTAAGAGTTTATCAAGTGTTCTTATAACTCATAGTCCTAAAGTTCTTAATATTGTTTTCAGTTTTGAAAATCTCAAATAATTTGTTGCATGTTTTTAACATTTCTCTTTTACTGATAAAAATTGAAGGTTACATAGATGGGTAGCTATTCAGATTGGTTAACGCCCTAGTACGTACTCAAGAATTTTGTGGCCAAATTAGGCTGACAAGATAACATGTACAATTACTAGAATAGTTTATAATCTTTAAGTCAAGAAAAAAGAAAAACTGATGAATCTGCTAAAAACACATATATTATGATTTAGTATGGTAGAGAAATGAACAAGACTCTCCTTTTGAAAATCATAACAAAGAAACACATTTCTGAATCCTCATAAAATAGAGTCTTATTGCAATATGTTGCACTGCACCATACTATATTCTAAAAGATGTTTAAAAATATTCTATGGATTATTCATATTGCTCTTCTCTGATCAAGTCTTAATTTTTGGAGTCGATATTTTAGTTATATCTAAGTATTAAATTAAGTAATATAAATGTAAAAATGTTGATACATGTTTATAAAATAAATATACATCAAAGATTTTACTTTGTTCATTATTTAAAGGGAAAATAAACTATTATGGCCAACTTAAGAAGTTCCTGAGAATATACATAATTACATTCTCAACAAACAAACAATATATAGATACAGAAACAGAGAGAAACCTTTAACAAAAAATGTCAGGTTAGGATTGTTGGGTTAAATACAAAAATGATATATCTTACTGTTTTATAGGAAAATAAACCCTTGGGGTTATCTGTTACAGCAGACAGAAATTATTTGCATCTCTACCAGTCAGAGATCTACGAGTTAACTTCTGTCCCTACAGAGCTCTAATTAGGTTAGGAAGTAGGAAATCAAGCCCAGTGTTGCACTTAAAAGAGCACCTAAGAGCTACTTTATTTTATTTTATTTATTTTTTTTTGTCTATTCCAAGTTTCAGATAATAGTTGTGGTACCTTTTAAATTATTATAGATAATTGAATAGGGACCATACATTAAATTTTTTTTTGTTTTATAAAAATCTAGTATTATATTCATACCTTGTGATATGTTTTCTAATACATAATTTAAAAAAAATGATACCCAAGGTATGAAATAAACAAGTCCAAACATTAGTATTTTGCAATGTATATATAAATTAATTTGCACAAAATTTTTTAAAACATTTGTAGTAATTATTTTTCTGAATGAGATATTTTAAATCATTTTTGCCTACATTTCAGACATTGTTCTAGTAAGCTTGAGATATATTAGAAACTCTTTCAATATTTAAGAAATAAATTGATAAATGTAATAAATACACAAATAATATATGAAGTGACTGCTGCTTATAGAATGGTAAAAAATTGGGACTAATTAAGGAGTTAAGATGTGAGTTATGACTTACACTTCTAAATGGTTTTGTCAGGTAAGCCTAATGAAGGAGGACACACTGAACAGACACAAGCAGGTGAGTGTCATGTAGACATCAGGAGTAAGAGAGAAGGTAGAGAGAACCTAGTGCACAAATTGAGAGGCTAGAGTGCACCAGGCCTGCTGTCTAGGCCAAATTATTGATGGAACCTACATATTAATAGGTCAAGGGAGACCTTCTAAAAAGAGAATGTCTGATATTTAGCTGAACAGTATGATACTTTTCTGATAATTCTTCCCTAAGTGTATTTTCATCATTACAAAATAATGCTATTATGGAGTTGACTCTATTTACTTATTTATTTATTTTTTAAGAGAGAGAGCCTATGTGTGTGAGCAGCGGGGAGTGACAGAGGAGACAGAGAATCTCAAGCAGATGCCATGCTGAGCGTGGAGCCCCACGCAGGGCCGATTTCCACCCTGAGATCATGACCTGATCTGAAATCAAGAGTCAGATGTTTAAATGGCTAAGCCCTCCAGGCATCCTTAGGGTTGACTCAATTTAAATCTGCCATTGTTCTTAGTACTAAGAATCTATGAGATTATTACTCCTTAAAATCAATATTTTTTCTTATCTTTTCAAATTGTCTCAGTTATATATTCAGATGAAGGAAAGATGAAGACAACTTAGAACCTCACTTATTCTTAAAATTTATTAATTACATAAATGTGCTTATTTTTCTTTCTCTTTTGTTTCTGTATGACTTTCAAGAGATACTACCTATTAAAATTTTTCTAATTTTGAATTCAAAATGCAATAATACATAGTAAGCCAGAATAACTGAGTAGGCTTTTCTGTGCAATATAAGAGTTGAAACAGAGATCTATTGAGTTGGAGATTGACTTCGTAGATTCAAATAGAGATCTATTTCATAAACTTTTATGTTAAATGACCATGTTTTATCTCAATTTTTGGTCAAATTCAATATTAAGCTAGCAACTGACTTAAAATATACAGTTTGATACAAATTCACATAGCTTCTTATTAATTTTAGAAGACAACTGGCATTTAATGTTATTTTTCCCAAATTAAGAATATTTTGAGTTTCTCTGGAATCACAGTCATTAACAATCTATGTAGTTTTATACTCAAATCACTTTTGTTAATTGATCTCTAGAGGTTAACAATCACAAAGAAAAAGTTTTAAATCAACAAACTAAAACTTATTTGATTCACTCAAGACAGAGATTCTGCATACTTGAATAATAACATACTTTTGTTTGAAATATGTGTCCTTGAGAAGTCACCTTCAAAGGTTATTAATTGCTGCACTGATAAATATATAACAAATGTATAAGTTTTGGAAAGATAGTGGAGTGGGAAGGACCAGAAATCTGTCACCTCACTTGGAGAGTAACTGCGCTGACAGTCTGTCTGACATAACTCTTCTGCATTTCCAGAGTCTATGGTAGGCTTGCATGTCCCAAAAAGGACTCCACTACCCAAATATTGAAGATCTTTATTCTGATTACTGCTGGCTGCTTTGGATCATAGAGTTACACACCAAGTGGCTTATTGCATGCCCCTCCCACATGCACTGACTAAGTAGACTTACAGGGAATTTAAACATTCCTCCACACTTTCTTCGTTTTTCCACTTTGGGATCCAGACACTGAATACTAGGACTTTCTTTTTTTTTTTTTTTTTTCTTTTTCTTTCTTTCTTTCTTTCTTTCTTTCTTTCTTTCTTTCTTTCTTTCTTTCTTTCTTTTTTTTTAAATTTAACTTATTTATTTGAAAGAGAGTGAGAGAGAGCACAAGCAGGGCTGATGAGAAGAGGGAGAGAGAGAAGCAGGTTCCCTGCTAACCAGGGAGCCCAATGTGGGACTCTCTGTGGGACTCAATCCCAGGATCCTGGGATCCTGACTTGAGCCGAATGCAGATGCTTAACCGACTGAGCCACCCAGGCACCCAAAGACTAGGACTTTCAAAAGTAATCACATATATGGGGGGAACTGGAAAATTACCACACATAACACAGAATAAAAAACAATAAAATAGTAACAGAAAATGTCAAGGGTGTGAAGAAATTGGCATCCTTTTGTTGGGAATGTAAATAGCAATGTGTTGTGGAAAACAGGAGGGCAATTCCTCAAAAAATTAAAAACTGAATTACCAAATGATACAGCAATTCCATTTCTCAGTATATACTCAAAATAAATGAAATTATGGTCTTGAGGAGATATTTTTATGCTCAGTATTTAACAGCAGCATTATTCACAACAGCTAAAGTGTGGTAGCACCCCAGTGTGAATCAATAGGTGAAGGGGGAAGCAAAATGTAATATACACACACAATGGAATAGTATTCATCCTTAAAAATGAAAGCAATTCTGACATATGCTACAACATAGATGAACCTTGCAGAAGTTATGCTAAGTGAGATACGCCAGCCACAAAAAAAGATATATTCTGTATAATTACACTTAACATGAGGTATTTAGAGTAGCCAAATTATAGAGACAGAAAGTAGAATGGTGGTTCTACTTTTTTAAATTTAACTTATTTCTTATTAACTTATTAACTTATTAACTTATTAACTTATTTCTTAACTTATTTCCAAGGGATAGGAAGAGGGAGAATAAGGAATTATTGTTTAATGGGGCAGCTTTGTAGGATGAAGAGTTCTGAAGACGGATGGTGGTGATTGTTGCACAACAATATGAATGTATTTAAAGCCACTGAACTGTACACTTAAAAATGGCTACAAAGAGTAATTTCATATCATGTGTATTTTACCACACAAAACAGAAATATATACATATCATATATGCACAATATTAAATCACTATTTAGCATAAAAATGTTTACCTCCCTGCTCTATCTCCACTCTACCCTGGGGCTCCAGCACCTAAACAATCTCAGGTGCAGTGTATGGGTTCAGGAACTATTGTTGAAATAATGATTAATTTCTAGTTGTTTAATAAAGGTAAGTAAGCATAGTTTCTATATTTTGTTTTAAAAAACCCCTGACTAATCCTCACCAAGGTAATACATTCTGTTATAAACTTTTGAAAGTAAACTCACTTATTGCATAGAAAGATAAACTTAAAGTCAGTCTTTCTTGTTTACTCACCTATTGTAACTATAGCATCTAAAAAAAAAAACAACCAAAAAAACCTCTAAATTATTTTATGAAATAAAACATGCAGGCTTTTTTTTCAAATAAAGGATTAACATTTTCTTTCCGAAATATAAATACAAGGGTCACTGAATGACATAAAATAATGGACAGTAATAACTCAGTTTTTAATAAAATTAAATTCAAGATAGTTTCATTAAAAATACTAATCAAACATTATTTACTGGAGTTAAAGGTATAGAGTTATATAAAAGTCCTGACTCTCTTTAGATAATAAGAATTTTTTTTTTCTGATTGGTTGAATTCAATAATCATATGAACAAATATGTGCAGAATAACTGTGGCACATATTAAGCGTAAACTTTTGAACAAACATTAGTGCTTATTTTGTATACTGAAATATTCCTATATTCCTATATCTACTCAAATAGAAAAATTATTTTCATTTTCACATCAAGTAGAACTGTATTGCTTCCTGGATGCACTGGTTCAGGCTGAGAGAGGAATATTTCTAGAAACAGTGCAACAATGGCAAGTTTAATTTTTCAGGCTTAAGGAGGATCCAATCAACAAATGCAACAAAACATCCATCACAGTTCAGCACTGCCTTGAGTTCTACATAGACAGAGGGCTTAAAAAGAAGGAACAGGGATAAGTTACAGGATACAGAGAAACAGAAACAGTTTTGATAAAATGCATCTTTCTTCAGAGATAAAGAGAAAACAAGATCAACAAAATCAGGCGAAAAAAATTGTAGAAATTCATCACAGGAATGCAGACATTTGGAAATGAATTATTACAAGAAGCAATATATTTTAAAGTAATCACTGTACATTGTCCACTGTGGTTAAGATCATGGACTCTACTCTGATGTTCTAGGTTGAATCACGCTACGATTTCAGAGTATGACCTTAGACAATTTACTAAATCTTCTGGTGCCATCTATGAAATAAACATGCTACAGTACTTCATATGGTTGTGAGATTAAATGACCTCTCGTTCAGCGTAGTGTCTGGCAAATGGTGATTTCAAAATAAACGTTAGCCATTATTTTTAGTATTATCAACAGATCAGAAAATGTATCTGTAAAACAGGAGACAAAAATCAGCGACAAGTGGCTAAGCTATTTTTTTAAAAGATCAAGTAAAAAGGGAGATGAATGGGACAAAAAATGATTTAAAATAAATTATAAATGTAAAAGCAGGTTTTAAATAGTTTTTAGCATATTAAGGAATAGAATTAACTCTAGAGAAAATTGCATTTGTGATGTTTTTCCAATGTAGAAAAGAAAAGGATGGAAAGAAAAATGATGAGAAATATAAGCATTATGGCTAATAATAGTGAAAGGAAAATTAGAGTGCCTAATACGCCCAGATTATATCTCAACAGTGTTTATCTGTGCTATTCCCAGTATATTTTTCTTCCCATCAAATCCTGACAAGGGCAATTTTTCCCTTTTCAAATAAATACCAAAGCAGAAAATGGTTCACAAATCTGCAGCCTCAAGTTCCTGTGTCTACAACAAGACTTGCTTACCAGGACTAGAATGCAAAAGAGAAATAAAGAAGGACTGTAGAGCCACTGGGGCAAGGAATGGGCATCCTGAAAGGGGGGGAAAGAAAGATGTGCTGTCTTTTGTGCACTGAGAGTTAAGGAACAAAGTGACTATGACCCAGACAAGCAAGAGATTTGGTTTTTATTGAGTCTACTTTTTAATTAGTTTCCCTCTCCACAATTTTCTGCCTTCCATTAATGTGACTTTTTATTTACAATTTTTCCCCTGTACTCTTTTAAAGGAGAAGATCCACCCTGAGGACAGTAACTAAGATTCTCTGTATCTCAGTTACCTCCACTAGGAGAATAGGTTGGGAATTATTTTGCCTACCTGAAAGATTATTATGAAATTTAAATTAGTTTCATGCATATAAAGTACACATGGAAAAAAAGTCAATAAATATCAGTCATTACTATCATTCTTTTCTCATTACATATCTGAATTTGTTTTTAAATATAAACTGATGCTTTTAACTAGCAAATGGAAAAACAAATTTCCATATATATATATATACATATATATAATATATATACACATATATCATAAATGATGAGCTTTATATAAAGAGACATTTTCAGATATATGTCAAACAGGTTAAGAAAGACTGGATTTTAATTTACAGTTCATTTACCTACAACCTTAACAAAATATAGCACATCACTTACCTGGAATGATAGTTTACTAAGTAACCACGATTTCCACAATGGAAATTATATCTACATCTAATGTTTATCTATTGATATATCTGTATTTATATATTCATATATATGGAGAATTAAAGGAAAGATAATCTAGACACAATATAGATCTAGATAGATAGAGAGATGTCTATACAAAACATCTATCTATCTATCTAGATCTAGAGATAGAGCCAGAGACAGAGACAGAAACAGACATAAAGATATATCCTAAATATAACAGGCTTCAATAGTATATCATGGACTTACATTTTTTTCAGTGTGTAATTATATGATGGTTTATCTGAACAGTAAATAATACTGGTGCACAATTTATCCTGACCAAATGGGAGTGGGTATAATAATAATGTCTTTGTGTTTTCAGTTTCCAAGCATATCTACCTTAACAGTATTTTTTATACTTAGAAAACTATACTATCTTTAATGGGTTGCTGAGGTCTTCTTTAACTTAACATTGTAACAGAAACGTGTTCAATTGTACCCTAAAGGCCTGGTGATTAACTCAACTATCTTCAGTAAAAGTCAGTTCATTTAGAGTTTTACCTCCTTCAGTTCTCTTAGCCTGCTTAAACCCATACATGCTCAATAGTGATAATTCATGTTTATAATGATAACTTCCAGGAACTACAAGACTCTTTGAAGAAATAATATGTTTAGCACTGAGCTAATTTTATTATGCTCCAAGACTTTTCAAATAACTAATCCCCATATTCTCTAGAAAATATAATAATTAACCAAGATTTCTCAAACCCCCCTATAGCATTTTAGGTAATTAAATTTACTGTATGGAGAATTGATTTGAACTCTGTGGATAGTAGAACCCAATGTTCTTTTATTTTAAAAAATGCCTTGAGCAGGTTTACTTCGCTATGTTGATTTTTTTTCATTTTTATAGTTGTAGTATTGCTATGCAGTTTGCTAATTTAAGGTGCCTGACACACAACAGGAATGAACAAGTGAGTGTTGTCATTGTGGCTGTTATATTTGCTACTCCACAACATCAGTTCATTCCATAACCTCCACTGATAGAGATGATGGGAGTGGTGTGACTCAGTGGGCCACATTATTTTACATCTGGTATATATTAAAATCTTGGATCTCACATTTATCAATTGAGTTCCTGAACCTCAGTTATTTTTTTTCTTATCTAAAATGGGGTCACAGAAATGCTGCACCCTATAAATATGAAATATATTATAGGAGTTGATAATTTATAATAGCTAATGTGATTATTGTTATAGCAAAAACCCTTGATATAAACTAGGCTTAAATAATTGAACAATTTTTTGAATATGTATATAATAAGCATGCAGTTATAAAGTTTAAGTTCCAAAAGGTAGGCAAATACTAATAGCCTCAAAAGTGAACTCAAGTTTATGGAACTAAAGTGATGAAGTATGCATGTAAAGAAAGAAAAAGATCCCCACTTCTTTTGTATAGACAATTCCATATCTATAATGAGAATCAGACAGCATTATTTTTGTTTTGAGGGGAAAAACAAGGTTTATTATCTGTTGAAATGCCATTTCTGCTCATTATATTTTAAACAATGTAATCACTTTGTGAAAAGTTGCTTATGCACTAAAAAATTAATATACTCACAGTTTTGATGAAGATAGTCATAAACTAGACTGCAATTACAATGATTGTTTGATTTTAAGAAAACAAATGGTTTCATTTTGTGATGAGTGTCAAGGAAGCACAGAATGATAGCTTGTTTAGTTGAATATACAATATGCAAAATATTTCTGTTTTAAATAGTGTTGACTTGTGGAAAAATAATAAATTTTCGAATGCAGATGTTCTCACAATTGTATAATTCTCAATGCAGGGCAATGAGTTTAAATCAAAGCATATATTAAAAATAGTCAAATTATTTTCATCTTCAGATATACCTACTCAGTTGTTAAGGGAATTATGATTACATGCAGAATACTTATGACTTTTCATAATTATTTTATTATAATTTAGTGAGGGAAAAGGAGAATAAAAGATTCGATAATACATGTTCGTCTTCTGATAATAAAGATGTCAGTAAAATTCAATCATCATTCTATATATTTGCTGGCAAAATAGCTTATGTCTTTTAGCTATATCCTGGGGTCAATACATGACATGTTTCATGGTTCTATATACAATGATTTCTTCATCATAAATCAAGTAAATCAGAGTCCAAATTTCTACTTGAGAAAATAATGTAGAAAAAGATTCAAAATAAATCTTGCAGTATAAATTACACAATGGTCAAACGATAGAAGAACTTTAAGTAGACTTGAGATTGTATCAAATCTAGAAATCAAAAACAATTTAGCCATAGAACAATCAAATATTTCAGTGATGCCCAATGCTGAAAAATCAATCATATAACTATGATGTCATTTTAGTAGCGTATGTTTAAATACATGGGCTCAGGATTGCCTACTAAAGCAAGAAAATCACTTATTTTTAACCCACAGCATACTATGATTAGGGCAAACATTACTATTATAATTTGCAGTGGTTTGGTGAAGGGGAGAAAAAATCAGGCTCATCCCCAAAGTCATGTTATTGAAATAAAGATGGTCCTGAAAAGAAATCAAGCACAAACACACATATTGCTGGCAATTACACACTATATAATGAAAACAGAAAAGAATTAGGTAAAAGTTGGTAAGTGCGTCTTAATAAAGAATCTAAGGTTTTCATTCTTTTTTTCTTATTCTCTTATTGAGCTTCTCTGTTTCTCTATCTATAATCTTATTTCTGAGGTGAGAAGCATAAAAAAGAAAATGGAATAGAAATCTATATATAAACCCTGGTTCAACATCTCAATAACTTGGGCAGGGTTTTTTGGTTCTGTGTTTGTTTGTGTTTGTTTTGCTAATGGGTAGTCTCATTAGCAGAAATAGGGTCTAAACCATTGGTTCCCTCAAAATGACTGAATATTTAGAAGAATCTAGGAAATATTATAAAAAGACAATATATTGATAAATATTGCTATAAAATTCATATTGATTATAAACTTAATATAAATGTCGATTTATTAAATGTTAACAAACTGAGGGAAACGCAGCTACAGTCCTGGTTCCATTAAGTTCTGGGGAAGAAGAATTCACTAATAAATACACGCTACAACAGCAGACCACAGACTTTTCCTTTGTGATACCAATGTCAGGAAAGCTCTAAAAGATTTTACAAACAAATTAATGATTTGAAAATGCAGAGGTAAGAGAAGAATAGAAATCAATGACTGGAAGGAAGTTGACTTAGCATGGATAGTTGCTATTATAAGCAGTATATGCTCTGTACATAAAGAAAGTGGAGATTTGGGGGGTGATTATATCATTAGGTCATTAGGAATGGAATGAGTGCCTTTGGAAGAGAGGCTCATGTGAATTACATAGAGAAGGTACCCTCTATGAACCAGATCAGATACCTTCATCTTGGACTTTGCAGCCTCCAGGGCAGTGAAAAATAAATTTGTTGTTATAAGCCATCCAATTTATGGTATATTATTATAGCAGCCCAAATATATTAAAACAATCTCTAAATTTGGTTTTAGTTATCCCAAATGGACTTTGAAAAACTGACAAAAATTACTGGAATCATGGCAAAGTAGAAGCTACTCTTTGCTTTTTAAAATTTTTAATTATTTACATTTATTTCTAGTCTGTCTCTTCCCCAATACATATTTATACTATCTTGTGGTCTCTAGTGTGATATGAAAACTTGCTTCTAGACTGTAATATGTATCTGTTGACTGATGCTCCTGGACTCGTAGTCAATGCTAAAAAGCCTTATCAATTCTGTTGACCATTTGAAACTTTGAAGGATTGGTCAAGAAGAACACCGACTTAGGGGTAATATAAATTCATTTTGTTATGTCTGAAGATGATATACCACTAACTCTGTATGTGTTCACAAGATGTATCTGCTTGAAAAGGAAAAAAAAAAAATTCTCCCCTCAAGCAGCTTTTAAGAATGTTCTGGCTGATGCTGAGTGGAAAAAAAAAAAAAAAAAAAAAAAAAGAGGAGGGAGATGCCTACATCATGTATGGATGAAGGTGACTTTAATAGCTGACTCTCACTTTTTGTCAAAATTTCTTCCTTAATTGTAGGGTGTCATTACACAGTGACAGATCCTGGGACTCCTTATTTTTAATAAATGTATGAAATGCCAATCTTGGAAGACAAATGACATGCAAAACCTTCATTACTAAAGAAAATCAGCTTCTCAATCAAATTATCTGAACTTTCCTTAATAATGTCTGTTTTACTTCAATGAAAGATGCATGTCTACATTACTGTCTTTACTCATTCATCTTCATCACATACAGGAAGTATACATGATACAGAAGGTATTATAGAAGATAATAAAAAATAAATATAGACTACATAACTTGCCGAAATTATTCCTATCTTGTCTGTAGTGAAAATTAATCCAAAATCTTTTAGCTCTTATGTCCCCAAGGGGAATATTTGTTACACACAAACTGTAAGTATTTAAATTCTATTTATCATGACAATCTTTTGCAAATTTCGGTGAATTTTAATATTTCTTTACATAGTACACTGATTGGATTGCAGTTTTTGCTGACTTCTGTTGCTCTACATTATCAAGAATAATTAGCTAACGCTGTCTGTACACCCTAAATATAATTTAACCATATTCAGAAACACGTACTGCTATTGTTTGAATAAAACTAAGTGCATAACTAAACATACGTATTAACTTGCTGTTGAAACCGGAAAAATTTAGATGTTTAAGATTGAATCCATAGCAATATAAGACACTGTAAATTCAGTTACACAAATTTTAGTGGATTTTATTATGCTCAAAGGAGCATGTGGAACATAAAAAAAAATGTTCTCTTTGACCCTAATTAATTCAGTTTGTTTAGTGAGAAATGTTATTGGAATATGTATATCAGTCAGCTATTTCTAGATTACAAAACTTATTTGAGCATGGGCTGGAGTTCAGCTGATTCTGGTGGGGCTTTCTCAAGGGTCTATAGGATCCTCGGCTCACTCATGTGTCTGCTCTTTGTCTGAGATAATACTCTAGGTTGGGATCATCTGTTGAAGTCTCTTTAGACCAACTTCACTGCCTGTGTTCCTGCTGAACACATTTACCTACTAAAAACAGTAGACTTGCTGGCCATATCCTTCTAATGGTGATGATAGAAGATCAAGAAACAAGCAGAAATATGAAAGTACTGTCAAACATCTTCTTGTGTTATGTCTGCTAAAAGCACATCGATCTAACAGGTTAAATAGAGTCAAACTGGGAGGATGTTGTGCTCCAGTTACCACTGATGCATAACAAACTAGCCCCAATCATAATGGTTTAATAAAACAAACATTTTATTATACGTTATGGATTCTGACTGTCTGAACTAGAGGTTAGATTGCTGGCTGTTTCTCTTTCCTTCCATGGCATTGAATGTGGTTACTCAGTGATTATCAGGTCATAGATTGGTTAGTCCAGAGGGTCCAAGTTGGCTACATTAACCTGTCTGGCATTTGGGCTGAAAAGGATGACATTTTGTTTTCATATGACACCAGAATGCCTAGTTATGACCCCTTACACATGATGGACCAGAACAGTAAGATTTCAACATGGTGATGTCTTCCTCTAGAGAAAGCATGCAAAGAGATCCATGCAGAAGTTGCATGAACTTTCTGACAGAGCCCCAGAAGTTGTGGAGCATATATCCCAACACATTCCATTAATTACAAGCAAGTTATAAGGCCAGGCCCAATTCATTAGGAGCAGAATTAGAATTCACATTCTGAAGGCAAAATCACATTGTACCAGACTATGTAAAATGAAAGAGATTATCATGGATGGACATCTTTGGAAAATCAAATATGCCATGTATAGCAAAAATAGATATGGTAAAGATTATAGATATAGGGAGAGATGATAAAGAATTAGAACTATGAAGGTAATTCACTAGAGACATGCATATTGATATTTAGGAAAATAATTTTAATATTTTGTGATTAAATTGTAGGTAATATAATTTACTACCTCTAATACATATTCATTTTCTATATTTTGTAAAATAAAGTGCATTTTTGGATTTTGTGCCACTTAAACTGAGCCAATATTAAATCACCTATAAAATGCCCTGTATATCACTTGTAAAATATATAATATAAAAGATATAAAATGAAAATATAAAGAATTGCAGCTTTTAAGATCAATCATTAATGGCATTATTGTAAAAAGTGCATTTTAAAATTACTCTGTGGTGTCAGTGAGGATGTTTTAAGAGAAGAACACTCTTGCTTAAATAGTAAGAATGTAATTAGACAAAATATAAAATATAAATATGTACACTGCATTGCTCAACATTATTGAAGTTTAAAAAACTATATGAAAACACTTTTAAGAACATTTCTAAGATTTTAGTCATAGGGATATTTTTTGTAGCATTTGTAGAATGACAAAATTCAGAAGGAACAAAAATGGTCAAAAGTAAAACTATAATTTAAAGAACTAAAGCTTTTTGAAATAAAACATAAAAGAACATTAAATATAATATAAACTTATTTACTTATAAACAGAAATATCTTAACATATTAAATTAAACAATGCATTTTAAGTCAATATATGCAAGCATAATCTAGATCAAGAGCTGTTAAAATACCTACCACCATGTCCCACATTGGGCATAGATCTAAATTGTAACATCTCTGATATCTGAAGTTAGATTAGGCCATATCACTGATTTTCTTTTGATGAAATAGTTGTAATGATACATGCTTTGACTGGTGCAAAAAAAAAAAAAAGCTCACATATACAGACATGGTCCCCCAAGATCTTCTCTCCTTCCAAGTAACTAGATGGGCAACAAGCTGAGAGATTTTGAAATCAATATCATCTGCCTGAACAGTTCTATGGGAAAGAAATTAACTTGTTATTGTTTAACCACTACATTTTTCAGGTCTGTTAGCTGCCTCAGCTTATTCTGATTCTACTTATTCAGTAATGCTGTCTTACTGCTGTAAAATAATGAGGAGTGTGTAGCTATTAAGAGAAATGTCTCTGGAGCCACACGGTGGGTTTAATCATCAGCTCTGAAACTTTCTAGAATGTGATATTTGGCAAGTTATTCAGTTTCCCTATGCTTCAGTTTCTATAATATTACAATGTGCACAAAAACAGTCCATACTATTAGAAATATTTTAGTAACTGGAAAATAATGCAAAAAAAAAAATGGTTGAGTGAGCCCTCAGTGTCATGCTGTAAGCCTTGTCTAACAGGTGAATCCGAGGATTATTTAATTCCCTAGGGATATGCTTCTGTATACTATTTACTCTTTGAAGGTACATGTAAAATAGAGCTTTGTATTCATTAGTAATTCCAGCTGTCTGTTAAAAAAAAAAAAAGACAAAAACTCAAAACTGAATACTTAGGGCTGTTATTACCTGAAGGATACTAAGGATTTGTTTCTAATCTTGTGATTTTATGTCAATATTATTTCTCTGATGTCCATAAATACTCAATTTTCCAAATGTTCCTTGAACATTGTTTTGTTACCCTGGTGGTTTTCTCATTAGTGAGTTAAATAAAACTTTGATATTTTATTTCTTGGAAAATACGGAATGTATGCATAATAGGCACATAATAAAAGCATTTAAAGAGTGTATGATATAAAATTTAACTAGAATAAATAGTACATGTCATTGGATATTCTGACAAAAGCATATTTAGTAGTTCGGAAGAATGAAAACCAGTTAGGAGTTGGTCTAAAATAAAACAGGAGATCTAGAGATGGTGATAGGACCAATATAGCTTTCCTTTCCCTTCCCATTTCTCCCCAAATTCTCACATGAGATTAGACAACCAGGATGGCAAAAACCAATAACGTACTGACACGTCTAAAAGTACAAAAGTATCCTGACCAACTCTTCAACCATGAAGGAATATTATAAACCACCAACAGCTACCAGACCAATGTGACTGATCAATAACTATGTGGGAGAAATAAAAATCAAAGAACTACAGAGCTGTTAATTGCTACTAACAAGAAAAGATGGTGGGCCCATTGGAGGTGAGATTAAACCATAAGGGGTTTTACAAGCACTAAGATGAGTATAAGGGGAGTGTGGAAAAGTTACAAAGGAATCAGGTTGTATGAAGCCTGAATTTGTAAATTAACGAAATCTATTTCTCTTCCTGAACAAAGACTCCTGTAGTGAAAAGAAACTGCTGAAAACAGAATCCACATTATGCACGAAGGAAACAAGTGGGGAACTAGAGAAATGAAGCAAAATGGGTGAGATGTGAAGTAAATGTGTGAGAGGAAGCAGAGGCAGCTGATCTAAGAGCAGAGAGTGCCATATTTATAATAACTTCACAGGAATAACAGAAGAGGGAGCTCTGGGATCATGAAACTGGAAAATTTATTCTAATCTGCTCCTCCTACAAGAAAATCATGTGATATAAACTTGAGAAACAGAAAGTATTACAAAATTAATGAAAATCAGAACTCAAAAAATTAAATTAAAAAGCCAAATCAATGCCTAAAAATAACAAAGAATTAATAGAAAGACATACGGACAGCAAGACCTGAAAACTATGACCGATATTTTAAAACTAAAAAGAAATTAAGGAAAACAAGGAATCTATGAAAACACAGCAGTGATCAGTATGAGAAGATTGAATAGGAAGAAGTAGAAGCAGAGGTGACAGAATTCTAAAAATAATTAAATTACATTAATGAAATCCTTTTGGATATAAAGATTAAATTAAATGGGACAGGGGCACCTGGGTGGCTCAGGTTAAACGTCTCCCTATGACTCAGGTCATGATCTCAGCATCCTGGGATGGAGCCCCACGTCAGACTCCCTGCTCAGTGGGAAGTGTGCTTCTCCCTCTCCCACTCCCCCTGGTTGTGTTCCCTCTGTCATTGTCTCTCTCTGTCAACTAAATAAATAAAATCTTTAAATGAATAAATTAATTGAATGGCACAAAAAAATATAATTAATTATAACAGAAAAATAGATGAAAGGAAAAATGTAAAAAGTAGCAATAAAAAGGGTCATAGATAAAGTGATAGAACAAAACAAATATTAAGTTGTAATTTAATAAAATATTTCTGAACTTAAAAAAATTGTCAGTCTTAAGAAATACAAAGAGAGGTGCAGAACTGTTTTAGAATTAAGAGAAACAGAGTAAGGACAGTTAAATTTAATGCATGATCCTGGATTGTACCCTGGAGCAAATAACCAACTTCCTGCTACTTACCAAAAAACCCAAAAAAACAAAGAAAATCTAAAGGAGGGGAAGGGAGGGGGAGAAGGGGAAAGGAGGGAGAGGGGGTGGGAAGAAGGGGGAAAGAGAGGGGGAAGGAAAAAAGAGGCTCCAGGAGAGGTAGAGTTGAAACTGTAAATTCAAAGAATACATACTCACTGGGTAAATCAACCCAGAATGGCCAATAAAATGATACATAACCCAAACAAACTATGCAGCAAAACTGGGGCATAATGATGACTTCTTCCTAAAATTCAGGAGGATTTTCCATTAACAACAGGATTTATGGAACTGAAAGGTGAAAATAATTGGTCGGTGTTATTCCATAGATACCTGGCAAAGAAGAAATGTACTTTTGAAAAAAAAAAAATTTAAAACTGTGATCATCTCTGTTCCACTGTTTCAACTTCAAGGTTCAAGATTTGTACCCCCAACTATACCCTCAACCAAAAATAAACAAACAAAAACAAAACCTTAGTCATAGTCTTTCATCTGGGATCCTTGTTCTATATTCTTTTTCCAATAAATATACATCTTTCAAAAACACATAAGAATAAACAAGCCTTGGAGGCTCTACATTTTATGGTTTTGCTGGAGTTGAGGTCATCAACAGTAACGACTGTGTATTAAGACAAAATAATTAGGAATGTGGAATTCCGCATACTGCTTTGGTTCAATGACTGGAAAGGATACAGAAATTTAATCTAAAATAAAATTACAGGGGCACCTGAGTGGATGTCAGTTAAGTAGCTGACTCTTGATTTCAGCTCAGCTTATGATCTTGGGGTTCTGGGATCAAGCCCTGTGTGGGCTCCATGCTCGGTGGAGCATCTGCTTAAGGATTCTCTCTCCTTCTCCCACTGCCTCATCCCCATCCCTCTCTCTCTCTTAAATAAATCTTTAAAAATTAAGTAATTTATTAATTACACTTAATTACAAAATTGAAAGCTGAGCAGATATCAGTATTTTTGTTCCTAAACTCACCTTTTGGCTACAAATTTGAGAAAGGCTCCCACCATGAGATAAGATAACCAAGTTTCTGTTTTTTGTTTATTTGTTTTATTTTGATTTATTTTTATGGTAATTGTTACTTTTCCCACTCTAATATAAAATGCTATTATGTAGTTAATCAAGAACTCATCTAAGTTCCCTTAACAATAACTTTTGTTTTACTAATATTTAGAGAATGTTACCTAGTTCATATCTGGTTTTATCTAAAACACTCATTGGATTATAACATAAAAGTAAACACTGGTCCTATGATTATTTATATAAGCAATATTTTTTGTAAGTAGCACATTTTATATGTGCCATTGCAGCCCCTGGCACCTGTCAATTCAGCACACGTTATAAAGAAAAAAAAAATGCCTGATACTTGAGAGGTTCATTAAATACGTCAGAGACATGTGAGGATAGACTTTTCACAATATTGAAAAATATTATATGAATGCCAGATTTTCAAACATCTGACACATATCCATGAAGTTTCATCACACAAGCCATGTTTGGCTGACAGCCTGCTCTGAAAAGAATTGGTAGAGAAGCAGCAATAATGGGAATTCAAGACAACTGTTGCCTGAGACACCGTGTTTAGACTGTGACCTTTCAGTTGTTAAGATGATTACCCTACATCTACAGTAGCATAAGTCTGAGAGGCCAACATATAGGGAAGTAGATATGAAAAGAGGGGCTCAGGGTATGAATTTAGATACCACATGAATCAAGAAGTAAGCTTACCAAAAAAATCAATCAAGAAACAGAGTAATGCTGACAAGACGTCTATGACACACAAAGGAAACAGCAAGCCACTTACGGTAACCTTACTGAGAGGCTTTGCACATAGACACACACAACTAAATACCCAACTGTACGCTAAAAATTAAAAAAAAAAAAGGAATTTTGCAGTATTATATAGTGCAAATTTAATAGATGAATATAATTTATATGATGGAGAATTACAACACATATATACCAACAAAGTACCATGAGATTACTGATTTCCCTCATATATTTAGAAATTATGAGTGGACATATGCAAGTCTCACCCAGCATGAACGAAGCACATTACCATAGAATTGAAGATGAAAATTAACCAGAATGCAAGAGGAGAATGAACAAAGATTTGGGAAAATTTATTTCTCAATATTTGAAAGAAACCTTCTCAGTAACTGCTTTTCTTCGCAAGGGAGAATGTAGGTAAAACAAACTTTCAAGGTCACTATTCTCTAAAAATAATATATTAATTAAAATCTGAGCATTTCTGTCAAAGCATCTTAAAACTGAGGATGTCTTTTCAATGCTGAAGCTACAGAGCCTGTTCATTTTTTTAAATAACTGAATCACCTTCTAAAAAATCTGGCTAAGAAAGTATTAATATATGTTTAACTCTTATATAAGTGAATGACTACATAAAAAATATGCAAATAACATTTCTTTACAGCTTTGATTGCCAGATTTTATTGTGTATCATAATCGCCCAGGATTCTTATTTAAAATGCAGGTAATTGGTCCTCATCTCCAACATTTTGTAGATGTTCCCATCTACAACTACAATGCATAATTTTGCATTTCAGATGAGCATCCCAAAGAATCCCATGAAAGCATTGACAAGCCACAATTTCTGTGTACAATTGGTACACAGAATTGATACAAAGAACCACTTGAGAACTCTACTTTAATATAAAGAAATATACAGATTCAAAGTAAATAGATGATTAAAAAATATACATATCATGCTAACACTAATTTTAAAAAAGTAGCTACATTAATTTCATAAAGGGTGGACTTCAAAGCACAGAGAGTTATCAGGAATAAAGAAGGGCATTAAATAATGATAAAGGGCCAACTCTCCAAGAGAACATCAATCTTTGATGTGTATGCACCTAGCAACAGAGATTCAAAACATGCAAGGTAAAAACAAGTGATGCAGAGAAATAGTTGAATCCACTTTCAAAATTGAAGATTTCAGCATTCCTCTGGCAGAAGTGGACAAGGTAGCAAAATCAGTAAGGACCTCCTTGAACTCAACCACACCATCAATCAAACAGATTTAATTGACATCTACAAAGACCACTTTACATAACAATAGCAGAATACATACATTTAAAGAGCTCACACAGAACATTCACCAAGATAGACCACATTCTGGGTCATAAAACACATCTTAACACCTTATTTATTTATTTATTTATTTATTCATTATTTTTGTTGGAATAGTTAAGAAAAGTATTTTCTTCTCTGCATTTTGCTACTGTTTTAGATGTTTTATTATTTATTATTTATTTTAATTCCAGCATCATTAATATAGAGTATTATATTATTTTCAGGCATACAATATACTGATTCAACAATTTCATACATCACCCAGTGCTCATCACAAGTACTCACAAGCTCATCACCTACTTCTCCCATTCCCCTACCTTCTTCTCTCTGCTAACCAACAGTTTGTTGTCTATACCTATGTCTGTTTCTTGATTTCTTTTTTTCTCTTTTCTTTTTCCTTGCTTATTTGTTTTGTTTATTAAATTCCACATATGAATGAAATCATATGGTATTTGTCCTACTCTGACTGACTTATTTCTCTTAGCATTATACTCTATAGCTCTATCCATGTCTTTGGAAATAGCAATATTTCATTTTTTATGGCTGAATAATATTTCATTGTATATATATGCACCACATCTTCTTTATCCAATCATCAACCAATGAACACTTGGACTGTTTCTATACTTTGACTATTATAAATAATGTTGCTATCAACGACATAAGTGTATATGAATCCTTTTGCATTCATGTGTTTGCTTTTTTTGTGTGTAAATACGTAGTAGTGCAATTACTGAATTTCTTTTTTTTAACTTTTTGAGGAATCTTCATACTGTTTTCCACAGTGGCCACACCAGTTTGCATTCCCATCACTGACTGATGAAAGAAATTGATGACAACACAAATAAATAGACATTCTATGCTCACCGATTGAAAGAACATTAACACCTTTAAAATAATAAAATTATACAACATTTGCTCAGTTAACAATAAAATTAACTCAGACTTCAATAACAGAAAGACAACTAGAAAATCCCCAAAATACATAGAAACTAAGACATACATTTCTAAATAACATGGGTCAAAAAGAAATCTCAAGATAAAGTTAAAAAAAATATATATATATTTTTTATAATTTTATTTTTTATAAATATATATACATATATATATTTTTTCCCCCCAGGGGTACAGGTCTGTGAATCTCCACGTTTACAAACTTCACAGCACTCACCATAGCACATACCCTACCCAATGTCCATAACCCCCACCCCTCCCAACCCCCCTCTGCCCAGCAACCCTCAGTTTGTTTTGTGAGATTAAGAGTCACTTATGGTTTGTCTCCCTCCCAATCCCAACTTGTTTCATTTACTCTTCTCCTACCACATTAACCCCCCATGTTGCATCTCCTCTCCCTCATATCAGGGAGATCATATGATAGTTGTCTTTCTCTGATTGACTTATTTCGCTAAGCATGATACCCTCTAGTTCCATCCACGTTGTCGCAAATGGCAAGATTTCATTTCTTTTGATGGCTGCATAGTATTCCATTGCATATATATACCACATCTTCTTTATCCATTCGTCTGTTGATGGACATCTAGGTTCTTTCCATAGTTTGGCTATTGTAGACATTGCTGCTATAAACATTCGGGTGCACGTGCCCCTTTGGATCACTACGTTTGTATCTTTAGGGTAAATACCCAGCAGTGCAATTGCTGGGTCATAGGGTAGTTCTATTTTCAACATTTTGAGGAACCTCCATGCTGTTTTCCAGAGTGGTTGCACCAGCTTGCATTCCCACCAACAGTGTAGGAGGGTTCCCCTTTCTCCGCATCCTCGCCAGCATCTGTCATTTCCTGACTTGTTAATTTTAGCCATTCTGACTGGTGTGAGGTGGTATCTCATTGTGGTTTTGATTTGTATTTCCCTGATGCCGAGTGATATGGAGCACTTTTTCATGTGTCTGTTGGCCATCTGGATGTCTTCTTTGCAGAAAAGTCTGTTCATGTCTTCTGCCCATTTCTTGATTGGATTATTTGTTCTTTGGGTGTTGAGTTTGCTAAGTTCTTTATATATTTTGGACACTAGCCCTTTATCTGATATGTCGTTTGCAAATATCTTCTCCCATTCTGTCAGTTGTCTTTTGGTTTTGTGAACTGTTTCCTTTGCTGTGCAAAAGCTTTTGATCTTGATAAAATCCCAATAGTTCATTTTTGCCCTTGCTTCCCTTGCCTTTGGCGATGTTCCTAGGAAGATGTTGCTGCGGCTGAGGTCAAAGAGGTTGCTGCCTGTGTTCTCCTCAAGGATGTTGATGGATTCCTTTCTCACATTGAGGTCCTTCATCCATTTTGAGTCTATTTTCGTGTGTGGTGTAAGGAAATGATCCAATTTCATTTTTCTGCATGTGGCTGTCCAATTTTCCCAACACCGTTTATTGAAGAGGCTGACCTTTTTCCATTGGACATTCTTTCCTGCTTTGTCGAAGATTAGTTGACCATAGAGTTGAGGGTCTATTTCTGGGCTCTCTATTCTGTTCCATTGATCTATGTGTCTGTTTTTGTGCAAGTACCATGCTGTCTTGATGATGACAGCTTTGTAATAGAGCTTGAAGTCCGGGATTGTGATGCCACCAACTCTGGCTTTCTTTTTCAATATTCCTTTGGCTATTCGCGGTCTTTTCTGGTTCCATATAAATTTTAGGATTATTTGTTTCATTTCTTTGAAAAAAATGGATGGTACTTTGATAGGAATTGCATTAAATGTGTAGATTGCTTTAGGTAGCATAGACATTTTCACAATATTTATTCTTCCAATCCAGGAGCATGGAACATTTTTCCATTTCTTTGTGTCTTCCTCAATTTCTTTCATGAGTACTTTATAGTTTTCTGTGTATAGATTCTTAGTCTCTTTGGTTAGGTTTATCCCTAGGTATCTTATAGTTTTGGGTGCAACTGTAAATGGGATGGACTCCTTAATTTCTCTTTCTTCTGTCTTGTTGTTGGTGTAGAGAAATGTGACTGATTTCTGTGCATTGATTTTATATCCTGACACTTTACTGAATTCCTGTACAAGTTCTAGCAGTTTTGGAGTGGAGTCTTTTGGGTTTTCCACATATAGTATCATATCATCTGCGAAGAGTGATAGTTTGACTTCTTCTTTGCCAATTTGGATGCCTTTAATTTCCTTTTGTTGTCTGATTGCTGAGGCTAGGACTTCTAGTACTATGTTGAATAGCAGTGGTGATAACGGACATCCCTGCCGTGTTCCTGACCTTAGCAGAAAAGCTTTCAGTTTTTCTCCATTGAGAATGATATTTGCGATGGGTTTTTCATAGATGGCTTTGATAATATTGAGGTATGTGCCCTCTATCCCTACACTTTGAAGAGTTTTGATCAGGAAGGGATGCTGTACTTTGTCAAATGCTTTTTCAGCATCTATCGAGAGTATCATATGGTTCCTGTTTTTTCTTTTATTAATGTGTTGTATCACATTGATCGATTTGCGGATGTTGAACCAACCTTGCAGCCCTGGAATAAATCCCACTTGGTCGTGGTGAATAATCCTTTTAATGTACTGTTGAATCCTATTGGCTAGTATTTTGGTGAGAATTTTTGCATCTGTGTTCATCAAGGATATTGGTCTTTAGTTCTCTTTTTTGATGGGATCCTTGTCTGGTTTGGGGATCAAGGTGATGCTGGCCTCATAAAATGAGTTTGGAAGTTTTCCTTCCATTTCTATTTTTTGGAACAGTCTCAGGAGAATAGGAATTAGTTCTTCTTTAAATGTTTGGTAGAATTCCCCCGGGAAGCCATCTGGCCCTGGGCTTTTGTTTGTTTGGAGATTTTTGATGACTGTTTCAATCTCCTTACTGGTTATGGGTCTGTTCAGGCTTTCTATTTCTTCCTGGTTCAGTTGTGGTAGTTTATATGTCTCTGGGAATGCATCCATTTCTTCCAGATTGTCAAATTTGTTGGCATAGAGTTGCTCATAGTATGTTCTTATAATTGTCTGTATTTCTTTGGTGTTAGTTGTGATCTCTCCTCTTTCATTCATGATTTTATTTATTTGGGTCCTTTCTCTTTTCTTTTTGATAAGTCTGGCCAGGGGCTTATCAATCTTATTAATTCTTTCAAAGAACCAGCTCCTAGTTTCGTTGATTTGTTCTATTGTTTTTTTGGTTTCTATTTCATTGATTTCTGCTCTGATCTTTATGATTTCTCTTCTCCTGCTGGGTTTATGGTTTCTTTCTTGTTCTTTCTCCAGCTCCTTTAGGTGTAGGGTTAGGTTGTGTACCTGAGACCTTTCTTGTTTCTTGAGAAAGGCTTGTACCGCTATATATTTTCCTCTCAGGACTGCCTTTGTTGTGTCCCACAGATTTTGAACTGTTGTATTTTCATTATCATTTGTTTCCATGAATTTTTTCAATTCTTCTTTAATTTCCTGGTTGACCCATTCTTTCTTTAGAAGGATGCTGTTAGTCGCCATATATTTGGGTTCTTTCCAAATTTCCTCTTGCGATTGAGTTCTAGCTTCAGAGCATTGTGGTCTGAAAATATGCAGGGAATGATCCCAATTTTTTGATAACAGTTAAGACCTGATTTAGAACCAAGGATATGATCTATTCTGGAGAATGTTCCATGTGCACTAGAGAAGAATGTGTATTCTGTTGCTTTGGGATGAAATGTTCTGAATATATCTGTGATGTCCATCTGGTCCAGTGTGTCATTTAAGGCCTTTATTTCCTTGTTGATCTTTTGCTTGGATGATCTGTCCATTTCATTGAGGGGAGTGTTAAAGTCCCCTACTATTATTGTATGATTGTCGATGTGTTTCTTTGATTTTGTTATTAATTGGTTTATATAGTTGGCTGCTCCCACGTTAGGGGCATAGATATTTACAATTGTTAGATCTTCTTGTTGGACAGATCCTTTGAGTATGATATAGTGTCCATCTTCATCTCTTATTATAGTCTTTGGTTTAAAATCTAAGTGATCTGATATAAGGATTGCCACTCCTGCTTTCTTCTGATGTCCATTAGCATGGTAAATTCTTTTCCACCCCCTCACTTTAAATCTGAAAGTATCTTCGGGTTTAAAATGAGTTTCTTGTAGGCAACATATAGATGGGTTTTGGTTTTTTATCCATTCTGATACCCTGTGTCTTTTGATTGGGGCATTTAGCCCATTAACATTCAGGGTAACTATTGAGAGATATGAATTTAGTGCCATTGTATTGCCTGTAAGGTGACTGCTATTGTATATTGTTTCTGTTCCTTTCTGATCTACTACTTTTAGGTTCTCTCTTTGCTTAGAGGACCCCTTTCAATATTTCCTGTAGAGCTGGCTTGGTGTTTGCAAATTCTTTCAGTTTTTGTTTGTCCTGGAAGCTTTTAATCTCTTCTTCTATTTTCAATGATAGCCTAGCTGGATATAGTATTCTTGGCTGCATGTTTTTCTCGTTTAGTACTCTGAATATATCATGCCAGCTCTTTCTGGCCTGCCAGGTCTCTGTGGATAAGTCTGCTGCCAATCTAATATTTTTACCATTGTATGTTACAGACTTCTTCTCCCGGGCTGCTTTCAGGATTTTCTCTTTGTCACTAAGACTTGTAAATTTGACTATTAGGTGACGGGGTGTGGACCTATTCTTATTGATTTTGAGTGGGGTTCTCTGAACCTCCTGGATTTTGATGCTTGTTCCCTTTGCCATATTGGGGAAATTCTCTCCAGTAATTCTCTCCAGTATACCTTCTGCTCCCCTCTCTCTTTCTTCTTCTTCTGGAATCCCAATTATTCTAATGTGTTTCGTCTTATGGTGTCACTTATCTCTTGAATTCTGCCCTCGTGGTCCTGTAGTTGTTTGTCCCTCTTTTGTTCAGCTTCCTTATTCTCTGTCATTTGGTCTTCTATATCGCTAATTCTTTTTTCTGCCTCATTTATCCTAGCAGTGAGAGCCTCCATTTTTGATTGCACCTCATTAATAGCTTTTTTGATTTCAACTTGGTTAGATTTTAGTTCTTTTATTTCTCCAGAAAGGGCTTTTATATCTCCCGAGAGGGTTTCTCTAATATCTTCCATGCCTTTTTCAAGCCCGGCTAGAACCTTGAGAATCGTCATTCTGAACTCTAAATCTGACATATTACCAATGTCTGTATTGATTAGGTCCTTAGCCTTTGGTACTGCCTCTTGTTCTTTTTTTTGTGGTGAATTTTTCCGCCTTGTCATTTTGTCCAGATAAGAGTATATGAAGGAGTAAGTAAAATACTAAAAGGGTGGCAACAATCCCAGGAAAATATGCTTTAGCCAAATCAGAAGAGATCCCAAATCATGAGGGGGGGGGGAAGGGGATAAAAAGAGGTTCAGAAAGAAAAAAAAAAAAGAAAAAGAAAAAAGAAACAAATAAAAAAAGAAAACCAATAATGAAAAAAATATAAAAAGGAAAAAAATATATATATATTAGATAAACTAGTTAAAAAACGTTAAAAAAGAAAAGGGTAAAAGTTTAAAAAAATTTAGCAGAAGAAGAGAAAGAAATTGAAAAAGAAAAAAAAAATTAAATTAACTGCAAGGCTAAAGAATCATGGGGAGAAAGCCATGAGTTCCGTGCTTTGCTTTCTCCTCCTCTGGAATTCCGCTGCTCTCCTTGGTATTGAAACTGCACTCCTTGGTAGGTGAACTTGGTCCTGGCTGGGTTTCTTGTTGATCTTCTGGGGGAGGGGCCTGTTGTAGTGATTTTCAAGCGTCTTTGCCCCAGGCGGAGTTGCACCGCCCTTACCAGGGGCCGGGCTGAGTAATCCGCTCGTGTTTGCTTTCAGGAGCTTTTGTTCCCTGAGCGCTTTCCGTAGAGTCCGGAGGACGGGAATGAAGATGGCGGCCTCCCAGTCTCCGGCCCGGAGGAGCCGAGAGCCCGGGGCCCCACTCCTCAGTGCGCCCTCAGTGAACAGCGCCCAATTACTCCCATCTCCCTGGCCACTGGCCGCGCTCCGAGCTGACCGAGCCTGCGACCGGTTCAAGGTAAGCCCGAGCTGTGAGCTCACTCCTCGGCTCTGTCTCTGTAGCCGGCTTCCCCGTTCTAATACCTGCGAGCTCTGCGACACTCAGACACCCCCGATCCTTCTGTGACCCTGCGGGACCTGAGGCCACACTGGCCCCGCGTGGGCTTCACCCCAGTTAAGCCTCTGGAGCGATGTCCCTCAGCAGAACAGACTTTTAAAAGTCCTGATTTTGCGCTCCGTTGCTCCGCCGCTTGCCGGGAGCCGGCCCCTCCCCCCGGGGTCTATCTTCCCGTCCCTTTGGATTCACTTCTCCGCCAGTCCTACCTTTCAGAAAGTGGTTGATTTTCTGTTTCTAGAATTGCTGTTCTTCTTCTCTTCGATCTCCCGTTGGATTTGTAGGTGTTTGCAATCTTTAGATAAGCTATCGAGCTGATCTCCCGCTACCTGAAGTAGTCTCAGCTGCTACTTCTCCGCCATCTTGACTCCTCCCCTAAAAAAATATTTTGAACTAAATAAAATTAAAACACAACTTAATTTCGGGGGTAATTCAGTAAAAGCAGTGTTTAGAAACACATTTATAACATTGAATGTATATATCAGAAAGTAAGAAAAATTTAAAATTAATCATCAAAGTTTTTGCCTTAGCAATCTGGAAAAATATCAAATTAAGTCCAAAGCAAGCACAAGATAAAGACATATTAAGAATCAGAGCAGAAATTAATGAAATTGAAGGCAGAAAATTGGTAGATAAAATCAATAAAACCAAAAGACATTTCTCTTAAAGAATCCATAAAATCGCTAAGCCCCCATTCAGACCAGCTAAGAAAAAAAGAGTGAGGCTAAAATTATTAATAACAGAAATGAAAGGTGGAACATAACAACAGAACTTATGGACATTAAAATGATATTAAAGGTATAATGTGACCAACTCTACGCTCACAAATTTGATAATCTAAATAAAATGGGCCAATACATCAAAAAACTCAATCTAGAAAATGCACACAAAAACAGGCAATCTGAATAGACCTGCATCTATAAAAGTAATTGAATCAATAACATTTCAAAACAGAAAGCATCAGGCCTAAATGAGTTCACTGGTGAATTCTACCAACCATTTAAGGAAGAAATTATATCAATCTTCTACAATTTCTTTCAGAGTTTACTAGTGGAGGTGATACTTTGTAACCAATTCTTCGAGTCCATCAATACCCAAGTACCCAAACCAGACAGACATTAAAAGAAAACTATAGATCAGTACTCTTCCCAATACAGATGTAAAATTCTTAACAAAATATTAGCAAATCTAATCCAATAATGCATAAAAAAATTATACATCATGACAAAAAGTAAGATTTACCCCAGATATGCCAACCTGTTATAACATATAAAAATCAATTAATATTTGGAGGTAAAAAGAAAAAAAAAAGATCATATCAATAGATAGAGAAAAGGCATTTGAGAAATCAAACATGATAAAAACATTCACCAAACTAGGAATAGAGGAAAACTTAACTCAGCTTCATAAAGACTAAAGAAATCATATAGCTAATATCATAATTAATGGTGAGAAATTCAAAGCTCTCCCACTAAGATTAGGTATAAGACAAGGATGATCCCTCTCACCACTCCTTCTCAACCTTGCACTGGAAATCCTTGCTAATGCAAAAGGAAAAGAGAAAATAAAAATTATACAAACTGGGATGGAAGACATAAAACTGTCTTTGCTTGCAGATGACATGATTATTACAAAAGCTAGAAAAATAAACAACAAAAAATCTCTTTGGATGCAGTAAGTGATTATAGCAAAGTTGTAAAACACAAGGTTAATATACAAAAGTCAATAATTTTCCTGTCCAGCAGCAAAGAACACTAGAATTTAAAATTGCAAACATAATACCATTTATAATAGCACCTCCCAAAAGTGAAATGCTTAGGGATAAATCTAATAAAATATGTACAAGGTCTACATGAAGAAAACTATAATTCTGATGAACAAAATCAAAGAAGAATTAAATAAATGGAGAGATAGTCTATGTTTTGGATAGGTAGATTCAATATTGTCAAGATGCCATTTCTTCCCAATGATTTATAGATTCAATGCAATCTCAATGAAAATTCCAGCAAGTTATTTTGTGAATATACATAAATGTATTCTAATGTATATAAGGAGGAGAGGCAAAACCCAGAATTGCCAAAACAATACTGAAGGAGAACAAAGTTGCAGGAAAGACACTACTGGAATTCATGACTTACTAATAAGCCACAGTCAACAAGAGAGTGTGGTATTAGCAAAAGAAGAGACAAATAGATAAAGGAAAGAATAGAAAGCCCATAATTAAACCTACCTAAATATCAACTGACATTTGACAAAGGAGCAAAGACAATACAATAGAGCAAAGACAGTATCTTCAACAAATAGTGCTGGAATAAGTAGACATCAACATTCTTTTTAAAATTAAAAAAATAATAATAATTTAAAAAACATTTAATCTAGACCCAGACCTTACATTCTTCACAAAAATTAACCTGATTTGATCATAGATCTAGATGTAGAAGGCAACAGTATACAATACCTAGGAGATAACATAGGAGAAAACCTTGATGGTATTGGGTATAATGATGCTTTTCTAGATAATATCCCAAAAGCATGATTTGTGCAAGAAGTAATACATAAGCTGAATTTCATGAACGTTAAAACTTCTGCTGTACAAAAGGTAGTATCAAGAGAAAGAGAAGACACTCCGCACCAGTTTCCAGTTCCATCAGCAAAGCAAGAGTACATTTCTGTACAACCTCACCAACACCTGTTGTTTGTGTTGTTGATTTTAGACATTCTAACAGGTGTGAGGTGGATATCTCATTCTAGCTTCAATTTGCATTTCCCTGATGATAATGATGTTGAACATCTTTTCATGTATCTGTTGGACATCTGTATGTCATCTTTGGAAAAATGTCTACTCATGTCTTCTGCCCATTTTAAATCAGATTATTTAATTTGGGGATGTTGAGATTTATAAATTCTTTATAGATTTTGGATATTAGCCCTTTATCAGATAAGTCATTTGCAAATATCTTCTCTCATTTCAAAGGTGTCTTTTAGTTTTGTTGACTGTTTTCTTCACTGGGCAGAAGCTTTTTATCTTGATGAAGTCCCAACAGTTTATTTCTGCTTTTGTTTCCCTTGCTTCAGGGGACATATACTAGAAGGAAGTTGCTACAGCCGATTTCAAAGACGTTACTGCCAGTGTTCTCCTCTGGGATTTTTTCCAGTCTCCCATTTAGGTTTTTTGTTGGGGTTAATGTAGAGCATGAAATCAGCCATAATATCTGGCTTGCTAAAATGCAACACAGAGGCCACAGCGGGGGGGTGGGGGGGGCGGGCAGGGAAGGTTTCAGGACAAGGGCTCAGGCCTTCAGAATGCCAGGCCTGTGTGACCACTCTGCCCTTGGAAAGCCTCAGGGAGTTGCCTTCCCTAAAGCTTTCTCAGCCCAAACAGCCAACTTGTGATCTAAGAGATGTATGCATTGTCCCTTAGGCTATGCTTAGCAGACCTGGAAGATTAGCACAGTTTATCTTTCCTGTAAATAGATCCTCCCAGCTTCAGCAAGATCCCTTGTCACACATCACTGTGTTTGAGAAACAGTGATAAGGATTGGTGATTGTCCTGAAGGACCAATAAAAGCAGAAGCAAAGAAGAGAAAAGGGTCTTCCCCTCCAAGCCTTGATGCCTTTGCCTACTCCTCTCTTTTACAGCAAAATTTGGACTAATCTTTCATCCACTGGTAACAGGGATGGCTGGCCATTCCCGGCCATTTTTATCCATTTTGAATTTATTTTTCTGTTTGGTGTAAGAAAGTGGTCCAGTTTCATTCTTTTGCATATTGCTGTTTAGTTTTCCCAACATCATTTGTTGAGGAGACTTTTTCCAATTGGATATTCTTCACTGTTTTGTGAAAATTAGTTGGCCATATATACTTGCAAGGCCATTTCTGGGTTTTCTATTCTGTTCTATTTATATATGTCTATTTCTGTGCCAGTACCATACTGTTTTGATCACTATGGCTTTAAAATATAACTTGAAATCTGCAATTGTGATTCTTCCAGTTTTTTGTTTGTTTGTTTGTTTTTTCCTTTTTTAAGCTTGTTCTTTTTTGGGGTCTTCTGTGGTTCCATACAAGTTTTAGGATTGTTTGTTCTAACTGTGAAAAATGCTCTTGGTATTTTGATAGGGATTACATTAAATGTGTAGATTGCTTTGCACAGTATAGACATTTTAACCATATTTGTTCTTTCAATGAGACACCGAGGAGATAGACTTAGCATAAGTCACATCATTTTTGAAAAAACGGCCATTTCCTAACACAGCCATGTTATTGCACCCATGTTATCACAACCTTAACAGAAAAAAATGCAAAATACTCCACCCAAGGGATTCCAGGAAATGTACCCTACCCTACATATCTGCTTAACCCAGCTTTTTTGCTTCTGTCCTGTGCACTTGGCAGTTCTTAGAAACTGGCAACAGGATGTGGTTTATGCCTTTGTAAGACTACCCTGAGCTCATTTGGGGCTGTGAGATTTTTTTTTTTTTTTGAAGATTTTATTTATTTGACAGAGAGAGATCACAAGAAGGCATAGAGGCAGGCAGAGAGAGAGAGGGAGAAGCAGGCTCCTTGCCCAGCAGCGAGCCCGATGTGGGGCTCGATCCCAGGACCCTGAGACCGTGACAGGAGCCGAAGGCAGAGGCTTAACCCACGGAGCCACCCAGGCGCCCCAAGGCTGTGAGATTTTGGAGTGCATGAGCCTCCTTGCAGCCGCTGCCTTTTTAATAAAGACTCCTCAATTTGGCCTACTGAATGTGGTGTCCATCTGTATAACTCACTGCTTAGAATATAACACCAGTCCAAAAAATGATATAGAAATTAAAAAATAATAGATGGATGAAACCAGAAGCCTGTTCTTTAAAAAAAAATTAATAAAGTTGATAAACCTTTATCCAGACTTATGAAAAAGACAAAGGACCCAAATAAATAAAATCACAAATGAGAGAGGATACATAACAACCAGCACCACATAATTATAATCAATTATAAGAAAATACTATGAAAACCTATATGCCAATAAATTAGACAACCTGAAAGAAATGGACAAATTCCTAGAAACAGAGATTCTACCAAAACTAAAAAGAAAGAAACAAAGAACCTGAAAAGACCAATAATCAGCAAAGAAATTGATTCAGTAATCAAAAAAATTCCCAACAAAGCCCAGGGCCAAATTGCTTCACAGGTAAATTCTACCTAACTTTTAATGAGGAGTTAATACCTATTTTTCTGAAACTATTAAAAAAAATAGGAAAAGAAAGAAAACTGAGAAATTCATTCTATAAAGCCAGCCTTACCCTGATACCAAAACCAGATAAAGACTACTAAAAAAGAAAACCACAGGCCAATATTCCTAATGAACACAGATACAAAAGTTCTCAAAAAGATACTAGTAGGGGCGCCTGGGTGGCTCAGTGGGTTAATACTCTGCCTTCAGCTCAGGTCATGATCTCAGAGTCCTCAGATCCAGCCCCGCCATCAGGCTCTCTGCTCAGCAGGGAGCCTGCTTCCCCCTCCCTTTCTGCCTGCCTACTTGTGATCTCTCTCTCTCTCTGTGAAATAAATAAATAAAATCTTAAAAAAAAAAAGATACTAGTAAACTGAATCCAACAATATATTAAAAAAAAAAAAAATCAGGCGCCTGGGTGGCTTAGTGGGTTAAAGCCTCTGCCTTCCGCTCAGGTCATGATCCCAGGGTCCTGGGATCGAGCCCCGCATCGCATTGGGCTCTCTGCTCAGTGGGGAGCCTGCTTCCCTCTCTCTGTCTGCCTGCTTCTCTGCCTACTTGTGATCTCTGACAAATAAATAAATAAAATCTTTATTAAAAAAATGCATTCACCACAGTCAGGCAGGAATTTTTCCTGGGTTGCAAGGGTGGCTCAATAGTCACAAATCAATCAACATGATGTAGCACATTAAGAAAAAAAAAAGAGAGGAACCATATGTTCATTTCAATAGGTGCAACAAAAGCATTTGACAAAGTGCAACATTCATTTATGGGGGAAAAAAAAAAACTTCAACAAAGTAGGTTTAGAGGGAACATACCTTACCATAATAAAGGCTATATGACAAATCCACACACCTAATATCATCCTCAATGAGGAAAAACAGAGCTTTTCCTCTAAGTCAAGAACAAGACAGGGATGTCATTCTCACTACTGTTATTTAACATAGAACTGGAAGTCCTAGCCTCATCAGTCAGACAACAAAAAGAAATAAAAGCATCTAAATCAGCAAGTAGAAGGCAAACTTTCACTATATGCAGATGATATGATATTCCAGAAGACTCCACCAAAAACCCACTAGAACTGGTAAATGAATTCAGTAAAGCCATAGGATACAAAATCAATATGCAGAAATCATTTCTATACACCAATAATGAAGCAGAAAGAGATATTAAGAAATCAATCCAATTTATAATTGTACCCAAACAACAGCATATCTAGGAATAAAGCAAACCAAGAGATGAAAGACCTATACTCTGAAAAATATAAAACACTGATTAAAGAAATTGAAGATGACACAAAGAAATGATCTCTTAAACGAAGAAAACGCATGGATAAAACTTAAATGCATATTACTAAGTGAATAAAAGCAATCTGAAAGCTGTGTGCTGTATGTTTCCAAATACAGGGCATTCAGGAAAAGGTGAAAAACTATGGATGATAGTAAAAAAGTTCACTTTTTACCAGGTAGGTCCTAGGGGGAATGATGAATAAGTGGGAGCACAGAGAATTTTTAGGGCATTAAAAATAGTATGATACCGGGCACCTGGGTGCCTCAGTGGGTTAAAGCCTCTGCCTTCGGCTCAGGTCTTGATCCCAGGGTCCTGGGATCGAGCCCTGCATTGGTCTCTCTGCTCGGCAGGGAGTCTGCTTCCCTTCCTCTCTCTGCCTGCCTCTCTGCCTACTTGTAGTCTCTCTCTGTCTGTCAAATAAATAAATAAAATATTAAAAAAAATTGTATGATACCATAATGATGGATACATGTCACTATGAACCTCGGATGACTATGATGTGTCCATGCAGGTTCATAAGTTGTAACAAATGTACCTCTCTGGTGAGTGGTATTGGTAATGGGGGATGCTATATATGTGTGGTGATAGGGGATATAAAAGAAATCTCTAACCCCACCTCATACATCTAAAGTATGGTTTAAAGAAAAGGAAAAAAAAAAACAGAAAGATTAAGGAAGTGGCCACCTACAGATTTTTTCTTTTTAATTTCTTTTTAAAAAGATTGTTTTAAAGATTTTATTTATTTGAGAGTGAGAGAGTGAGCAAGAGAGCACAAGCAGGGGGAGCAGAAGAGGGACAGGGAGAAGCAGACTTCCCGCTGAGCAGGGAGGCAGATGGGGGGGTCCATCCCAGGACCCTGAGATCATGACCTGAGCTGAAGGCAGACACTCAACCCACTGAGCCAACCAGGCACTCCCTGCATGTTTTAGTTTGTTTGTTTGCTTTGTGCGTGTGTGTGTGTGGTTTTTTTTTTTAAGAAATCTATAGGATGATTTATCAAGATTATACCTACCATTTATTTACAAGTGAAAAGGAGCAACATGAAATGCAACCCTTTGTAGAAGAGGTTAAATTTCTAATGGTGCTTTTGTGTGTTTTATCTAAAACAAAAGTTATAACCTTGTTAAGGTCACCATACAGAAAAATGTGACAGTAAAGTAAGCATCTATGGCTGGGAGGTGCCAGTACAGACAGATTATTCTTCACTATTTTGCTAAAGTATTGCTAGGAAACCACAGACTATTGTTGACACTGTTGAATAAAATAAATGTATTTCTCCAAGTCTGGTTCCTTAAATATGGTTACATATCACATGTCATATATTAAAATTCAAAAGAGAAATGTTCAATTTTTTTTAACCTCAATAAGTAGCATATTTTATAAAAGTAACTTAAAATTTGTTATTTTCCCAATTAAAATAAAAATGGTTTTATATACTCATTCTATTTATCTTGTTTTTATCTTCATGTTGCTTATCAGAGGTTGCAATCTGGATGTTATCCTCTAGTTATATCTTTTATATAACACAATTATGCACACTTATTCAAAAATTATTTTTCCTATTTTCTTCAAAATCCGAATTTTGTTAAGTATTTGCAACAATTTATACTTAGATAACAAACCTTTATACTCTCACATAGACCTTTCTTGTGATGAATTAAAATTTTTTGTAATATTTCTGCTCCAATATTTCTTCTACTTCCATTTACAAATACCATTCAAAAATATTCATTGAGAACCAACTACATGTCATGCATTTTCCTAGGTACTAGGACCTATCAATGAACAAGCAGGCCACAGACGGTCCTCCTGGAGAGTATATCTAGGGTCCACTTACAATGGTATTAAGGCTGATGCCATAATATGATCGAAAGGATTGAGGTCCTATTTTGTTAATCAAAGCTATTTTCATTTCACTCATATCAAAGATACACATCTCTTGATTCATGAGATTCTGGAAATAAACATCAAGGAAAGAAAGAAATATTTGGGGAAATAAAACATTTTTTTTTTCTAGTGTCTCTGAAATTCTAAAGGAAATGTTACAGGTATCATAAAGAATGTTTTAACTGATATTAAACCTGATAGATTTAATGCAAAAGAAATATCCTTCAGTATAGAAAATAAATCTGATTTGAGTAGCATTTCTGAACTCACTTACCTCCTTCTTTCCAAATGTTTTCTAATGTTTCTCAGAGAGGTTTTGCACACTACATTCACTTGATAAAACTGTATATGTTTCCTTATTATCAATGTATTTATCAATACTACACAAAACTTTAGACTTTTTAAGCATAAGAAGTAAATCTCATTCAAAATCTTGCTGCACTTAAAAGTATGTACCCAAATGTTAAATGTTCTTTAGTTTTCTCAAGTTGTAAGTAATAGCTCCTCTCTTTCATTACTATCATATTTGTGTGGACAGTTTAGGTAACTTTTTTAGGTATTAGATTTATTTAAATTATTTTCACATCCTAGAAACTAATATTTTGTTAGGGCAATGAAAATTAAGCAAGGTACATTTGTTGTTGATTTTTAATTTAATTTTTTTAAAAATGTAATTCAAGTATTAAATTGTATGATATATTAAAAAATTTTGTTAATATCGGTTAGAGCATTTACTAACTTTTCCAAGATGTTGCCAAACATCTTGTAATGTACCAACTGTTTCTTCTGCACCTATTTCAATAATCAGATCATACTGAAAGAAGAGCACAGTTTTATACTGAGAAACTGTGCAGGTATAGTTTGAGAACCACTGACAAGTTTTCTTACCTAAATACATATCTTATAAAGTACATGGTATAATATTTATTTGTAATTAAAGGAAACTTAATGACTTAAAGAAAGTAAAAAGCATGATAATTATTGATCAAAAAGCTCATACTCTCTGAAGCAATAAAAAGTAGAACATATTTCTTGGTAGTGAGGTATCACTCAATAATAAATACTTAACCATGTCTACGGGTGTTGATCTACAAGACTCTATTATAAACGTTGTATTTCTGCATGTTCAATTTTTCTCATGTACTCTGTAGTTAGGAAAGCGAAATTAAAGAGGTCACTCAGTAAAGGGGAATAATAGCGTTATCTTCATGCAGGATTATTGAAGAAAAAAGTGCTTTTCAAAAGGATCAAGTGGAAAAATTATTGACAAAGCCGTGGGCTTCAGCCACTAGAGATATTGATTGCCTTCTATCACAGTATTTAGAAAAGAATATTTCTCATTAAAAATATTTCTTTGAAAAAGAAAATCATGTAGGAAATTTTATTCTGGGGTAAACGTCATAGTAAATAAATCATGTTTTGTAATTTCCCATGAAGTTACTGTGTGTAATTTGTTATCTTTTAGGAAATTTCTGAAATTGTATTTTGCTTCCCTAAATAACTAAGGAGGCTAGTTATTTATGCTACAAAAATTTTGGAAGTTATATTTAACTACCCATAATTTATTCCCATGGTACAAGTACAAATGATTAAAAACATATATCCCTTAACTTCTCTTTAAATATACTTCCACAGTTCAAGAAAATCATAAGCAGGAAGGTAACTTTCAATTCCTAGGTCTAGAATTTTTAAAACCATAAATTCATAGATAAGGATTTATAGTTTGGTTGTGTTTCTCCTCTCAATAAATACTATTGAGGCGCCTGGATGACTCAGATGGTTGGGCATCTGCCTCTGGCTCAAGACATGATCTCCAGGTCTTGGGATTAAGCCCCACGGTGGGCTCCCTGCTCAGTGGAGGTTCTGTTTCTCCCTCTGCCTCTCCCCCTGCTTGTGCTCTCTCTGTCTCTCTATTTCTCAAATGAATAAATAAAAAATCTCAAAAAAAAAAAACTATCATTTTCTGAACCAAATTGATCGGAATGTCAATATTTTTCAAAATGTAACAACAGATCTTGAAGCTATTTCATTAGTACCTAATGATCCACAGTAATGATTTTATCTCCTGAAAACAGGCAGATATTTTGATAACAGAATTATATGACACATATAAATCCAACCTATAAATCATAACAATGTTATCTTTAAATAATATGTACCAGAAAATACTTAGATAATATCCAGAAATCACATCATTTCATTCAACATGGAGAAAGGACATTCTAAGTAGACATACTTATTTGTGATGAGAGCTTAAATAAATTATTATTATAGACCTTCTCTGCATGACACTACTGTGCTTGGTGATACTAAAATACATAATAAACACTTCATTATCAATGATTTTTTAATAAATATTCATTATTATGTATAATTAGTTGAAAAAGGGGACTTATAGTACCATAAATAATAATCTTGAATACATTTTAAGCTATTTTCCCTTACTTACCACTAGTTTAGAAATGACCAATGGTTATGGTATACCAATCACCTGATAATCTCATGAAGATTACCTTTCATTACATGCCCCAAGACTACATTTTATGAGTTGTGATTTAGAAATCAAAGTAAGGTGATACAAAATGTTATTTTTGTGTGTGTCTATAATACTTGAAATGCAATTTCTCACACTGAAAAATAATCAAGAAATACAGTATTAAAAATAAATGGACTAATCAAATGATGCATCATCTACACATAGGAGTGCCTGTATAATTCTTAAAAATGATATTTTAACACACAATATTTTATAAACAATGGTCTTTTTTTTAAAGATTTTATTTACTTGAAAGAGAGTAAAACAGTAGCAGGGGGAGAGGCAGAGGGGCAAGCAGACTCCCCACTGGGTAGGGAATACAACTCAGGGCTCTATCCCCAGACCCTGAGATCATGACCTGAGCCAAAGTCATATGCTTAACAGACTGAGTTACCCAGGTATCCCTTGAACTATAGTCTTTTTGAAACATCAAATCACATAGAACAAATAATTTGGTTATGTTTTCTTATTATCTCCATATTCATTATTAGAATAAATATTTTAATGACAAGTTAGTCTCATTCAAGTTTCTACTTAGTGTTTTGTTAGTACTATTTTAAACATACACACACATATGCACACACACACACAACATCCAAGAAAATATAAAAAATAATTTTTTTAAATACACTATGATGAAAGGCAAAACAAACAAACAAAACTAACTACCATAATTGATATTTGACATATTGTTACTCTAGGAGTAAGCACTCTGAAAAATACCGAAAATACTATTTTAGAGAAAAATAAAACCAGTATTTAAGGCAAAAAGATCATACAATGTATATTTTCCCTAAATATATTTATTTATTTATATTTATGTATATTATTTTATATATATATATAGTCCTATTGGACAATAGGTCTCACAAAAACTTTCCTTCTGATAATCACTGAACTGTATTAAGGATATCTCTCTTATTTATAGTTGGGGATTTATACTCTGTTTTTTTCTTATTTATAGTTGGGGATTTATACTCTGTGGGTATAAATTTTTTTTTCAAATGTGCATATGTTGAATGACTATTTTCTTTGAAAAGCTTTATGTGAAAAGCATTTGAGTCTTTGATACAAGAAGTCGGTGTGGTGTTATAAAGAACTGGGATTGAGTTTGACAGGAAATAGAGGAAAAGGCACAGCTTGAGAAGCTGACCACAGAAAGTGGCAAACCAAATATAGCAAATTAAATATGTGTCTAAAGTGTAATTCAGGAATCTCTTTAGAACCAGGACCATGATTTGATGTCATGGTGAAAAGCCTCAGAATATTCAGGTGAGATGCATATAAAAGGCAAATCAGTAACAGGCACAGTTTTGGAAAATATAAATGTATGTGAAAATCAGCAAGATAGTTCCCTGGAACTATCCCCTAGAAGGAAACCTGATAATGTCTACCAGCAGTTTCAAGACCCCAGTCAGTGATCAAAACTTGAGGCTGCAGTATTAGTAAGAGCAATTGGCAAAATAATAATGACAACATAATAGAATTCTACATAGAAGTTCTATCTTGTGACAGAATTGTACTGAAAGGGTATGGGAACTAATGAAAGGGTTTAGGCCACAGATTGAGTTTCCAGTGATGGGGAATTACAGGGGATACACAGGGGTCTGGAACCTCTGTTTAGAGATGGCTAACAGACACATGAAAACGTGCTCTGTAACACTCCATCATCAGGGACATACAAGTAAAAACTACAGTGAGATATCACCTCACACCTCAGAATGACTAAAATTAACAACAAAAGAACAAGCTTTCGCGAGGATGGAGAGAAAAGGGAACCCTCTTACACTGTTGGTGGGAATGCAAGCTGGCACAGCCACTGTGGAAACCAGTATGAAAGCCCCTGAAAAAGTTAAAAATAGAACTTTAATCCAGCAACTGTGCTACTAGGTATTCACCCAAAGGATAGAAAAATACTGATTCAAAGCATACATGCACCCCAATGTTTATAGCAGCATTATCTACAATAGCCAAATTATGGAAAGAGTCCCTCAACTGATTAACGGATAAATAAGTGGTTTATACATATAATGGAATATTATTCAAACATAAAAAAAGAATGCAATCTTGCCATTTGCAGTGACATGGACAAAGCTAGAGTATATTATGCTAAGTGAAGTAAGTCAGTCAGAAAATACCACATGACTTCACTCATACATGAAATTTAAGAAAAGAAACAGATGAACATGGGGGAAAAAGAGATAGGCAAACCATAAAACAGACTCTTAACTATAAAGAGCAAACTGAGGTTTGGAGGGGGGAGGTGGGTGGGGAGTTGGTTAAATAAGTGATGGGAATTAAAGACAGCACTTGTGATGAGCGCTGGGTGCTATATTAAGTGATGAATCACAAAATTCTGCTTCTGAAACTAACATTACACTGTATGTCAACTAATTGGAATTGAAATAAAAACTTAAAAAATAAAAGAAACAAAATAGATAATTTTAAAAAATAGGATTAGGTTTGAAGAGCTTAACATTAGAACCCATTAGAATTCTCAGCTAACTTTGTTAGCTTTCATCCTTAGTCATATATTTCTCAGAATGTGAAGAATAATTTTTCATAGAGCGATGACCTATTTTTGAGGTTTTAGAAATCCTCAAATGATCTCCTTATCCCTAGAGACCTCTGTTCAACTATCTCCACAGTCAGTCTCTCTTCCACACCCTACCAAACATAATTTATACTTCCAATACTTTCATAAAAATACAATAAACTTCCTTTCACCATAATCTACCTTTTGCAAAAACCTAGGGGAAAATATCCTTTTGCTTTAATTTCCAATCCTTCCTCTGCACACTTCTAAATAATTCTTTCCCCACTCTTTCACCATACTGTTATGGACACTATATCCTATTTATGAAGACAACTGTCCCTACAGATACATGTTAGATAGGTTGGTATTGCTGGCCCTAACACAATTGTTTCTTGGTTAGCTTTTCCATTCTCTGCAGCAATTATAAATCCTTAAAATGCTTCCTTTAGGCTATCATTAGTGTTAGTCAAATATTTGTGGTTGTCCACTGTTCCAGGCACAGGATAGGACTGATTCTAGGGTAGATCTATATACTGTCCATTCTAGACAGTAAAGTGTGAATAAAACATGGGCCAGCATATTTTATTGGTGGTTTGAGACCCTCCAGATTATCCCTCCTGGTACAGAACTGAACAGCATTTTAGATGAAGGTAGTTCTGTCAGGCTTGGTTCCTACATGTGTAGAGTAAACAGATCTCCCACTTGTTCCCAAACAACCCTGAATAGATAGCACTAATGACAAATACAACTTTCCCACATACGGACAAAGATATCTGTGCTTTGTTCCTTACTGAAGTAAGAACTAGTCCAGTCTGTCTGATTCTACCCTCTTCATACTTACTTAAATAGAGAAATTAGAAACCATCATATAAGAAACCTATTCAACCCTTGTTTGTCCCTGAATTATCTAAACAAGTCTTTTGTTTTGAGTAAATTTGATTTCACCTGTGCTCTAGATTTTGTATTCTCAATTCTTATGGCAACTTCATTTTATTATCATCTATCTTCTCTCTAGAAGATATCTATAAGATACCGTCTATCCTTTCTACTATATTAAGGTGACTGAGATTTTGTTTCTGGAATGCTATTCCACTTCATTGGTCTATTGATCTATATTTGCACCAATGACACATTCTTCCAATTATTCTAGATTTTGGCAGATCTTGCAAGATTTGGTTAAGTAGTTAAATAAATCTTCAAACATTGTTTTTTGTTCCAGCCCCCCAAGATTTCATCAGCTATTTTTGGTCCCAGGTATTTCAATATGAATTTTAGAATCAGTTTGTCAAAGATTTATTTATTTGAAAGAGAGAGAGAGAGAAAGAAAAAGTGGGAAGAGAGGGGCAGAGGGAGAAGGAGAAACAGACTCCCCCACTGAGCAGGGAGCTCAATGTGGGGCTCTATCCTGGACCCTAAGATCATGATCTGAGCAAAAGCAGACACTTAAAAGAATGAGTTAACTGCTGAGCCACCCAGGGACCCCTCAGCTTGCCAATTTTGATAATAATTATGACTGAAATTAAGCTTACTGTTTCATTAAAAATAAGTATCTTTATATCACTGAGTTTCCTGGTAGATGAATATGACACATTTCTTATATTTGCTGTGGACATCATATATATTGCTATTGACATCACCTGTCATTAATTCTGTATAAATTTCAAGTACATGGTGTTGCAATTATTTTTATTAAACTTATTATTAAGGCTTTGATGTTATTTGATACCAATGTAAATGGTAATATTTTTAACTTTTTTACATTTATTCATTTGCATACTATCCTTTAGTAATGTTTTCTAGTTTTGAATAAAGAGATACAGTTTCTCAAATTCTTACACAAGAGTTATTACTATGCTTTTGCTTATTTGTGTGTATGTGTTCTGATGTCATTGCTATCGTATTCATTCTAGATCTAAATTTGTTAGCTACTGCTATAAATAAGTGTAACCAAATTTTATATATTAGCCTTGTGTATAGCAAATTTCTAAATTCACATAATAAATATCTTGTATTTAAATATACGTATATACTCAATTATTTTGTCTAATTATATTGAAAATTTTACTTTTTCTTCTCAAATCTTTGTTTACTTTCCCTTTGCCTCACTAATGTCCAGTCCGAAGTTTAAAGGCAGTGCTGGTTATAGAGTTCCATGTCTAATATACATGCTAACAGAGAAAGTTTCCAATAATGTCTAGTGACTCAAAAATATTCATCAGTGTTTGAGCCTCCTTTAGAGGCTGGAGATTTACTATACAAATGATTAAATATTATACCCATTCGTTAGCCTTCTTATCCAGTGTTACCACAAAAAATGAGAGTATTTTCCTACATCATCAAAGATGCTCTCTGCATGTCCCACTTGGCTTTCTTTTCATATCTAACTACTGTTTTCTATTTAACTGCTGTTTTCTCCTAGAAATTTAGTAGAGTTTAGAATAGCCATTCCATCCATTTTTCCTTATACTTATTTTCCCTCAACAGCATTTCAAACTTTTTTTTTCATTTTATCTTATTTTCTTTTCAGTGTTCCAGAATTCATTGTTGATGCACCACACCCAGTGCTCCATGCAATACGTGCGTTTCAAACTTTTGAGGATACACTGCACCTGCTAGTATCTTTCATTCTACTGGTGAATCATCCAGATTCACCACTGGTGAAAGGTATTGGTGATGGCCTGCCACTTTGTGCCTAGAGTTATCTGTGTTACATCTACCAGTAGCCTTAATTGTAAGACAAGCAGTGGGTGATCCAGCTCCAAAACCCTACTGCCATAGGTTGTTTTTTCTAGGGTTCAGACTCTGGGACAGAGTCTAGTACATAGGATGTTTATTAAGAATTACCATTTGTATCCACAAATGTGGAGGGCAGTGGGGGAGGGAGGATTAAGTGAAAGAAGAACTTGAGCTTTGAGGAAAGCCCATCTGTCCCAGTGAACTCCAAAAGAACCCTTGGAACAGGAATATCCCATCAGAGTTTTTTCACATTAGTGAAAAATGTGATCAGTCTTTGCAAGTGAGCCTAGAGGTAGTTTTCTACAGCTGAGGCAATCCTGAATGGACTGACAGTGAAAGGATGTTCCCCAACGATGCTTCAACTGTGTGCAAAATATTCTTCCATGAAGACAGATCCAAGCAATGCACGACTTTGTTCACACAATTCAACCTTTTGTGCAAAGTTTTGAACAGATTTTGGTTCATCAACGTTGTTAAATTAGTGAGAACAAACAAACCAAAAAACCCCAGAAAACAACAAATGTCTGCCCTTAAATTTCAGCTTCTTCTGACATGACTTCTTAGATTTGTTTCTTAGATACCCTAATATATGGCAAGTAGCTCAAGAGAAAAATGATTATATAATTATATCAGCCTCTCTGTGCTTCTATTTTCTTCTCTGGGGTCTAAATTTCTCAGTATCAGGCTGTCTTGGCAGCTCTCCAATATCCTTTATAATTATGTATATTTTTATGGATATATATATTTCAATTATTGTACTGAGAAAGGGGGCACATTGGTCTGGTGTAAGAGTCCATCATTGTCAGAAATAGACTTCTCCATTTTTTTCAATGTAGTAAAAATTATCTGATAATTTATTTTTATCACACACTTGTATGTCATCTATTATGTACCACCTAGGAAAAACATTCTTTGTAGAGTCTTGGACTCTGACCCAATTGCATTAGCTTTTCCATCCTGGGAGGAAAGGATAAGTAGGAGCAAACATGGAAAACAACAAGAGCTTTTAAACTCTCTTAAATGATTATACTTAGAGAGACAAGTAAAAGTTGAATGATTTATATTCTAGAAATGGATTCTAATCTGAAATGGCAGAGGATAACAATATATTATACTTGTTAAAACCATTTTAGTTTTTATAAATGGATTTTTTCATGTGTGCCAGATAATATTTTATTCCTTTACACTAGTAAGTTAAATTCAATCAGTTACCAAAGCCAAATACTGTCAGAAAAGGGAAGTATTTTCATTCAAAAGGGAGAAAGTATCTGGAGAAAGAACTATGAAACCGAATCACTATATTTAATCAATGTTAGGTATTGTAAAAAAATAAAACAATTCTTTTGACATTGATTTACTATAGTGCCCATAAAACAGAGTGGATGATATTCCCTGTCATAACTGATTTGGACTTGGATTGAGGAAAATAATTCGAAGCCACAAAAGCAGAAAAACCTACTTGGGTTTTAGACATATGATAGCTGCCTTTACCCTTATGACCTTTAAAGATTAAATTATATAGAAGGAATAGTTCAGTATTACCCTGGCACATCATTCTCTGATGTAATTTGTTGGTGAAATATCATACTTTTATAATAAAAATGCACTCAATATCTCAAGTTAATTTGTCCTTCCAATCTAACACCAGATACAGTAATGTCATGATAACATAGGTTCTCCTTGGAAATGGAAGTGAAATTTATCTTTTTGTATCACGTACATTTTGAGGCAGCACTGATATACTTTAGTATATGTACAATGCTTTTAAATGATTATATAATTTTATGACATAATTAAGAAGTCTTCAAGATTAACTTTGTATTTGATTTTGGAAAATTTGATTTGGAAAATTGATTTGGAAAAATCAAAATAAAAGGACTAAGCTGTTGGAAATACTCAGTTCATCAAGTACTGTGTCCAATGAAGTATTTATTAATCTTATAATCTTATTATTGGTAGATATTTCACTTTTGAATCATATAAATATGAGAAAAACCTTACTTTCTTTGCATTATTTACCTTTTCCCACAGATCTCTTCAGACTTAATTTCTGGTCTTATTTGTATCTCAAATATGAACAGGAAGTATAGCTTAAATTAGTTTTTGAGAGCAAGTTGTAAAAAATAAAGAAAATAAAATACAAATTTTTTTTCACATTATATCCTACTATATCAAGAGATGTGATGCTTAGGATAACCCGTTATTTTTACTGAAGCTAGATGTGGCTAATCTATCACAACCTTGACAACTGGAATTTGGTCCTGTTGGCCTTACTGATACATTTTAAATTTCATGTCCATAGAAAAATTAAGAGCATATATTTCAAATTAAATTTCTGATAAAGTGAGAATTTTCTTTTAAGATTTTGATAAAACATATAGAATTTTGATAATATTGCATCATAGCATAATTGTGCTGTTCTTGCATTCTCTCTCTCTGTATATATGTATATGGTAATCTCTTAAAAAGCAACAGTAACACCTTTTAATTTTTTAATTTAAAGATTTTATTTATTTACTTGAGATAGTGAGAACACAGTGAGGGGGTAAGGGCAGAGGAAGAGGGAGAAGCAGACTCCCCACTGAGCATGGTGCCTGAGGCAGGGCTCAATCAATGGATCCCAGGACCCTGAGATCATGACCTGAGCCAAAGGTAGCTGCTTAACTGAGTCACCCAGGCGCCCTCAACATTATCTTTTTTTAAGATAATTAACAGCAATCCCAAAATAGAACTGAATATATAGCTCATATTCAAGTGTCTCCAAAAGTATTTTATAATTTTTGTGTTTTTTTCAATCTGAGATCTAATTAAATTTCTCCTTCCATTTTTTCATTATGTTTTTTAGGTCATTTTTAACAGTTTTTCCCCCCAAAACGTTGATTTTATGAAAACAATCAAGTCAGTTTTCACGTAGAAAGTAAGAATAGGCTCCAGATTTGTTAAACTGTTCTCATTGTGTCATTTACTGTGTTCTTCTATTCCCTGCAACATCTAAGCTAGATTTAGAGACTTGGCTATATTCAGGATACACAGCTAGTAAGAACTCTTCATGAGTGAAAATTTCTACTTCATACCATGTTATATCAGGAGACACTGAATGTTAATTTGTCTTAATCTTAGAAATGATGTTTTATCATATTTAAGCTAGTGACAGCTAGATATAGTCACTGTGAATGACCATTTTCCATTTTTAATTAATCTCTAAAACATAATGACAATATAAAATCACTTGTGCCTCATAGTTTCTACTGATAATTTTTACCAAACGACATAGCCTGGATTTATGACTTTACTGAAATTAGTAAAATGTTGATTCCCAAGACTTTTCTTCCATTTACATTTATAGCACCTATTATTCTGTAAGTCATATCACTGTAGGCTCATAGATTTTTTGTTTCATTTCAATGTGTTAAAGTAATTGCATTAATCATTTCAATGCTCAAAATATCCCAAATGTGTACTGTGGGAGCCTCTTTAAACCAGCTCCTTGTCTTTTTGATATTATTCTATGACTTTTTCTTTTTTATTTTGCTTTATTTTGTTTGTTTATTTCCACTACAGATTCAGATTTGCCTTATACTTTTTCTGCTCAGACTTAGCACCAGTGGTTTCCCCAGGGAAAAATAACTCTTTGTAATAGGTAATAGTCATTAAACACAAATGCTGTTTAAACACAATGGTATTTAAATACAATGGTATTAAAACACAGAGATCTGTGTGCTATTCTATAATTACTATTGGAGTGTCATTGCTTTTAGGCCTTTTCATTATAACATGGCTGGGAACATGAGTTATACTAATGGGCAATTCAAATCCCAGGACTTTGTTCTAATTAATTTCATTTTATAATCTGTATACTCACTATAAGAAAGTGAAAATAATACTTTATATAAATTTACATATATAAATACATATGCATTTTTTGTCTTTTTAAAATTTAATTCAATTTTTTTCAGTGTTCCAAAATTCATTGTTCATGCACCACACCCAGTGCTCCATGCAATACATGCCCTCCATAATACCCACCATCAGACTCAAACCCCCACTCCCCTCCACTCCAAAACCCTCAGTTTGTTTCTCAGAGTCCACAGCCTCTCATGGTTTGTCTCCCCCTCTGATTTCCCCCAACTCACTTCTCCTCCCCATTTCCCAATGTCCTCCATGTTATTCCTTATGCTCCACAAGTAAGTGAAACCATATGATAACTGGCTCTTTCTGCTTGACTTACATATGCATTTGTATATTTTTATATTAAGTTCAAAATTGCAATATGAATATTTTTAATACAAATAAAGCTGAAAAGTAGAAGAAATTTTTGAACTAAGGTTCAAAAGGATATAGAGTCAGAACATCATGTTCTAAGTTGCTTAGAATAACCCTTCCTTTCTTTAATTTGGTTATATTTTTTTTGGTTTGATACACATGTCAGTTTATTTGGTTTCCTTTTCATTTAATTGTATTCAATTTAAAATTTTAATATCTATGTCTATGTTAAATTATATAAAAATGAAATATTTAGAGAGGTTTTAGCACCTTCACTAACCCTTCAGACTGCACTTATCCAAGCAGGCTATAATTAGGCTGTTTCCAAGTGTCATGAATAATGCTATAATAAATAACTTTGTACATATGTTGTTTCCTATTTATATTTCTTTACACATTCTTGGTTCATAGGACAAATGCATACATAATTTTTCAGATGTTTCCAACTTTTCCTCTACAGAATTTATACTATTTATTTTGCATTTATACTATTTTGAATTTTGAGTGACAATGAATGAAATTTCCTTTTCCCTATGTCTTATCAACATAATGTGTTATGAGTTTTCAATTTCAATTGCCAAACTCAGAGGTCAGAAATTGCATTTCAGGGTAGTTTACTCAATGTCCAAATAAGTCAAGTAGTGCGCAATATTTTATATATTAAACTATAGGTTCAGAACTACAATCTACATTCTTCCTGATTTTTTTATTTTATGGTGCTTATTCTGATTAACATATTAAGTGAAATTTTCATGATATGGGACGGTGCTACCAACTCAACGTTAGTAGTTAAAGGAGATTCATAAAATTACTGAGCTGTTAATATTTCATATTGGATCTACTGGATCTCTTCTTTGAAGATACTATAAAAACCTGTATCCCTGAAGTTGCTAAATTATAACTACACAAGAAACCAATGTGAGTAGGCAACCATATCATTGGAACATATATCTGCTACTCATATCATACATTTATATTGAAGATTAAAGTGGAGAAAACTTTCATTAATGTTTACTTGCTAAGAATGACTGCTCTAAACAACCATATTATAACCACATTACATCTAAAATAAAATTGTGATGCAGAATTAAATACAATTAAAAAAAAAAAAAACAAGTCTCTGCTAGTTACATAATCTTCAGAGTGCCAAGCATGGAATGATGAAGCTGAGACTGGATCTGAGATCTGTTTTTAATTCTTACATTCTTTCTCAAAACTACAGTTGTGGGTAAATATGATACTGGTAAATCTGAAATGAGAAGATGCTGATCTTTTATTAAAATTTTCCCATGATAAAAAAGTAGATAACCGTAATTTTTAAAAATCCACATTTGGGACCTATAGTACAATAAGACTTTAAAAAAATGGCCTAACCCAAACAATGATAAGTGATTACGTCGTTAAATTATCCTGCATGACTATAAAACAAGGATGAGTAGCTAGGGCCCATGAGGCATCATCCACCTCCAGTCAGGCACTTGGGGGCAGTAGTGTTCCTCTCATCCTGTGTTGTCCTAAGAATTCACTGTGTCTGCTTTGTCTTCCTAGGGTTTTTTTTACATTGATAAACTTTACAGTACAATAACTGATCACTTTTATGTCCTCCCCTGATAAAGATAAACCTTACATACTTACTATGAAATTAAAAGAGACCAACCTATCCATTTAATTTTTCACCAAAATACTTACACTTATGGCACAAATGCAGGAACTAGCTCTCTAGGTAATTTAGAAGGAAACAATAAAAAGTCCCCATGTATATCATAGAAAAAAACCCACAAATTCTGAAAAATGTACAATAAAACCTAAGACATCAGATCATGAAGAAAAATGAAATTTACTCTGTCATAAAAATATGAAATTGTGAGAACATACAATTTTAACTATATAACAAGGACTACAGTATTAGGTAAAACTCAGTAAAGTGAGAAAAATACAGAAACTGTACTACCTTTAATCCCATTTGTATTTGTAAATATATTTAACATGTTTTACCAATTTTACATAATTTAAAAGTTACTTTTAAAAGTAATATTGTATAGATCATTTTAAGAACACAGTATTTTATTTCATATGTATGCAAAGCTACCTTAAATAAGGAAGTGGAATTATTGAAATTTTTTCACATAAATCTTGTTCAACATAACTCTTGTGTGCTTGATATTTAAAATTTTTTTATTTCTCTATTTTCATTTTGATTTTTTAAAATCTTTAGTTCTACTCTTCAATTATTGATGATGAAAAATGAAATAGTAACATTTGAATGAAAATTACATTGTAAATATTTAAATAAATAAATCGAAAACAAAATCAACACTAACTGATAGTAACTAGTAATGTTTCATGGATACCTCCAAAATACTCAAGTCATTATACTTAGAATTATATTTTCCTCTCTTACATACTGGTTTCTGCTCTACAAATTGAGAAGGAAACATACAAATTTTTTTCTGTTTTTTTTTTAATGTTATTAGCATTTGTAATCTCAACACAAAAATACACATGCTGTCATCATTAAAAATAAACAATGTTTAGTGGTTAAAGTATAAATAACATATCAGTTTGTAACAGTTCTTAAAGTCTCATCTTCATATGATGTATTATTTTTCTGACAGCTCCCACTTCACATTATTCTCAGGTGCTTCCCAGTTACAATTTGCTCACTAACATTCTATAAGTTTAAAGGATTGGCAACCTCTTATATAAGTACAAAGGATATACATATATAACAGTAGTGGTTTGATTTGCTGCATATGGATGGCATACAAGCAGATCAAATGATATTTAGCCGCTAGCATTATATTCAGATATCTAGAAGAGCATTATCTGCCCTCCCTTTATAAATGGGAAAATGTCATTATTTTCAGGCCAAAGAGAACTTGAGAAATGTCTCAATAAATAGGATAGTAATGGATTCAAACAAACTCTGTTCCTTCAGAAGAGTTCTAAATCCCACTTCTCTATAACCCATCATGTAAATCATTATAAATGACCACCTCCCTTGATCATCTCATATCTCCTGCTGATTTTCCAAACACAGCTAAAATTTCCTTACTGAAATAGAAGAAATTTTAACCATTGTCTGATCATGAGCTTTTAAGGGGGGGGAAAAAAAAAGCTATAAGATTGAAGCAAACAAAATGAGGGAATTATCTATAAATCTAATTCATAATTACCCTCCAAATCAGAGTACTGGCCCCTTGCAATCTCTTTTCCTATTACCACTGCATACATCAGTGCTGGACCCAGCCAAGAACATGCATGACAAGAACAAGAATTATATGTTAGTTGCAAGAGATCAGCCACTACAATATACAGAGAGATAGCTCTCCTGACTCTGATAATGTTCTTAATTTAGTAACATAAAGAGAAGACTTTTACCCAAAGATTACATGTTTTACTGGCTTAAGTGAAAAAATAGTTGGGATAGTTGCACTTGTTTTCTCCAGAACCATGGGAAAACACATTTAGATAAAAAATAACTGGTTTTATCTGTTTGATCATGAACAACAGATATCATCAAATTCCCACAGCAGAATTTAAATGTATATTAATATTTTGAATATGCAATCTGATATACTGACTTCTCTATTACTGTGCTATCATCTAATTTCAGAGGCCTATGCTCTGCCAGTTTCAATGAAGAAAATTCTTTCCAGTATGTACAAAGCAGAATTTAGTGGATGACTTCTTACAACATGGAAGAATGGAGAGTTGAGGATGGACAATACTCTTGCTACAAACACACAGAGATTCTGATGAAATCACGACCTAAAAAGATGCAATCCTGAGAAAACTAAGGGAAAAATACAGGAATGAAATATAAATTGATAAATTAAGAATCATGGTGTTTGGGGTTGATATGTCAGAAAACATAAAATTCAGATCTGTATAATACGGGCAGTAAGTGCTAATGCTGAAGTTTAATGTCTGTGCAGCCACAGGAGGCTGATGAGATGGATAAAATTTCAAAATATTCACTACCAAACAAGACAAAGGGTAAATAAATCATTATTAAGAAAGGGGGAAAATATGGACTGAATATGAGTATAATAAATCAAATGAGAATTGAAAATGAAAACTATATTTAAAAATTCAATTATCCATATCTTGAGTCTGCAAACTTTAAAGCTCTCTGATGCCTTCAAACATGTATGTTTAAAGCTTTTTCCACCTTTTCCAGTGACTTCCAGGTTTCCTGTCATTGTGGGAATAAAAACTAATGGATACTTCTGTATCTCCCAACATACGGCCTTGTGAGGGATTTTCTTAGGTACAGTCAATTTGGGTAAGTTTCATAAATGATTATCTAAATAATTTGAATCATCATTTCCAAGGATACATTTGACCTAAGGTTGGAGCTCTTATGTACTGGATGTATAAGCATTTTACATGTCGTCTACACATGAAGCTACATGGGTAATGGAGTTGTCCACACTGTTTACACAATCACCCTCTTATTTTATGTGGATTTCACAGAGCACTGCACCAAAAACAGTTCTGAACTGCTCTCAATAACATCTCAATAACATCATCATTCCAATAAGGGTGTGGTTAGACACATTTTGACTCATCTCAACGGTTAAGATTTAATCCAAGGTACAAGTGAGTACTCCACCATGTGTCTGAAATCACATATATATATAATACAAAGATGACTTTGAATTAATAGGTCCATGTCACTAAGTAAAAGTATTATAGATATTATACAACTTCAAAGTTATTAGTAGTTATCATATCTTTTATGTAGTTTTAACTGCTTAGTATACCAATCAATGAAGGTGCAATCACCTCATATAATGTTAATCTTATATATTAATATAATAATTTTCAAATGTAAGAGGAAGGCACATAACTAAAATTAGCTATGCATAAAGGATTATGGCTATTCCTACCAGAAGATCTAGTGATTGTACTATCTTTAGGATAATTAATTTGGTAATTTGATGGAGTGCTGTTTCTCCATTTGTAGGCCTTGCTTCTGTTGGTTTTAGTCTACAGAAATTTTATTTATTATTTATTACTGCCAGCATTTCCAGATTTACATGATCTATTCTTAAAGTCAGCAATATTAAAGAAGAAAGATTTTCTTCTTCCTCTGACTTTAGAATGTAGAATGATAATCTGCGTGTTCCAGTTGCCTTACTCATATCCACACAGACCACATGGAGAAAAGCTTGAACCACGGCTGGAATCTTGGTAGAATAACTTATGATCCTACCAGAATAGGAGAAGACGGAAGGCCTGAGAGGAGCAACTCCAAAACCATTTCACACTTCCCTCCATATCATCTGTGAGGTTATCATGAAAAATTTTTCATCACATCCCAGATTCTGATGTGGTGTTGGGGCTCTCTGTCCACCCCCCATTCAGAAGAAAGCTTTAGTATATACAATCACTTAGCATGCAGTCTAGAATGGGCTCCTCAGTGACGGGGTATCCCAAAACTCAAGATGTCTTTTGTTTTGTGTTATTCCTCTTTGTATGGGATAAGAAACATGGGGAGCTGGCATCTTAGGCTTATCTTTCTTCCTATTGTCTATGTAAACAATAAACTGTCTAATGCAGTAATCGTTGTTTTAATATATCTTTACCAGTTACATCAGTCAGGCATTGGTCTTAACTTGTTTTATGTGTACTTCACACAAAAATCAAATGACCTTGCAGGCTGTTATGGAAAGAGAAAAACTTTTCATGATGTAGAGGAGAAATTTAAAAACTACAGAAGGTGGAAATATTAAATTCTAACTAAGATATATCTTAGCTAATTATACCTTTTTTTCTTTTTTGAGCTTTTTGAAAGATCCCAGATACTTCTTCTATATAAGCCATTTTCTATTGCTAATGTAACAAATAGCACAAATTTATGGCTTAACACAACATAAATCTATTATCTCATAGGTCTGTAAGGATAGAAGTCAGCTGTCTCTCTGGGCATGATCTTCTATTTCCAAAGTCAACAGCAATGCATCTCTCTGATCATTCCTCTGTCACTCACCACGTCTGAAAAAGCATCTTTGTCTTTAGTACTCATATGGTTAGATTTGTCCCATCCAGATAAGGATAATCCAGGATAATGTCCCCATCTGACAATGCTTAATGTAGTAACATCTACAAAGCCCTTTTGCCCTATAAGTTAACAGTCACAGGTTATAGAGATCAGGCTGTGGAGATCTCTGGGAGGGCACTTTACTCTTGCCATCAGAAATTGCTGATATCGGGCTCCTTGCTCAGTGGGGAGTTTGCTTCTCCCTCTGACCCTCTCTGCTCTTATTCTCTCTCTCTCAAATAAATAAAATCTCAAAAAAAGAGAGAGAGAAAGAAATTGCTGATAGAAGTACTCAATTCTTTAAAAAATATTTGTAGTTATGCTTGCTAAACTTAGAATGCTAGTGGGAGAGGATAAAATTAAAATTGAGCCCACATTCCCAGCAGCCATGGTAGAAACAGTTAGTTTGAGCAGTTGCTATCTGCAACCATGAAAATCAAAATATCATGGTCATTACTAAAGGCAGAAGAGCAGATGGACCATTCGGAACCCAGAGAGTGGTCTAAAATGCAGAGATTTGACTGAAATTATACGGCTCCCAAAACAAAATCAATAGGCAGTTAAGTAACTAAACCACATGCTACCAAGTAACTGGCAAAACTCAGAGTTTATAATAAAAAAAAAAAATCTAGGTCACCAAGTGAACCACAAAGCTCTATAAATCATGACCCTGTCCTGTTTCATACCTATGCAAAAAAAATCTATGGACTCTGAAAAGGTTAGGTGAGTCTCCTAAGGAATTCTTTCTTGAATCATACATATTGGCAGAAAACATTGATCTGCTCCTTCCCTAAAGGAAACTGTCACTCAATAACCAAGTAACTGACCCCAAATTAACCCCAGTTCCAGCATGTGACCTTAATCCACAAGGCTGAATAAAGCCTTATCAGGTAATAAATGGAGTTATTACTCAAGACCTCATCTTAACCTAAGTTGTCCTAAATCAATCTATGCATATTTACTCATTCCCTGAGGGCAGCCACACACCAAAGTATGTCACATTATGACATCCACAGAAAATGACAAAATTGGTATTGGATTTAAGATTGAAAGAATAAACGGTTCATATAGCCTTGGGTAACAAGCTGGGAGTACTGGCTTCCAAAGACTCTACTCCATACATTAAGGGGATCAATATCACAGGACCTTACTACACGGCCACAGCAAACCAGAGTGCTGGAGCACACTAGCTGTAAGATTCTGCTTCAGAAAATAACTGGAAACTGATATGTTCAGCACCAGCAGAATCCTGAAACTGGCATCCGTCAACCATGTTTCAATAAAGGTCATGGTAGAAATGGGTAATATTACGTCATGCCTGTAACACACAGGCATGTGTGTTACAGGCATGTGTTACAGGCTACACCTGTAACCACCTCTGCTAAATATATGTCACCAGCAGAACTGATATTCATTTAATATAGAGTATATGAAGTTCTAATTGCCTGCATCCATTCTGATCTGCCAACATCAATTTGAATGTTTAGTGTCTATGCTCAACCTTGTATTGAATACATTTAATATCAGCCCTGCCACAAACAAGATATGGAAAACAAAGGTGCTCTATTTTTTTATACATCCCTTTTAGTTATTTTTGACTAAATAAAATTTTAAAGTGATAGGGCTTAAGAATAACACTGGAAGTGTTAATCAAGTCATGTCTTCCACAGAGATGATATCCTGAGCACATTCTCTTTACTAGAACAAACTAATATGATACCTGAAAGTTGGAATACTATTATTAATCTGGTCAATGTAGGTTTCTCTATAGCAGATGTGAAAATACAGGAAACCTCATTTAACATGAGTCAGGAAGCCATGAAGGGGGAACTCTTGCATACCACCATTTGCTCTAAATAGTATACTTCCCACTCCTGAGCAGGAAGAAGTTTACTTTACCAGCAGGAGGAAAAAAGAATTTCTCCTTGCCCAACAACAGCTTCACCAACAAGCCCTCAGCGAAACAGCCCCTCCTAGCTTCTTCCTTTCCTCTATAAAGACAAACCCCTTTCCTTTGCTCTCCTGAATTGCAATCCCTCTGCTATTCCCAAATAAATGAACTTGCTGGTAAAAGAGCTGACTTTTTTTTTTTTTTTTTTTTTAAAGGTCAGTTCAGGGATCTGCAAACTATAGCTGTGGGGCAGTCTGACTTGTTGTTTCTGAAAATAAAGTTTTATTGGAACACAGCAAAACCCATTCATTTACATCTTGTCCATAGCTGCTCTTGTATTGCATTATATTTGCAAGAGTTGTCATGAATCACAAAACTTAAAATACTTATTTTCTAGTACTTTACAGAATGAGTGTAGCAATCTCTGGTTTATATCAACAAGCAGAAAGGAATAGAATACTGCTTTCAGCAGGCAAGAATTAAAGCGTCTTTTTGGTTTCTTTTTGTAGAGATACTGATTTGTTTCTCTTCCCCAAATAATACAAAGAGATTTCTACCATCTTATCATTGTAAATGATATTACATTGGTTTCTTCTATTGATGACACCATGCTGATATAACTGGGAAAAGGGGAATAGTTGGCACTTCAGATGTTTTTGTAGTTCACTTGCATGGCACTGGGTACAAACATAGTATCAGAAATGCAGAGCTCTACCATTTCAATGTAGAATCTTACTGGCATCCTAAAAAAAGAGAAACTTTCCTGGTTGGCCCAGTATACAAAACCTATATTAAACAAATTAATGAGATTCATTTGGCACACTGAGATACTATATAAAGTTTACAGCAATTTGTTATTTTAATTATTTTATTCATCAGTATAAACACAAATACTGGATTACTTTGGCTTGGAGAATATTAGCAGAGGTATTGTAGACGAGTAAATAAATTGTGAATTAAGATGAAAAAATGTTGTGGAAGGCTTAGAAAGAAATCAAAAACTTCCAACTTCAAGGAATTTCATGCAAGCAATTTATTCTATAAATTAAAATAAAATTTAAAAAACTGGGAAATTCCAATAATACAGATACTCTTTACTCTCACATTAGTTACTATTGGCACATAAATCCCAACCCTTGTCTATTACTCCACAGTGTTTAACAAGACATACCACAGATGCCAAACCTAAGCTTAGATATGTTGGATGTTCATATACTGGAATTAGAAGAAAAATTGCTAACTAGACCATAAACTGGAAATCTCACATTTATGTGGACATATCTTACGAGTCATTACATCAAAGCTATGAGGAGTAGGAGGCTCTTGTGGCAGAGGACATACAATGACCAAATACTCTTATTACATCCACTCATCATTCCCAATATTTTGATGCAAGCTGAAGATCCCAGAATAAAACATAAAGTTGGACAGTGGAAATAAAGTATAAATCCCTGGACTGTTTTTATTTTTTTATTTATTTTTTTTAAATAACCATCACGTTTAGGTTAATGCTAAAATAAAATTTCGCTATTAAAGAATACAGAACACATTTTCTATACAACTGAAATCATGGTCCATAAAATACCTAACCAAAATATATTAATTTGAAATTCTGACTATGGATGACAATTAGGCCAGAGTTATTTTAAATAAAAAAAATGAAATGAGATCCTGATTCTGTTACCAACAAAATACATTCATTAATTCTGGTTTCTACTTCAGTGAATTTAACATGACCATCAGAATTGGAATGTGAATAATTTATGGTACAACATATGTTTGGTTGGACAAATTTAGTATCATCTATGGCTTTTGCTATTGTCCATTGACCATGGGTGTCTATGATATAAAACATTTCAAGTATATAAAATCAAATCAGATGGCTGGCAAAGTTGGGTAACAAAAATCTGAGCATTAGCTTTCCAACTTAATATGACATTATTCCTCTCAACTAATCAATTATATCCATTTACTAGGGAAATTTTAAATTATATTATTTATATATACTATGTATATATATATATACACACACACACACACACACACACACACAGTATATATATATAGACTATATATATATAGCATATATTAGGTTCTCCTGAGAAACTCCAGAATTTTGGTTTTAATCATCTCAACTATTCAAAGTTTCTAATGAACTTGGGTAGAAAGCTATCAAAGTCCCATTTACAAACTGCTAAAATTTAAGGTAGGTTCTATTTATACATCACAAGGTCTTGTTCCTTCTATCCTTGTATCAAGCATGCCTAGATATCCTCAAACTCACATAAAGTGAGCCTGCACTATTAACTTTATTTCTGTTTACCAAGGGCTTATCTCACTTTCTTGATGACTCAACCAGTTTCCATTTGACAAATAAAAACTAATAGAAAAATTGTGTTAGGGCTAATCCTTTCCAGAGTTCTTCCCCAGAATTTAGAGAATCCAAATCTTTACCCTTATTTTTTGACCTGCTAAAAAACAGACTGATCATAACCATGATGCAGCTAACTGCCTAATACGAAGAAATACCACTCCTAGTACACTTGCTACAGTTACACTATCTTTAGCAGAGTTAAAGAAGGCAAGATGATTTTTCCACTTACAGAAAAAACAAACAAAACAAAACGGCTCCAACGTATCTTTAGTTTGTTCTGAAATCTACATTACTGGTCATTCCCTAGCAAGCTAGATCACAGATCAGTTTTATTTCCCCAGCTCAAATTTCTTCTTTCTTTCCTTTTTCCTTCCTTTCCTTTCCTTTCCCTTCTTTCTTTCTTTCCTTCCCCCCCACCTTCATTCCTTCATCATTCTCCTCTACATACCAGCTCCTATATTCATCTACTCATCTTCTTCTTAGACTTCATTATCTAGTAGCCTTATCAGGTCATCTTATATAACACAGGATATAATTGTTCAGAATTACCACAAATTTCTTTAGTAAAGGCTTCATAATCTACTCACAACTTATTTTCCAAGTCTGAACTTTGACCTTGTTACCTTAGACCTCTGCCATTCTCCTTTCATCCAATAAAACTCCCATTAACTCTCCAAAACAAGACCCAAATTATGTCCCTACTGAAATATTGATATCATATGTTGAATTTGACACCAGGACAATTAGTAGGCAAGTCTTCTCAATGAACTCATCTTTTTGTAATAATTACACATTTGTTATGGCCCCTTTATTGTTTTGTGGTTATGTTACTTCTAAATGTGTATACACATACACATAATAAAAAAGTAGGAATGTTAAAGAGAAACCATAACCCTTAACCTGGGAGGTAGATCAAGTTTACACAATATATTTTTTCTTAACTAACAGAATTTATGTTTGACCACTTTACAAAGAAATGTACACAGCTTTCTTTCTGCTCATTTTAAGCAATCACAACTCAGTAAATCCACAAAATAGTACTTTCCTAAAGAATACTCAACTCAGGCCAATAGTCAGATATGTGCTGGCTATATTCTTATTTAGGTTTCCGTCTGTCAATTCCTAATTATATAACAGTCTGAAGCAAATCCACTTTAACTCAAAGCTTTTATTGTGGCACATTATTTATCTTCTCTGGTTTGATTTCTAGATCTGGTTTCTTCTCCTGAGCTTCACACTTGCAAACACTGTGAAACCAATAATTGAGGAAGTTTTTCCACCATCATTTAAGATTGTTCAACAAAAACAACTTGAATAGACCAGTACTTAAGACAATTCAAGTATGGCTATTGAGCATCTATCATTAAAACAGATCTCAAGCTTCACAGATGAGCTAACTTGCAAAATAAAATATCTTTTCTATGCTAGTCCACAGAAAAATATGGAAAGCTCACCAACTTATTTTACAAAGCCAACACAACCTAGCAAGACCTAATAAAGGCAGCAAATGCTTGTGCCCATGTATGAACACACAAACTCTAGACCAATTTTATGTGTGACCATAGAAGCAAACATCTAAATATAATAGCACACGCATTCCAACAGTATGTTAAAATAATAAGCAATACAGATTGTTCTAGAAATCCAAGAATAATTCAACATTGGGAAATTTATCAACACAGTTCAGTGCATCAATTATTGAAAGAGAAAAAAAAGTGAGTTTATAAATACAGAACTAAAAACATCTGAAAAATTCATCAGTCACTCCTTATAAGAATCCTAAACAGAAGGAAACTGACTAATTGTGACTTTTAATTTGAATATTGGACCAGACTGTTTATAGAGAATATTTTGGGGACAATTGGGAAAAAAAGAAAAGAAGAGAGAGAAGAGAAGAGAGAAGAGAATAAAGAGAGAAGAACAGAACAGAAAAGAGAAAAGGGAAGGAGAGGAAAAAGAACAGGAGATTGTTCACACCCGAGATCTAGTGTTCCCTGTCTCAGTTGATACTGACTAAATCTTGTGTACTACAGCTGTGAAATGCAAGGTAATATAACAAAAACATATTTAAACATTGAAATTGATTTATCATTTATTTATAATTTTGTAATTGATAACTTTGCAAACAGGTACTAATTTCTCCTAGCTTAACTTTACGACATACATTTTTTAATAAACGTGGCAATTTAAAACAACACAGATCTGCTATCTCATTGTTCTCATGAGTCAAGGGTCAGTCTGGCATAGCTGAACTGTGTTCTCTTCTTGGGGCCTCACCAGACTGTGGCCAAGGAGTCAGGTAAGCTATATTCTCCCCTATCAGCTTCTTTAGGGAATTCTGTGCCCCCAAGCTCACTCAGGTTATCGGCAGCATTCATTTCCATGTCTCTCTGTGGCTGAAGGCCCTGGCTCCCTGCTGATCATTCGCTGAAAGCTGCTCATCTCCAAGAGGTTAACATAGTTCTTGCCACATGGCTGTCTCTGAAGCTCTCTGACAATATGGCAGCTTCTTTTTCAAAGCCAGTAAGAGAAACTCTCCCCCTTCAGGAGGACCCACTCACACTAGGAAAGGTTTCTGTTCTATTCAGGATAATGTCCTATTGAGTAAGTATAGATCAGCTGGTCTGGGACCTCAATTACATTTGCAAGATCTTCACATCTTTATCATATAAAGTAACCTTGTCGCTAGACTGGCATTCCATCATTTTTATGGGTCTTACCTGCACTGAATGGGATCATCTCAGAATTCTGCCTACCACAGAGGATTTAAAATATTTAAGCAAATTAACATCAAATAGACCTGAAACTTAAAACTGAAAACTGTAACACCTTTGTTAAATACTCATCTAGACCTACATGCAGGACAGTAAACCTCTCTGAAACTCAGTTTCTTAATTTCAAAAATTAGAAGTCTACATCAAATGAATACAAAGGTCACTCTTTGTACTTAGATTGTGCTGACACTTATAATCTTAGTAACTCGGACAACTCGCTTCCCAATTATACTGTATAAATATGGTGGAACTACATTTAGCTTCAGTAAATATTATGGTTCCTTAAGTCACAGGCCACATTGCTAAGACAGAAAATAACTTCTTAAAGCAATGTGGCAGGTCACACAATGGCAATTATTTCTCATTTTTAAGTTTCACACTGTATTTGAAATCAGTTTCTTAAAACTGCAGAAAGTCTTAATCTAAACTGACGAAATGTTAAGATATAATGGAGTAATTTTTTCAAGTGCTGAAAATCATAACAGTAAAACTGTTCTAATGTGTTAACTTAGCAATTAGAAGTCAATTAAATCTATATAATGCTTGAGGTTTTCTCTATATTACAATGGTTTTGCAACAGATTACACATTAATTGCATTTGAAGACAAGAAAAAAGGAGCTGCTTTTTGCCACATTTTACAGTACATTTTATTTTTCTTAATAATTCTGTTTTAATCACACAGACATATACCTATATTGTACATCCATATCCATATGTATGCATATATTATGTATATACAAAGACATATAAATCTAGTTCACCTATTAGATTGAAGGCACTTAAAATAATGAATATACTACCAAAATATAAAGCAGCATTTGAAAAATTAATATATTTCACGGGTAAAACATCTATTGTTGTTGCATGTCTGTGTTTAACCAAGTATAGCTGGTAATTTAACGCATGTTTCTCCAGTGTGAAATAATAAAAACAACAGTATATGAAAGGAATTTCAGTGGTTGTCAGCCAAATGCAGCTGCTATCTATGTCCTTAGGTCTTCCATCCAGAGTCAAAGGAAGGCCCCTCTCAAAACTCAAGGTCATTACCCAGGCTATTATCCCATTTTCTCCCACAGCATTGATTTTTCTCTTTACATGTTCATTCCTGTCTGCCCACAAATATCCTGTTAGCTTTCCCACGTTGAAAACATCAGTTCTTATCTCCTCTTCCTCCACCAGCTTTGCCTTGTTCTCAGTTTCCCTTGATAACAAAATGCTTTGAGTTCCCAGATTTTAATCCTTCTCATTCTCCACTAACACCACTCTAGTCAGGCTTTTCTTCTGAACCTGCTCAGCAAGTCACTTACTTTAATGTGCAACTTCCCAGTCCCCGTTATTACCTGATCGATCATTAGTATTTGGTGTAGGTGGGTATTGTCCTTCTCTTTTCTTCTCTTCACTTCCAGGACAGCATGTTCTTTTGGTTTTAATTTCATCTTAATGTACCTTCTTTCTCTGTCTCCTTTGCCATTTCCTCCTCTTTTGCCAAACATCTCTATGTTGGAATACCATCAAATCCCGCATGCCTCCACTGCTGAAAATAATGTGGTCCATTGACCTCCATGGATTTAAATAGCTAAATGTACAGCTTCGTCTTAAATTTTTCGAACTCCAATGACTTATTGAACATGAACCTTATATGGCTGATAGTCACCTCAAATTTCACATTTTCAAACTGACCCTATAATCTTCACTCTCACAACCTGTACCACCTACAGTTTTTTCGTTTGTCTTGGCTTGAATAACCATGGTATCTGCATGAAGCTAATTTATTTAGGAGTGTGATCCCATACAGCATGATTGCAGAACAGGAGAACTGCAATGGATAGGCTGAGATTTAATCAGAGATGGTACCTAGAACTATGTGGGAAAAGGAAGCCCATTATATTGTGGGGCCCATATAGAGTCTCTACCTTGTTTCATGTTCTCAGGGAAAAAGCATCAGGCTCGAGAGTGGCTGCTCTCCAAAGGCTAAATCATGATCTCACTTGCTTTTGAATATTTATTTATAGTTTTGAGAGACAGAAAGAGAGAGAGAGACAGAGAGACAGAGAGAGAGAGGGAAGGACACCAAGCATGAGTGGGAGGAGGGGCAGAGGGAAAGGGAGAGAGAGAATCTCAAGTAGACTCCCCACTGAGTGTGAAGCTCAATGCAGGGCTCAATCTCACAACTCTAAGATCATGACCTGAGCCAAAATCAAGATCCCAACCCTTAAGTGAAATTCCTTGAGTGACTGAGCCACCCAGGCACCCCTTCGCTTGGTTTTTGAATGTTTCTCTGTGGCAAATGTTCTCTGATAGGTAATACCCTGAAACATAAAGGCATGCATACTTTGTTTCCATTCTCATGTTCCTATATACATGTTTCTCCCACAGAAATCCCTGATTCAGAACGTCCAGTCATTTTCCTTCTGTACTTTGGTCAAGCAGCTGTGCCACTTGCCACTCCTAAGTTCTGTCTGTCTTTATTCCAAACAAAGTGAATACTATAGTCCCTTGCACATAGCATGGATTTTAGGTCATATCTTAAAAGAATTTTTAAGGCAGTGATAATCTATTCATTATTAGCCTCAATGTATTGTTTTGAACCTTCTAAACAAGAAGTACAATGTTTTCTCCTCATTCAGTTGAACACGCAGAACTCTCATGAGGCTACATATTTGAGAAGATGAAGAGGTATCAATACTGCTGAAAGAAATGCCACAGGAGTCTGGGATATTTGACTTCCCCGCTATAAATTAGATGGCTTATAAATAATAGAAATATATTTCTCACAGTTCCAGAGAAATATTCTAGCAAGTCCAGAATCACAATGCTCGCAGACTCAACTTCTGGTGAGAGCCTGTTCCTAGTTCATAGATGGCTGTCTTCTTGCTATGTCCTCACATGGTGGAAAGGGTGAGGGAACTCTCTGGGGCTTCCATTATAAAGGCACTAATCTTCTTCATAAGGGGTACACCCTCATGACCTAATCACTTCTTAAAGTCCCCACATCCTCACCTTGGGGGTTAAGATTTCAACATGTAAATAATGGGGACACAGACATCCAGACCATAGTACTGATCATATAATTTAATTGGCCCAACTGATCTGGTTAAGTCTGATCTTGACTGTATCATTTGACAAGATACATTACTGCTATATTTTCCTGGCATTATGACTCAGGGGATCTGATAACTCCCTGCTCATGATGGACACTTCAGGTGTCCCACAGTCAAGCATTTAGTTTCTATTAAGGCCCAGAAAAGAACCAGGTAATATTTTCAAAACAGGAATTATTTCTCTGCCAAAATAAAACCATGACCTTTTTTTCCCTCTTGTGTCTTCCTTGAAATTATTCTATTGTCTTGCCAGAGACTTTCATACTGTATTCTTACACAACACAAATATGTCTGGCACCAATGGTTCAGGGATATCATGTGGCCTAGGTAGTAGGGTAGGTGGGAGAGTTATTTTTGTTTGTTTGTTTGTTTTGGGATCCACTCAAAATTGGCAGCCTTTAATCAAAAGAAAAAAAGAATGTAGATAGTGTTCCCAAGAATGGTATTTATTAACCAGTGTGGAGTTTCTTAGTGTTAGGTATATAGTCCAAAGTTTTTCTTAGAGGAAATGTAATAGAATGGCCCAAATCATGATACTCTAAAATATTTTACCAGTTTAGAAGAGTTTTTTTTTGTTTCTTTTACCTTGACAAGCATGTATCTTAATAGGAATCTTTTATAAATGCTACATTCTGTTTGCTATTTCTAATTAGCATGATGTCATCATTATAGCTAAGAGTGTGAATATTGTACAGAATGTCAAAATTTTAAGATGTATTTTATGTGGAAAGAGAGCAAGATAATTAATATAGTTTCATGGCATGATTATAAATGTATGCTGTTGTCCTTTGCACATAAACTATTTTTAATTTCATGATTGATATTTAAAAGGATGCATCTGTCAGATCAATAATCATATACTAAGTAGATTTGTTCTAGAAAAGATACCATTTCCAACACAAGATGCCTAACTGAAACTATCAAGTAGTTAGATTTACTCTACTGTACCCACATATACCACAGTCCACCTTGCCTGTGCAGGAGCCTGACAGAGGGGTGGAGTCAGATATGATAGGGTCCACTACCCTGAAACCTTAAGGTTTACAGTTGTCATCCTAATATGATTTACAATTCCCTTCGTAGGTTGTAGTGAAATTATTGCTCTTCCAAATGGATCCCTCCTACCATAATAGCTTCTCAGATCTGGAACCAATGTGAGCATTCTGCTATTGTTAAGTATCTGTGGCAATAACTCACTGGAGATTGAAAAATAACTCTGGAATGAGTCTATGACTTACTAGACCCACTATAAAGCAAACCTGACTCAAACACCACAGCATACCCACAATCTATCTGTTCTTATTTTAACCGCAGGAATCTGATGGGGCTTGGGGCCACCTGGTATTATTGTTAATTTAAATTCTGTATATAGTTCTTAAAAACTATTATTAAGTATATAATAATTATTTTTCTTCAGAGTTACTGTTGTAAATAGCCGAACATCCCTCTGAGGAAAAATCATGTTGTTGTTTTGTCTGTTTGTTTAGTCCACTTACAGTGTCCTTCCTCAGGAAACCAGTTCTCTTCAAACAACAGGCTCTGGATCTCTGACCGGTGTTCTCATAATGCCGTACTAGATCTGGTCCACTTATTATCACTTCAGTATGTTGGACTGCTGCCTCCCATGCTAACTCTTCTCCAGCCACACTGTGCCTAAGCAGCTTCTTGAGTGAGCCTAGGCAAGCTTCTACCTTAAGGTAGTGGCACTATTTCTTCTCCCTTAAAATTTTTCCCAAAGATATACACATGTCTCTCATTTTTATCAATTTCTGACTCAAATATTACCTTCAAATAAAGCCAACTATGATCATTCTATATAAAACTGAAAACTTATCTCCAGACCAACCATCCCTGATCCTCATTATCTTGTTTATTATTTTCCAAGCATACATCAATCACCTACTCATATATTACTGACTTACAAGGTTTAATTATCTATATTCCTTTACTATTATGCAAATTCCATTAAAGAAGAGATCTTTGCTTCTTTTGTCTATGTCCATATACGAAGTGCACTGATACAATGATATACAATGCTGTATCCCAAGTACTGTTGTGAAAAGAGCTTAAAACAAATAGTTGTTAAATGAAATAACTATTTTATTTGAATTGTAGTGGTTTATTTTCCTGTATTAATAAATCTGTGCTTTATATCAGGATTGCCATTGTCCATTTTACTGTGACTACAACCAGAGTTGTAGTCACAAGTCCCTTTTTTCATTCTAAGAAGCTCTTATTTTATCTAACTGCCTTTTGAAACCATTTAAATATATAAACCTAATATATAACATCCCTATTATAAAAACACATCTATTTGTTTTACTGAAATTGACATACTTTTATGGGTATAAAATACTGGATATTTGGTATTTCAAGTAGGTAAGGGGAATTCTTGGATAATAGGATTATAAAGGAGAAAGGTCAAGTTTTGACACCAGAAATTTTGCATTAAAATGGTCAGTATTCCTCAGCTGTGAATCCCAAGTGTATAAACCAGAAATCCTGGGCCTGAAAATTATACAATATCCCAATATGTATATATAAAAATAAGACAACTATTTTTATTTTATATGAAGAGTCTCCATTCGTATGATCTATGAAGGTGCTCTCCATTCCTTCATCACTTTTCAGTACATTATGATGTTTTGCATAACACTCTTTTTCCACCTCCATGGTGAGAATAGTAATCTTGGGCTTAGGGACATGCAATAGTACCCTCAGATATTAATCCTGCCTTAGTGATAAGAAGATAAAAAATTATCTTACAAAAATAGGATTAGAACATTGATAACTAGGTATAGAATGAAAAGAATACATGTATAAAAGAAAAAAGGTACTTGTTAAGTTATCAGTCATTGAACTGTAAAAGAATTTGGATTCTTAAGTGGGAAACCTCCCAAAGGGCCAGAATAGAAAGCATCACCTTTGTTTCCACTGTAACTTTTCTCTAACCTATTTTTTTTCCATTTCTTCTCTAAATTCTCCCCCAAATGTGGATAGAGAAGAAAAAGAAAGAAACTATAGATTTGTAATATCTGACACCATATAATTTACAAAACAAAAAGAATCTGAACTTCTTTATTTCATAGAAAAAGTGGTCGTGTGCTGTGGTGAGGGACTGGCAGTAATAGAAAGGGAAGGACCAAAGCAAGAGGGTTTGAAGGGTTTCAGACCCAAATCCTTTGAAGGGTTTCAGAAGTGTGATGATCAGGGCAAGAGAGGGAGGAAGATGACTATTCTGTTTGTAATAACCTTTTAAAGCCTAGAGCACATCCATAGAAGTCATTTTCAAAAGGCCCAGGCACTTATGTCTCGTAGTGCAAAAAAAAAAAAAAAGGAGGAATCTATTACTAAAAGCGCAACCGACATGGACATTTTCCTACTCTTGACATCTAACTGTACCCATTATTCTACTCTGGGATCCAGTCCTTTAAAATTCACTTACCTTCATTGACTTGTTAATGTCTAGTGGATTCCAGTATATTTTTGGTTCAATTGTGAGCAGTGAAAGTATTTGGATGTTTTCGGGTGTCTGTAGCCATCTGACAGTCATCTTTCATATACAGAAAATGGACAAACATATGGTAGAAAACAGCTACCTACCGATGATGATCTGGAAACACATGGTGTGCAAAATTCTTTGTTATTCTATTTTCAGAGGATACATTAAAAATGTCCTTAGTGCAACTGAGAAGGAAGTCCTGTCACCTGTGTTATAAAAATACACAGCCACTTGCCATACGTTGTGCTTCTGTTTATTCATTTCACTTGTGTGAGACAACCTTCCTCAATTTTGCCATTTAAGAAAATTGTGCTGAACATTCCATGCTCGTTTCAAATGGCATCTTCCTCACTAGAATAACTGAATTTATGAGCTCCTTGAAGGTGAGACTCATTCATTCATATAATTGTGTACGCATAACAAGCATTTGGTATATATTTGTGTCACGATCTAGTAAGACATTCTTGCATTTCTGTCTTAATTAATTTTTATGGTCTACCTACTGCCATAGGAATGTTCTAATAACACTAAGAAAAACTTGCATTCTCTTTTATATATTAGATTAAGACTTGTCCTTCTGTCCTCTTTATCCCAATCACTTGGATAAAAAAAAATATCGTGCCACTTTTTCATGCGTCTTTAAAATTATTTGTGTAAACACTATGGATATTGCATACCTACACACATGTGCACACAGACACATTTCCTATTACCAAATATCTTTTTCATCCTAGTTAAGCTCCTGTTAAAAGTTAATGACTCCGGGCACCTGGGTGGCTAAGTGGGTTAAGCCAGTTACTTTTGGTTTCGGCTCAGGACATGATCTCAAGATTGTGGGATTGAGTCCCACATCAGACTCCCTGCTCAGCACAGAGTCTGCTTGAGAATCTCTCTCTGCCCCTCCCCCCCACTCGTACACTTTCTCTCTCTCTCTCTCTCTCATTTCCTCTCTCTTTGAATGAATACAATCTTTAAAACAAATTTAAAAATAAAAGCTAACAGCTTTAATAGGTCAGGTGGTCTAACCCTAAAGTTAAGTTTTTGTTTCATAATGTTGCCTCCCTGCTTATGTATGTTTTTTTTTCTTTCCTGTAGAATACCACCCATAGAATTTTCAGGATGAGAACACAGAAATCTATGTGATTAACATATAGAAAACTTCGTTTTCTCATTCTACCTTCACCAAAGGAAATCTGTTTGCTTCTATATTCTCAAATGCAGGGCATGAAGAAGACAAACAAACAAAATAAATAAACAAAAACACTGAAAAATTATTTGCTTAAGCATTAGTTATAAGAAAAATACTCAGAAGTATACCAATATATATTTTTAAAGTAACTTTGAAGAACTAATGCTAAAAGCAGGTTTTTACACTCTTCCATGTATCTATTTCTAAGCCACTAATACCTAATCACACCTAGAAGGGTACGTTCCATGATATAGCAATTCTTTAAGACCAAAGAATGTCAGTTTATTTGCACAGACCCTCAAAAATCAACCTTCACACAGTAGAATGTTTTCACTTACTACCTATGTGCATTCGAAAAAGTTAGTTGACTAAGGAAAACCTTAGTTTCCTTAGTTTTCTAAGATGAGGCTAATAAATGCCTAGCCTGCTTGGATATAGTTACTATTAAATAAGTTTTCTCATGCATTTGAAACAGAAAAAAATAACCATTTTATAAAAAATAACAAATTAAAATATTTCATACAGTGTTAAATTAAAATAGACAAACTGAATGCTACCTACTTGTTTGGGTAGCAGCAGGCCCCTTTACCTCAGCATCAGGATTGACAGATTAGGAATGACTAAATCTCTGAAATTAGAAGCACTCTTACAAGAAAATATGTGAATGTGTCATATTTTGTCAAACAATGCAGTCCAAATCTTTGTCTCATCCTTAAATGTTACTTCCAATAGGAAATTCAATTTTTGAAATGATTCACAGGAGACCATATAGTTTTAAAGACATATTCTCTACCCTGGTGTCCACTGAGAGAGAATGACTGGGAAATTTAAGAGTCTGTTTCTCTTTGGGTTTCAAGAGGTCATCTTTCAGGTTGATTTTAGGTTCTGTAACATGTTGATAACAGCCTGTCTGAGTTGATGTGTCTACATTGATTTTCCTTTGGGTAAGCCACATACATATTGTGTGAAGTGAGGGTCCTTAGAGCACCCTACTGCACTTTTGAACAAATCACTGTTATTTTGGAGAAGAAAAATGAGTCATCAGACGTGTATCGCCAATACTCTGAAAATGTTACCACTTTTTAAAATTTTTGCTTTGATCAGGTACTTTGACAATGAACATCAGGAAATTTTAAAGTTAAAGAGATATATTTAGATTCTTTAATATTCTAGATAGGGGGATTTTGCAGTGGAAGAACAAATGTCCTACAAACAAAAAGAAAGTTAAAATTATATTAGCCTTTAAGATGAATGAAAAAAAAAATCCTGAATTTAAAATACTCCTTACTATTAGAACCTAACTTTTGAAATATGATAACAAAATGCCTTTTTACATATTTGGAATATATAGTTTTATCTTTACTGTTGATTTTCCTCAAAAAATAAGTGAGAAGAGGGATAGTTTTCGACATCTATATAGAAACAAACAAAACAACTATAAACCTGGGTCATGAGGTACAGATACCATTGTTCAACAATCAAGAAAACTAAAAGGAAATAGTAGGGATAAAAATACCAACACCATTGAGGCCTATAATTTAGAGCTTGTAAGAAAAGGCTTCTCAGAACACACAAAAGAGACAAAGCTTTTGTTCAAAAAGAGCTAAAGCTCTCAGTCTTTTCCTGTAGCCAGCACTTTCTCTCTATGATGTGGGAGTACATAATGTTTTAGAATCATTAAAGCAATGGAAATGTGAAAGTATCCTTTTGGAATTCTAGGAAAGTATTCTTCCTGCACTATAAAATTACCTTATTCATTATCATTCAGTGACTATATATAGCTCTCACACAAAATCCTTCTGGGTATGTTAAACTGAAAAGCATTTTGGTAATATCATATGAGTCCATTAACATCAGAGAAATCTGTGTTTATATATCTATTTTATTTTCCTTTATTTCTATCTATCTCTTCAGTAATACTCTTTCTCCTGTGAATTACTTCAAACTGGAGTTCTAGGATTTTCCTACCATTTCTTTGGATAATTCTCTATTACACCTGTAAAAATGTGATATCGACACCACAATTGTGATTTAAAATAAACTTGCCACTGTGGCAATGACTTTAAAATAACATTTCCAACTGAAAAAGCATTTTCTCTAGGTTAACATATAACTGATATTTGGTTTTTCCGATATCCTTAAGCTTACATTTAGTAAGTAAGCTACTCAAGAGTGTCTTCTTTTGAATTCTGTTTGTGCCATTATTTAAAGTACTAGGCTTAGTTTTCAGTGTATTTTCATTAAAGATCATGAAGATGGGGAAAAAAAGGTGAAGTGAAGGGAATATAGAAAAGATAAAGTATTAACAAAAATTTCCTAAGTGAAGCCCACTTTTATACCTTTATATTGATAGTCTGCTGTAGAAACTCTTATTTGGTATTATATATGAAAATAAATATTTAATATTATCTTCATAATTAAAATATTATTATAAAGTTTCCATATTTTTATCATTATCTTTAATAATTAATTTTACAAACTACCATCTTTAACTCTAAGAAAACTTATTAAAAACTTAGCTATTTCTTCAATTAGCGATTTTCTGACATATTATAAAATATTAGTAACAAAGGAAACAAACAAAAAGTAAATCTTCAATCTTCAGGAGTACGTAAGCACTGTCCATCCCAAATGCATACTTAAAAAAATAATCATCTTTGCAGATAAAGGAAAAACATATCTAGATGATCAGAAAAAAAGTTCAAAAGAATAAACCAAAACAGCTTTCTCTAAGCAAAATAAACACAGAGAGTAAAACCAATGGATGTTTACACTAGTTGCCATTACTGATAACAGATATATATCTGGATACTTAGATTAGTTCTTCAAATTTTTACTTACAATAGACATTACATTAGATGTCAAACATGAAACTAAACTAAACAGAATTTCCAACTTGACACTAATGCAAATATAACTGGTGACACCGGTAACAATCTATTGCAATAAACTCCAATAATATTCAAATGCTCTATGAGCATGTACGTGGTCATTCAGCCCATGCCCAAAGTATCAGACGAGGTCTGAAGGAAAAGTTATCAGGCAAAGTGAGTGTATGGGGGTGCCAGGAATGGAGACAAGGGAAAAAAAAAAAAAAGTTTCCAGATGAAGGAAAACACATGTAAGGAGTGAGAAGTCCTATGAAGGGTTTAAGATTTTGCCCCATTTGCAAGCTAACAAATTAGCTTCCTGTGATATCATAAAGCTTTAAAAAAAAAAAAAAAGGGCACACAACTTCTGGATCAGGAAAAAAAAAAGAGGACCTTATTATAGCAAAGCAAATAGCATGAGATCCATGCTGATGTTCTTTCAACTTACCCCCTAAAGTCCTTGGGGGAGAGGGCCCCAGGGATCCTGCTCATGCAATGGGGCTGCATGACAGCTGAGGAACCCAAGCTTAGGATATTTCAGTCATTTAGTAGGGGATATAAATCATATACCAAACCTTTGCCTTAGAGAGAGAGATTATCTTTATTACACTGGACAGCACACAGAACTGCCCTCTGTTTTGGAGACAGACATTGTAGCTTCCGAAACCATTCACTACATAATCTTGAGAAGTTAGTCTGACATAAAAGGTAGTGAGTATTTCTGTTTGCAAGATGTGCAAAACAAGGAGATTATGCTTTGGTACAGTTTATATAAATATCACAAATGTCTTTTCTTTTCCAGGGAGTATGAAATATTTTATCCATGAATATATCTGAATGTATCCCTTTAGGCTAGGGCCTGGAAAATAGTACTCTGATAATTATCCCAAACTCTTCCACTGTTAAGATCTGTGGAGATTTTGGATCCCTCGTGAGATACGTTTTGATAATTTATTTTTTTTTAAGATTTTATTTATTTATTTGACAGAGAGAGATCACAAGTAGACAGAGAGGCAGGCAGAGAGAGGGAGGGAAGCAGGCTCCCTGCTGAGCAGAGAGCCCGATGTGGGACTCGATCCCAGGACTCTGGGATCATGACCTGAGCCGAAGGCAGCGGCTTAACCCACTGAACCACCCAGGCGCCCACGTTTTGATAATTTACATCTTCAAAGAAAATCATCTCTTTCAATGAGATATTAAAACTCACTTGCATAAGAATTTGTAAAGTGCTTTTATAGTACTTTTAATTTCCTATGTCAGGGAGTATTATTCCCATTTCATTTCTAATTTTGAGTGTTTGTACCTATTCTTGTTTTCCCTGTAGGTTCTGGATATATATATTTTTTTAAATTTTTTATAAAGAGCTTTTGAAGTTTTAAAGCAATTCTGATCTCCCTTATTTTTATTTTTCAAACAATGTTTTCTGATTTTATTTTTATAATTTTATCATTTGCTCATTGTTTGTGTGATTTAGATGCCTAAGAATTTATTTAACTATTGGTCATTCTTTCTGTTTCTCATATCTATAAATGCTCCCATTGTGGGGGGGAGGGTGTGTGCTCACGTGTGGGTGCATGTACACACACGTATGTGTGTGATTTACCTCCCCTGCAGCCCTTTTATTTCTTTTCTTTCTTTTACAAGCAACCTTCATGAAACAGTGGTCTATACTTAGTCTCTACTTCTCCTAAGCTGTCTTTTAGTGTTCAAATATTTTCCTTCTAATCTGACTTCTGTCTATATTAGTCCCCTAAGTTCAGTGAAAATTCCTCCTATTTATACTCTTTATAACTCCTTTTTCAGATCATTTTTCTCTAACTGGCCAGATTTTGTCGAAGCCTAGCTGTGAAACCTCTTCTTTTTTAAATGAGTTTGTATTTATAGGCAACATCATTCATTTTAGGACATCATTTTGTTGATGACTCCAAGTCTTATCTCCAGTTTAGACCTCTGCACACAAATAACCATTAGTTTAACCTTCCATTTGACGTCTAAAGAAACCACAGACTCAACTTATCCAAAACGAAGTTATTATTTGCATTATTCTTCCAACTCTAAATTTACTTCCTCTTCTGTAATTCTAACCAAAAATACAGGAAGAATCAAATATCCATCAAGTTTGCTAGTTATAAACTCAGAGATTAAATAAAATGGTATGAAAAGAAGTGCCATATAAAAGCTAATGCAAATTTTCTCATTATATCAATATTGGACAGACAGAAAATAATACCAGAAAAAGGAGGCCATTTCAGAAACATAATTGTGATTTATAATCCAGGAGGATTTATCTTCCGAACTTGTTTGCCCCTAACAGCATATCTTTAATATATACGAATCAAAGACTGATGAAGTTATAAGAATAGATAAACCCACAATCATAATAAAGTTTTAACAGACATCTCTTAGAAATTAATGGAACAAGCAGACAGGAAGGATACTAGAGATTTGGCTAACATATATAGCAAAACAAGATATATGCCATTAAAACCCATCAACTGAGCAATACTCATTCAAGTGGAACAATAACTAAATTGGCCACCTGCAGGGCATAAAGCAAACCTCAATAGTTTCCAAAGGAATGCATTCTAGTTAATATGATCTCTATCCATGATAAGATTATATTAGGAGTTAGGAGAACAATATACATAGAAAATAAAAGTATAATAAAAAATTCAAGCATTTCCTTCAAACTATATATGTAGTTCAAGAAGACATAACAAAAATCAGAAAAAAATGCACAAAGTTGAAAAAAAACCAGTATTTTTCAGGGGAAAAAAGGAAAATAAGAAAGTATTTTTTGCAGAGATAAAAATAACAAATTCTTAATTAAACTTATTAAAATTAAAGGAAAGTAATTAACAGGAGGCACTAAGGCTCAATGTCATCAGTTAAGAGAACAGCTCTATAGATTCTCAAAAAAATTATATGTAGATTATTTTTGTGTATATATATGTGTGTGTGTGTGTGTGTGTCTACATATACTATACTCAATATATTATATATGCCATACATATATTATATAAACATGTAATCATTCTAAGTAAAATAACAAGTCATGTAAAACCTATGTTTTATCAATTATAAGTACTCCATCACACTGTGGGCTCATTTGGAACTTAGATCCAGTAATTCTTATTTATGAATTGTTGCAAAACAATTATGTATTTTCCAAACTCAACTCAGCAGGACATCCTTAGTCCTTAAAATATCACAACAAAGTCTTCATCTTCTTAGCAAAGCCATAATATTATTGTATTGATAGGTTTCAGGTAACATGAGGAAAATTAATGCTGAGGGGTTATCACCAGGAACTAAGATATAGGAGAAAGGTACATGTTCGTAATATTGACAAGGGATTAAATCTGAGTTATTTCAGGGTGCCTTGGTGGCTCAGTCAGTTATGCATCTGCCTTCAGCTAAGGTCATGATCCTAATTCCTGTAATGGAACCCCACATCGGGCTCCCGCTCAGTGGAAAACCTGCTTATCCCTCTACTTGTGTTCTTTCACTCACTCATTCACTCTCTCAAATTAATAAAATCTTTAAAATAAATAAATAAATCTGAGTTATTTCAACGTAATGGTTAAAATTGAGTAGCAATTCACATATGTCAAAGTCCTATTACACGTTAACTCTGATATGAGCTACAGCTCATATGATTAGGCATGGTGAATATCATTAGGCCCGCTATTAAAAAAAGAAAAACAAAAACAAAAAATCAGTCAAATATATAGGTGACCTGAATTTTAGGTGGCAAGCCTGGTCAAGAACACATTACCTTAACCTATCAATTCACAAGTTAGTGCAGAAAACGGGTCAATGAAAACATAAAACAGTAGGGGAAGGTAAGGCTAGACTCTGGGATTTCAAGCCAAACAGGAATTGACAGGCAAGATGCAGCAAGTGGGTTAGTTTATCAAGAAAGATACAGGAAGAGCCAGGCTATGTGGGAAAACGGGTAGAGGCATGTCCAAGAACATACACAGATCTTGGATCAGAAGTTTATGTTGAACATGAAAGATCCAAAACTTCATTGAATATGTATAAAGCGAATCATCAAAGATAGATTCTTATGCTTTGATATTTTGCCAAAGGCAAAAGAGTAATAACATACTGAATAGCTTAACATCAATTTAAACAAATACATAATGAATGTGTCTAAAAGCTCTCTGAATTTACTTTTTCATTTTTTACTTTTGAATTTACTTTTTAAAAACTAGAGATATATTGGAAACATTTATTGAATATTAACATACAATTAAATATGAACATACAAGTGCACTTATTAAAAACACCAAGTCTGGAACAGAACTATCTGGTCTAAAATTCCACCTGCTCCAATGACTAACTTTAGTGCCAATGGCACAGTTTCCCATTTGTAGAATGGCGGTAAGAATAGTCCTACCTCTTAGAGAGGTAAAGAGAACTAAAGAATTTAATAAATGAAAGAACTAAGAGTAGTGCCTAAGCACAGAGCCAGCACTCCTCAAGTGTTAGACAGAACTACCCAATGTAAAAAGAAGTTGCAACGAAAATGCAATACGTTTTTCACTGATGTTGGAAAGCTGAATACTATTTCATAATCTGTCAAATTAAAGATAAATAATTATTTATTTTTGGTAATAAAATGTTTTTAATTTTTAATTTATTTTTAAATTACATATTTTATTTCTAATTTTTGTAAAAACATACCAAAGTAAATGGTGTCAGTGCTGAAATTAGATAAAAATTATCACCTTGCAATATGCAAGTTAGAAGACATATTATTTAAATCAATCAGTTTGGATTCAAATGCAGGCAATGTAAGGTAATACAAAACATTAATTCATCTATAAAAATCTATTTTTTAGCAATATTAAACTTTCTTAAATAATTTAATTATGGATGTTGCAATGAACACTATGGACACATTTATTCAATGTAACTAATTTGTGTGTGTGTGTGTGTGTGCTGCAATAAAAATATTAATACTTGTGGGAATACTCTTCACTAATGATTTTTCAAACTTATCTTTATTAGTTGAAACTTTGATATTGTACCATTATAAGAGTAAGATTAAAATAAAAGAGCTCATACCATGCTAATATTAAATAAAAATATTCAAGCATTATGTGTAAATGTATATGAGGAGACATGCAAACACATCCATAAGTTATTAAATATACAATTTTGAAAGTAATAAATATTCAGTAATAATATCCTAAGAGCAAATAGAAAGCATTTGAAAAAAATGGTTATATTCTTAGTACCCAGAGAATATTTATATTAAAATTTCACTTATCTGTTTTATTTTTTAAAGCTTTTATTTATTTATTTATTTTAGAAAGAGAGAGTGCACGAGTGGGGAAAGGAGCAGAAAGAGAGAGGGACAAGCAGACTCTGCACTAAGCACAGAGCCCACCATGGGGCTGGACCCCAATTCCATGACCCTGAGATCATGACCTGAACTGAAACCAAGAGTGGGACGCTTAACCGAATGAATCAGACTGGTGCCCATAACTTCCCATTTTAATACAATATATGCAACATCTACATCTGTATCTATATATGAAAAAATAACTACCTGGACCAAAATATTAATAATGTTGAGATTGAGAAACCATGTCTGTGAGCTTTTCTTTTCTTTTTTCTTTTTTTAAGATTTTATTCATTTATTTGAGAGTAAGCATGAGAGAGAAATCACAAGAGGGGTGAAGGGCAGAGGGAACAGCAGAGTACCCACTGAGCAGGGAACCCAATGCAGGGCTTGATTCCAGGATCCTGGGATCGTGATCTTAACCGAAGGTGGACTCTTAGCCAACTGAGTCACCCAGGCACACCGAGAGTTTATTTATCTCAACCAAATTATGTTGGCTCTGACGGGCATGTTGGACGACAAAGATGAAGACAACATTCAGTATGCTTGTCCTGGGACTTTTAACTTAGTTCTCCTCTTCATATTCCCCTTTGCTGCTCAAAATGAAGAAGCGTTGACTTCTGCTGACTATATTTCTAAAGCTCCCACACCACCTTATTGAATATCAAGCTGTATTAAAATAGTATGCATAATATACATGGATAATACATTGTAAGTATTATATAGTTTACCTCTATAATATTACATAAATCCATATACATACATAGTTCTAACCCTAAATATACGTTTCAATATATAACTGGGTAATAAGAGACTAGCCATAATGAAATCTTTTTTCTCTACCAGCATATTTTCTTACATGCCCTCAAATGTGAGTTCACAGATTATTATTTTTAAGCTACATTTTTTCTAATTATTATTAATTTATCTTTTTAATATATTTGGGTAATAACTTTAATTTCATTCAATTTCCATTTTTAATCATTTCGGCCATATAAATTAGGATAGAACCATAAGGAAATTATGAAAATATAATTATGCATGCACAATAATCACTATTTTAATGATTTTTGCAGTTGTGCTAGTATCCAGTTATGGATTGTTGAGTTATGGAGAAAGGCACACAGGCTTGATAAATACGAGCACAAAGCCTGTCAGTTCTCTAAATACACACACACACACACACACACGCAAGATTCAAAGAACATTCCATTTCTAGAGGAGCCAAAAATAATGCATTTCTTTAATCAGATGTTACTACAACTGTTACCTATAGCACAAGTTCACTTGGTTCTTCTTTCTCGAATTAGAATTTAAAACTCTCTTCATTTAAAACTCTGAATGATGCTTTATTTTGGTGTTAAAAAGAGACCTCTAAAAATAGCAATTGCATTAAAGAAGTTAATAGGACCTACATTTTAATTGTTATATTGTACAGAATCAGATTTGATTAAGTGATAACAGACTTATCATTGATCATCTAAACCATAGCAGATTTTGAGGTTTAATAAATCATTTGATTGTTAACAGTTACTAATGTTGTAAATAACACAAACCCAAGTGACTATCTAATCATTTAAATTCCCATAATAAACAAAAACACTGCCACTCAATGCAAAGACACTGTAATGGAGATAAAACAATCTCTCAAAAATTTTAGTGGGCATATTTGTTTTCTAATCATAATTATCATTATGTATCTTTAATAGTGACTTATTTTTCATTATCTCAATGATGTCATCACCCTATAATTTGGATTATAGATAAAGCTTTTTCATTATCATCAAGGACTCAGTGAACTCCTACTCCCAGTTCAATTATTGCAACAATTTTAAACCCATGTACAAGCTAATTATAAGACAGCATGAATAGTCAGAATGAATATAAATAATATCAATAGTTCATGTTCTCACAGCATGATTCTGTTAAACACTTACTATAAATAACCAATTTTTTTCCAGGTGTCACTGGGAAAATGTGCTTATAGAATGATTTCCTGTGTTATAATATTGCAAGCCAACCATCCTACATTTCTATACTATTCTGCTTCATGGTTTTGTTTGTTTGTTTGTTTTCTAATTAAAGCTTTCTCCATCAATAGATGTTGTAACACTGAAGTTCATGGATTTCATGTTATTGTGCTATAAACTCAAAGACTATCTGGTTAACTACACATATGGTAGCCATTAAATAGGGACTTCATTAAGGATTGGATGACATCAAAACATGTATTTAGGAGAAATTTTAACATATAAAAGGATTTCATTATAATTACAGGATTAAAATTCTAAATTACTTTTGTTTTAGATTTTATTTATTTATTTGACAGAGAAAGAGAAAGAGAGAGATCACAAGTAGGCAGAGAGGCAGGCAGATAGAAAGGGAAGCAGGTTCCCCACTGAGCAGAGAGCCTGATGAGGGGCTCCATCCCAGGACCCTGAGATCATGACCTGAGCTGAAGGCAGAGGCTTAACCCACTGAGCCATCCAGGTGCCCCTCTAAATTACTTCTGAAAAGGCAACATGATGCTGCAGAAAAAGATGACTATGACCCAAAAAAGGTAGACTCATTTACTGATCAGCTCTGTGAAAAAGAGCAAGCCACTTTATTTTTTGGTTTCTAGTTTTTGTTTTTTATACAGTAAGATAATTGAACTAAATTAAATTAAAAATTAAAACTATAACACCAAAGTTTTTTGCTTACAAATTAACAAACAAAATCAATAAAACAAATGAAGAAAAATAGCAAGACCCATAAAAACAATTTCCCAGAGAAATTTCTTTTTGTCAGATAATTTAACGTCCTTAAAACATTTTTTTTAAAGATTTTATTTATTTATTTGACAAAGAGAGATCACAAGTAGGCAGAGAGGCAGGCGGGGTGTGGGGGGAAGCAGGCTCCCTGCCAAGCAGAGAGCCTGATGCAGGACTTGATCCAGGACCCTGAGATCACGACCTGAGCCAAAGCCAAAGGCTTAACCCACTGAGCCACCCAGGTGCCCTAACGTCCTTAAAACTTTAAAGAAATTCTAACATTAATTCTAGAGAATACATGAGAAAAGGATTTCTTTCAAAAACATTTGGAACTTGTATTTAATATGAAAGGGAAACATTAATTCAGAATTTATATACTATAAAGATGCTTATACAATTCATAGGCAAATTAATTAAACATTTAACTGTTTTCCTTTTCTACTTAGCATTTCAGAAAGATAATTCCATCTCTCAAAACAGTCATATTTTTATCTTACTAAAGCTGAAGACTTTATAGAATTTCTAAATATTCTAAATATTTGTGGCTGAGTATATGAATTACAGTGAAATTTTGGAAATAAATCCAAGATTATTTCAAGGAGTACCGATGTGGAAAGATTTAATTTCAACATTACAAATTGTTTTAACTCAATGAAGAAAAAGGACAGAGAGATTCTGTTTACTAAACATGTCTCCCGAGAAATATTTACTGGTTACTAGATGAAAAGAACTGCAACCTAACGATCATGCTCCCCAGTCAAGGGATACAGAAAAAAAAATGTTTTATATAAGCAAAGATACAGGAATTGCTACCTTATGCTTAGTGTGGAACCTGGGGTGCTGGAGTGTTTTTCTTAGTGTTCTTCTATAGCTTTGGCTTTTATCACTCCCTGAAACACTTCTATCACACACACACACACAAAAGAGAGAGAGAGAGAATCTAGCTTCTATTCTTGCCCTCTTTCTCTGTTTTGGTGGATTTCTAAGGCTGACACTCAGTACTAGTCTCATGATGGGGCAGACAAGCCTTGTTGGTTCTTCTGGTTCACCTCTGTAATAGTTTCCTATTGCTGATATGACACATTATCACCAACTTAGTGCCTCAAAACAATGCACAATTCTTATTGCAATTCTGGACTTTGAGAGTCTAAACTTCATATTCCTGTCAGCAGGGCTGGCTCTTTCTGGAGTCTTTAAGGAAGAATTCATTTGCTTGCTTTTGCTAACATCTACAGACATCGGCACTCCTTGACTTGTAGGCTCTTCACGGGCTCTGCTTCTATCAAAGGATCTCCTGCCTGCTTCAACCCTCTTGTCTCCCTCCACAGGACTTTTGCGATGACATTAGATTCACTGGGATAATCTAGAATAATCTTGTCATCAAAAGGTTCCAGGAACCTGTGAATATCTTATGTTACTGGCAAAAGAGACTTTAATTAATCACATACACAAGGTCCCTTTTGCCAGTAAGGTAAGATATTCACAGGTTCCTGGAATTCGGATGTGGACGTCTTCCTGAGGTTATTATTCAGCTGATGACAAACCTCAATCTTAGACAGATCCTATGGGGCTGGGCCTGCGGACAGTGCCTTCCACGGCTTCCTCTCAACAGCCAAACTACCTACTTTCTGGGGTGCGTTTTGGGCAGGAAAGAGGGGAATTTTTGTTATGTTTTTTTGTTTTTTTTTTTCTTTTTCTTTTCTTTTTTTTTTTTTTTTTTTTTTTTTTTGCCCCTTCCTGGTATTATAAGATCTGTCCTTTAAATTGGGCAGAATCTTCAGCCCAAGGGTTTTGTACACTTCCCTCTCTCACTGGAAGCTTCTCCCATAAGCAGTGCCTGAGTCCCAGGGGAAGGAATAGTTTCTGTATCTCTTATAGCAGCAGATACATTTTTTGTTTCTGCCCCTCCTCCTGAAGCAGTGAATTTTTTATGGTCAAAAGGTAGTGCAGGTTTGTGGACCCTTTCCCTTCAGTTTAGAGGTTTTGGTTCAAAGAGAAGGTACAGGGAAAGTAGCTGTCCTCTGTTCCATGGTTGTAGCTCATCACTTCCTACACGGGTGTATCTCCAAGGCAGAGGTGGTGAGTGGGAGGGGAATTTTTCCGGTTCACAGCTTCTAAATCTTGGCATTATTAACATGTTGAGCCAGATAATTCTTTGTTGTAGTGGGATCTCCTGTGCATTTTAGGATGTTTAACAAAGTCCCTGATCTCTACCCACTAGATGCCAGTAGTACTCTATATTACTTTTCTATTACTGCAGAACAAATTATCACAAATGTAGGAGCTTAAACTAATACATGCATTTACTATCTGCTTTTGTGGGTCAGAAATCTAGGCATGCTTAGCTGGGTCCTCTCCTCAGAGTCTTAGAAGGAAGCGGTCAAGATGTTGGCTAGACTGTGTTCTCATCTGGTCCTCAGGATCCTCTTCCATGCTCACATGGGTATTGAGATTTAGTCCCTTGCAGTTTTTAAGACCAACACCCTCAGTTTTTAGGGACCACCTACAGCTTCTTGCTATGTGGCCCCATTTATATGCTGTTCACATCATAGCAGCTTGCTTCTTTAAAGCCAATGAGAGAGAGAGAGAGAGAGAGAGAGACCGGCACTCCATGGCCAAGATGGGAGTCTTATGTGATGAAACACAATCATGGGCGTGACTTCCCATCACCTTTACCATGTTTCTTGTTATAAACAAGTCAAAACCTACAATTGCATTACTGGGTATTTACCCCAAAGATACAGACACACTGAAAAGAAGGGCCATCTGTACCCCAATGTTCAAAGCAGCAATGGCCACAATCACTAAATTGTGCAACGAGGCAAGATGTTCTTCAACAGACAAATGGATAAAGAAGATATGGTCCATGTACACAATAGAATATTATGCCTCCATCAGAAAGGATGAATACCCAACTTTTGCATCAACATGGATGGGATTGGAGGAGATTATACTGAGTGAAATAAGTCAAGCAGAGAGAGCCAATTATCATATGGTTTCACTTACTTGTGGACCGTAAAGAATAACATGGAGGACATTGGGAGATGGAGAGGAGAAGTGAGTTTGGGGAAATCGGAGTGTGGAGACGAACCATAAGAGACTGTGAGACAAAAACTGAGGGTTTTAGAAGGGAGGGGAGTGGGGGACATGGAAGGTGAGCCTGGTGGTGGGTATTGGGGAGGGTAGGTATTGCATGGAGCACTGGGTGTGGTGTATAAACAATTAATCTTAGAACACTGAAAATTTTTTTTAAAAAAGAAAATTAAAAAAAAAAAAAGAAAGTCAAAAGTCCCACCCACACTCAAGGGGGAGTGGGAGGTGATAACAACAAGGGTGTTCATACCACCACACAACAACTGTATTAACCAAAAATGTGTTCAGACATTGCGAATTTCCCTGAATTGAGAATCCCTGCCCTAAAGTGATCACACCTGACCTTCTGGACTTTTAAAAATATTAGCTGCTCTTGCCTGAACTGATTTTATTCTTCCTCCAATGCTCTACCAAAGATGCAGTCTGCATGTTCCGTCTCTCCTCTGAGGAACTGGTCACTCTGGGATTCAGTTTACTTGATTTTCCTGTGACTTAAGTTGATGAGGTTTATGATACTGTAGATTATCTGGATGTTCTCTTTGCTTATAAAGGATCAATAATCCACAGTGGCTTTTCTTTCCTATGTGAGAGTGCAACTTACTCAAAGTATCTTTTTTTATATTTCATCACATAAAAGGAAAATATCTAGGCGAACTACTTTGGACACTGGAAATCTCCATTATTTTATTGTTTCAACAGTTACCAATAACTAATAGGAGTTACTGTCCTAGACAGCAGGGGTTAACTATAAGAAAAAGTTTCTGCCCTAATGTAGCTAATAATATGAGATTCTGTGCTCATGGTTTCATTACTATATTCAGAAGGGTAATATAATAATGGAAAGTTACTTTTCCCTAAACTTTCTATAGGACAGAAGTATGAAAAGGGGGAACCATTAATTTTTCTTTGCTCCTGTGGACAAATACCATTTTACTTTTTAAATTTGATAATTCAGAAATATTATTTTAATTAATGATACTGCCTTATTTTCATGGAAGATAGACCATTTAAATATATAGTGAAAAATATTATTAATACTTAAAAGTTAGTTTATTATAATAACTGTTTATAAATACTCTGACTTTTCTCTCAGAAAATGTGTTTTATCCTTTCTTCGAAATAAGAAAGACTTTTTATGTTTTTCAGGTAGGTGAACATTTTAATAACTATCTATTTTTAGATCAAGGCAAATAATTATCAATATGTGTACCTTAAGAAGTTTCTAAGATCTTTCCATGTATTAGCAATGTCTATGCATACTACTGAACTTATTTCAAAAACACTGAAACAAACAGCTCAAAGATTAGAAACTGCTATGGACTTACTCATTATGTGATAACAGAAGAGCTAAAATAGTATTAGAATAAATCTTATGAATTTTTTTTTCATCAAAAGTAAAACATGGGCATCTGGGTGGCTCAGTGGGTTAAGCCTCTGCCTTCGGCTCAGGTCATGATCTCAGGGTCCTGGGATCTAGCCCTCCATCGGGCTCTCTGCTCAGCAGGGAGCCTGCTTCCCCCCTCTCTCCACCTGCCTCTCTGCCTACTAGTGACCTCTCTCTCTCTCTGTGTGTCAAATAAATAAAATCTTTTTTTTTAAAGTAAAACATTATTCAACCTAACAGAATAAAGAAGTGGTTTTTGTCATAATATTGATATTATCTCAATTATATTTGGAAAAGTTAAAACTATTTGGAGCTTATAGTATTATATCATAAATGCAAAAAAGTTATTTTTCTGTATCATCCCACTTTTTTTTTTAAATATTTGCTCTGATGTAGCTTCTCTAATTGCTTTTCAAACATATATATAAGATACTATCATGTTTTTATTGCGTATTGCTCTGGAACTCAATGTCTACAATCAGATCTGGGGCAATTTTAGTAAAGGAAGATACAGAAGAGAATCATAACACATGGGATATGAACGTAGACACAAATGAACAAGGGACTGCCATGATTAGCAGACACTTGTTTTGTTCTTTTAGAATGCATATCTTACTTTAATGATTTTACTATTTTATGACATTCCTGGGATTCTTTTCTATGCCCTTGATTGTTTATTGCCTTTTATTTGCAATAATCAGAACATACTAAGTGTTCACTAAATTGTCCAAGTAGTTCTCATTTATTGTATTAGCAGTAGAGCGTGAGCGTGATAGAATATAATTTTGTCCCTTTCTTTGTTTCTCTCTTTATCACTATCCTCTTTCTTTCCTTGAAGCTCAAACTACAAAGCCCATTTGTTAGTGTCTCTCCTAAGGCAACAACTTTCAGTTTCAAGCTGATGTTATCTGTGCACCTGCCTTTTTCCACCAGAACATACTGAATTAGTTTCAAATTGGCTGAAAACCTCTTGTTGTCTGTTCCTATAATTGAACTTCCCAGAACCCATTGCAAATTTTTATTCTTCCTAGTGGGAACTAACCCTTGGGATTTCTTCTCCTTGAGCCTTTAAATTTATTTTGTAGTGGCTATTCCCTACAGTGGTTTAAATCTTGGGTAACCTAGATTTATGGAAGAGTTAACATTGTTGTCATTCTCCTTATGGTATTGTTTCTTACTGAACTGGGAATCAAATAATAGAAAACTGATCATTATTTTTAGTTATAGGAGTGTTTACAGGCTCCAAAACAACAATAAAATCAGTAATAATACAAATTTTAATGTTACTCTCAATTCAGAATATTAACCTTAAATATGAACACAAAGTACTTTCATTTTCATGTTACATTTTTAAGCTTGCCTATCTTCTCTTTTATGAAAACAGTACTTCAACTCTTTTCACGTGTTATGGCTGACAATAAAACCTGTCCATAATAAGGAACTCAAATTTTACCCAACTGTATTTCTTGGTATGTTTTTATGAAATTAATATTTCTTCTTAGATTCTACTCATTAGAGAAGTTTGCCTGTTTGCTTCTTCTTAAAGGCATCATCACTGGGCAATTTTGAGGTGAATTAGTAAAAATAACTAAATCACATCCGGAGGAAGGAAGATGCATAATGGGTAGAGCCTAATGAGTGAGTACATAAGTCTAGAAAAACCACTGAAGATCTGGTCATGTTGAGGGCATCTGCATCTATGAAACGATGATTAATTAGAAATTACAGATGTTTAATGGATTCCCTCCAAGTTCTTCCCTCCAAGTAGAAAAGATATTTGCTCTTGGTGACTATATCCTACAGAGCTTTTGCAACAAGGTCTGATAGCCAAAAGAAAAGAAAAAAGCCACTCTTGAACTTGCTACTGTGAGGAAAGCAGCTCAGTGTATACCTCTTTGGGGTCTGGGAACACAGCACCACGGCCACGTCCGCAGATACTTCAGTGCGGATATGCAGTGCCAAGCTCAGGATAGGAGAATTTGTCAAGTAAAAACAACACTGCTTCACATGGATCGAAAAGATATGCATTTTCAAGATGGGCAGAAGTGTTACCACAGAGATGGGCCCTGGCCAGGCCTGAGATGGGGATCTGTTTAAGAAAGTCACAAAATCGGGGCGCCTGGGTGGCTCAGTGAATTAAGCCACTGCCTTCAGCTCAGGTCATGATCTCAGGGTCCTGGGATCGAGCCCCGCATCGGGCTCCTTGCTCAGTGGGGAGCCTGCTTCCCTCTCTGCCTCTGCCTGCCTCTCTGCCTGCTTGTGCTCTCTCTCTCTCTCTCTCTCTCTCTGTCAAATAAATAAATAAATAAAATCTTAAAAAAAAAAAAAAGAAAGTCACAAAATCAGTGATCTAAGATGGAGATTTGACCTGTTTCACCATAGTCCCCTTCAACTTCTCCTAACCCTCTGACAGAGGAAAAAAGGAAGAGAAAAAGAAGTTAAAAGTGGCAGCAGTCTTCCACAAGCAAATGGATCCCATATTGATTTCAATGCACCATCACACACTTTCTGCCCGTCGAGGAAAGACTCCCAAGCACAGAGTGTCAAGATAAGAGAATGTGTCTTAGCCTGCCATTAACTAATGGCTTCAGGAGAAACACTAAAGTTTAATGCCTAAGATATTATATCTAGCTCTTAATCATTTCCCAAGATAATTTTGCTCCTATGAATTTGAAACCAAGGTAGCCTGAGCAATACCCATGCTTTAAATATCAGTATATCAGTATATCAATATGTCTATATCAGAACAGTGTTGAGGTACTTACTTAAAAAGCCAAAGCTAAAGCTCTGATGCAAAATTTTCTGTTAATTCTGTAATAAGTTTCCTGCATTGATGAGAATGTTGTCTAATAGAGTTTGTGCCTCTTAAAACTGCTAAGTTGAAAGTTGTCAACAAATATATTTTATAGTTCTGCAGTGCCTGGGTGCCTCAGTCGGCTAAGTATCTGCCTTGGAAGGCTCAGATCATGATCCCAGAGTCTTAGGATTGAGCTCCAGAGTCCTAGGGTTGAGCCCCGCATCAGGGTCCCACTCAGCTGGGAGCCTGCTTGCTTCTCCCTTTCCTCCCTGCTTGTGCTCTCTCTCACTATCTCAGTCTCTCTCTCTCAAATAAATAAAATCTATATTTTATTGATATATATAAATTTTATTTTACATTATATATAAGCATATATAATATGTTATCATTCTTGTGTTTTTGCATAAGCTACTGTATTCTTTCAAGCAATAGGAGGTTTCTTTTGCCCCAATACATATTTTAAACAAATTTTCAGCTATAGCATACTCTTTTCTACTATCCCAAGTGTTTTCAGGTTCTGTTATGCTGTTTGTATGTGATGGGGTGAGGCAAGAGGCAGGGGGAGGTGATTTGGCTTTTTTTATAAAGGAAATAAAAAGAAAAAAAAAACTAGTTTCTGTAGAATAAGGTATCATGTTCATAATAATATTCAAATGTTTTGGATAAATTAATAATATGTAGGAAATCCATAAGCAAACTATTTTACTCAGTCTATTTTCTTAGTGACTTTATGCTTGTAATAAAAAATAATTAATATGGTAATTGGATTCGAATGTTAAAGGACATGCTTTATATTCAAGATCTCAATGCCAAGGGCTAGGGGCAAAAAACAAAAGATATTTTCTTGTCTGAATAATGCAATATGAATCAACAAACACTTTATATGGCCAAACTATATAAAATTATAGTTTAACTCATGTCTCCTTGAATTGTAAGATCATAGAATTATAAGGTTCCCATATATTGAGTGTCATACAACATGATATTATGGTTGCACCTAATATTCTATTTTTTAAAGATTTTATTTATTTGTTTGAGAGACAGAGAGAGAGACTTAGAGAGCATAAATAGGGGAGAAGTAGAAGCAGGCTCCCAGAGAGCCCGACTCCAGGCTCGATCCTAGGACCATGAGATCATGACCTGAGCTGAAGGAAGATGCTTAACCAACTGTGCTACCCAGGCACCCCTAGTTGCACCTAACATTCTAGAATATGTATATACAGTCCATACTTGTATAGACTCTAAACAAATCCTTTTATTCCTCTCAAAGAGAAAAAATCCTTATTTTTAGTCAGAATTGATATGACTACCCATGCCTTTTGTAATTGACACTGAATCCATAAACACACTGCATATTCTTTACAAAGAAGTTCTACAAAATAATTTTTAACTTTTGACCTAAATTATCTCTGAGATTAGTTTTAGTAACTCCTTTCTACTACTTAATGATTAAGATTACATTCTGATAAATATAAAAACTAGAATTGAGTCAAAGGAACTTCCTAGAAAACACATTTACAAACTTCAATGGTTTCATTAATTTGTTTTCATAAATACCTTCTTAGTCAAAGCTACATTAGCACATAGTGATACAGGAAAAGCTTTTCCATACTCACTTATACTTCTCTTTTTTAAGATTTTATTTATTTATTTGACAGAGATCACATGGAGGCAGAGAGGCAGGCAGAGAGAGAGGAGGAAGCAGGCTCCCCGCGGAGTAGAGAGCCCGATGTGGGGCTCGATCCCAGAACCCTGGGATCATGACCTGAGCCTAAGGCAGAGGCTTTAACCCACTGAGCCACCCAGGCGCCCCTCACTTATACTTCTTAATAATGCTCAGTAATAATTGGTGTTTGGAGACTGCAAAGATGCAGTGATCAGCAATACACCTGGTCCCAGGTCTATGAGCCTATAAATCATCTCTGGAAACTGGAGAACACTACCACACATTTGTGGTATTAAGTTTTTAGAAGAGCTTCACAGCAAAACTGTGGGGAAGGTACAGATATTTCCTATATATCTCCTGCTCCACACATAGAGAGACACCCTCATTACCAACATCACTGAATAGAGTAATGCATTTGTTACAATTAATGCACCTACTTTGATACGATATAATCAAAGTTGATAGTTTACATTACCGTTCATTCTTGATGTACATTTTACAAATTTGAAAAAATGTATGACATACATCCATCATTAGAATTTCATAGATATTTTCACTATCCTAAACATCCTCGTGTTTCCCTTTTTCATCCCTCTCCCTTCAGCTCCAACCCAACACTGGCAGTCACTGAACTTTTTACCCTCTCCATAACTTTGTCTTTTCCAAAGTGTCACATAATTGGAATCAAATGGTATGTAGTCTTTCCACACTGGATTATTTCACTTAGTAACATGCATTCAAAGTTCCTCTAGGTCTTTTCATGACTCGGTAACTCCTTTCTTTTCACTGCTAAATAATATTCCATTGTCTGGATATACCACAGATTGTCCGTTCACCAACTAAAGGACATCTTTGTAACTTCTGAGTTTTGGCAATTATAAATAAAGCTACTGTAAACATCTATGTGAAAGCTTTTACGTGTATATAAGTTCTCAGCTCCTTTGGGTAAATACCAAGGAGTGCAACTGCTGGATAGTATGGTACTTGTATATTTAGTTTCATAAGAAATTTGCCAACGTTTTCCAAAGTGCCTGCACCATTTTGCAAGCCAACCAGTAATGATTGAGAGTTCCTGTTACTTCACATTACACCAGCATTTGATGTTGCTGTCCTAAATTTTTGGCATTCTAATAGGGTACAGTGGTAGCTCATTGTTTTGCTTTTTCCTGATGACATATGAAGCACATATTTTCATATGCCTATTTGCTAACTGAGTATCTTCTTTGGTGAAGTGTCTGTTAAGGACTTTGGTATATATTTTAATCAGGTTGTTTTCTTATTGTCAAGTTTTAAGTATCCTTTTCATATTTTGGATAATAGCCCTTTTTCAGATGTGTTCTTTGTCAATATGTTCTGTGGCTTTTTTTCTAATTTTCTTGGCATGATCTTTCATAGAATAGACATTTTAATTTTTTACAAAGTTCACCTTATCAATTATTTCTGTCATGGATCATTTCTTTCTTGTTATACTTCATAAAGCAATCATCATTCCCAAGGTCATCTAGGTTTTCTCCTATGTCATATCATGTACAAATACAGTTTCATTTCTTCTTTACCAATCTGTATATCTTGTATTTCTATTTATTGTATTACTACATTATTAGAACTTCGAGAGTACAGTGTTGCAAGGAGAGGGGAGAGGAATATCCTTGCCTTGTTCATGATCACATAGAGAAAGCTTATAGTGTCTCATGATTAAGCATGATGTTGGCTGTAGATTTTTTATAGATATTCTTTGTCAAGTTGAGGAAGTTCCCTCTATTTTTTGCTTGTGGTATTATTTTTATTAATAGAAACAAAAATGTAGAAATAAAATACAACTAAATAGAATGTAGTAATAAAAATGCTTTATAATTAGTACGTTTTAATATGTCAGATTTATATTTTGACATGTATTAATTATATATTAATACTCTTGATTTTGCAGTTCATGCTATACTTCATTTCTACCTCAGTAATTATGGTGACATGATCCTATGTGTCTCACTCTCCTACACGATGTCAGTTTCTTTCCTCTTATATATATGTAAAATCCACTTAAATTCAACTGTTTTTAAACCGGATTGTACAAATGCTCAACCTGAAAGGAAAGGAAGTTATAAAAAGCGTAACAGTAACAAATGATAATTTTACAAAAGTAAGTGAAGTTTAGGACAGCAACTTTAATAAAGTTGAAGAAAATAATATGTATCTTCCAATCTGTATATTATTTATCACATTCATTGTCTTATTTCTTAAGGACCCTCCAGATGACATTTCACTACAAGTTATGTATTTAGAATACTCTCAAACAAATCTTTTTATTATGGAGCTTATTTCTTCTCTAAATAGATTAGTATTTTCTGTAATCATACTGTTTTGCTAGTAATTTCAAGTCTGAGTTTTTCTAATGTCATAAAAAATCAGAATTTGAGAACAGGGGAGCTATGATAGTATAGTAGGAGGACACTATGCTCATCTAGCCCCTAGAACACAACTAGTTAACTATCAAAGCATTCTGAATACCCATAAAACTGACCTGAGAACTGACAGAACACACTGCACAACCTGAGGGAGAGAAGAAGCTACACTGCAGAAGGTAGGAAGTGTGGAGATGTGGTTTGAGGGAAAAACAGATTGTGGGTGCTGGGGAGGGGAGGAAGCCCTGGTCCTGGACAAAGGCAAGAGAGAGTGGAAAGCACATGGAAATGCACAAGGAGAACACTTCCCCAAAGCCCTTAGCTAGGAAAACTAGAGGGGCCGATTTTTGAGAATTTTTGCAACCATCAGGGCTCAAAGACTGGAGTTTAAAGGTTGGCAGGGCTTGGCTAGGATAGAGCCCTGAGGGCACTGCCCTACTTCTGCTCCTCCTGTAGGGGAGGCAGGCAAGCAATTCTGGGACAGACCTGTGATCTGAGAGCAAAAGGCTTACAGGAGAGACATTTTTTGCACTTCTTGGAGCACCCCTGTGAGAGGTGGCAGTTTGCAAACAAAAGAGCCAGTGGGCACCATTTCCCTACCTTGCCCCCCGGCAGGTGCAGAACCACCTACTAAGGGTGGCTAGTCCAGACATGGGCTATCTAGCCAAACTTTCAAATGAAACAAAATCTTACCAAGATATTTTCAACTGTAGATTGAGCTGATTGTTCTTTGATCTTTCATTCTAGATAACTTCCAGCCACTGATGTATTTAATACTATCTCTTCTTCATCTTTTCCATTGTCTTCTTTCTTTTTAGATTTTTTTTTCTTTTTAGCCTCTCTCCTCCATACCTCTTAATTTCTTTTCTATTTTCAACCTCCTTTACTCCATGTGGTATGATTGATTTCTTTTCAGTACTCAATTTTGCTAATTCTTCAGTTAAATGTGTCTAATCTGTTTTTTATCCTTTTTTAGCCTTTGTCAATACTTATATATGTTCACATTTCTGCTTTTACAGTTTTTATATCAAATATTTATAGTTTCATAAATACTTGTGGTTCCCTTATTATTTTGAGCATTAAACTTTTATTTGTTAGAGAAATACTCATATAGTTAATTATAGTGCTCTTGGTCTGAATTATCCATTTTTGTTAGCTTCGCCTCCTTTCCTATTTGTGTTGCAAATTCCTGTTTGAGTGCTCATTGTAAGTGACTGAATTTGTTTTCCTTTTTCCTCTTAATGTTATATTTAAATGGATAGCTCAGCAGTGACTTAACCCATCAGTAGAATCAGAGTTTATAGATTATAACTCAAATTTGTATTAGTGGTTCTGAAAACTTGGTCTCTGAATATTTTACAGTTCTCACAACTGGGTCAAAATATGACATTCTCTTTCCTGGCTTACTGGAGGATTGGTTTCCTTCCAACTACTTATCTAGTATGATGAAAATTTATTAGCCTGTTGAAGAGCCTAAAGTCAAGTTGTCTGGCTTCTCTCAGGAAATATGTCTTTGTTTCCTTTAATATCTTGCCCGGAAACTTAATTTTTTTCCTTGGTTTCCAGTGCAAAAAATATGTTTGCATTCTTGTTGATAACATTTTTAACATTATTTACATTCTATTCTGCATGTTTTAAAAATTAGCCATTGCATCATGTATTTATGATGGATAAGTGGAAAGACTCCCATATGTATTCTTTTCTTACATTTTTTTAAAAGTTTCTAAATTTCATCCAAGTATACCAAATTTACCACATGTTTAGATTTCACTAAGATATATCCTTATATTTGCCACCCTTTCCATTAAAAAGTATTATAATTTTAGGCATTCAAAAATGATATAATTTAATATACCTTTATAACTGATGTCATAAAGCCAATTAGTAGGTGCACATTCATCACTCTGTTATTTTAGCACTTCTTTATTACAGTAAATATATTAACAAATACCAAACACAGTAAGTAATATTTAAGTTGACTTCAGACATGTGGTATTCCAATTTTAATTTGGCGGATCATTTTGGTTCTCTTTATGGCTACACAATTGTACCATATTTCTTTACCCATGCAGTATTAATTTGCAGTTGGCTGAATTTCAATGTTCTCTTTATAGATTTTCTGGAAAGCTGCTACTAAATTATCTCATATCTAACTAATATGAGATTTATATTTGCCTTTCTATTCAAAACCAAGATACTGAGAACATTGTTCAGTTCTTTATGTTAACATGCCAACATTTTTTTCTTGTCTTAGAATTTATACTAAAAATGATGCAGTGTCTAGAGTAATTGGTATAATCTCTTTTCTAGTATTTAGAAATAATTTCTAATAGGTATTTCTTTTTAAAAACTTCCTGCCGCAGGATGTATGTATAATTTTCAGGTTTACCAACATAGTTCAGTGTATGCAATAGGCATTTAAAAAAACCCCCAAAACCTGAAATCATACAAATAATGAGGTTTGCATGCAACACGACTACAAAAAGTGACACATACATCTACATTTCTTAAGTTATTTCACACAGATTGAACTTACGTAGCATGCACTAATATTTTACTTGTTTTAACAGATAAAAAAAATACGTGTGCAAGAAATAAAGATTTGCCCACAATTTAAAGCACGTAAGTTACTAAGTCATTAATAGAACTCAAATCTTTAGGCAAAAATTCAATTAGCTGTTCTTTCTATGACTGCATAGTCTCTAGTTGAAATAAGTGTAATCTTACCAGATACCTTGGAATTCATTATTTGTCTTACTTACTTGACTCTATCCAAGATTCTATCTACTATCCCAAAGTTTATGATTGAATGGTGACTCTTCTGATTTATGATATGGGCGTACTGTGGTAACTGGTTTTTTGACTTTGAAATTACTAATACTCAAAGTTTCATTTTTTGGAAACCTTAGTGAAAAATAAAATGTCTACTAATCTTTCTGCCCATGCAAGCAGTTTTGTGGAAGAATGTTCACTCATTCATCATTCACTCTATAAGCATTTTTGAACGCCTTGTGTTTTCCTCAATGGCTGGGGAAATAGAGATGACAAGTAAGAGTTCCTGCTTCAAGGAAAGTAATTTTTATGGTCTATATAATTATATCAATATGCATTGAATCATTTGACTAAATGATACCAAAAAATATGGTAAAGATAACGGTAGAAAAATACTGAGGCCACACTTGGATCACAGGATAGTTGATATGCAAGAATTCCTACAAATACCAGAGACATTGAATGTTCTATAAAATTGAAGTGAGATTTGCATGGAACATATGTGTCTCACAGAGAGGACAGGAATTCCACCTGGTCCAAGCAATATATACATGCTACACACTCGAAGGGAATCATTCTGAGAACTACACACCGTTCTTTATTCAGCAACACTGTTCAGAATGGAGTATTTGAAAATAATATTTTGGATATTATTTGGATATGATAATGGATATAACATTCTACCCAGGTATACACGTCTACCAAAGTATGTGCCTCTCCAGTTCAGTAGGATGATGAGAGGTATTGCAAGAATACAAATATCCCTTGTTCAAATATGTTTGGATGAAACTTAAGACAAATTCATTTAATAAGACCTTCTCATACTAATATATATTTTGAATCTCAAAGAGTTTCAAAGAGAATCTCTTAAGTTTCCAATACTTAGCCACAGATTTAATTTTTACAAAACAGTGGAGGAATAACACATGCATACCCACACCTGTCCTCCAACTCAGACTTGCCCCCCCAACACTCATGTTTATTCATGCTCAGGCACATTCACACTCATGGAACAAGAATCACGACTTCCCCTGTCCCACCCCATACACACACACACACACACACACACACAATTGCCTCTCTCTCTGCCTCTCTCTCTCCACCCTCTCTCTCTTCATCCCTCTCAGGCTTGCAACCACATAACGTACATAAATATCCCAAACACACAGTTTTAAACTCCTCTCACAAAACTACTAATGCATATTTTAGAAAAATGTTTGAGTAAATTTTTTCAAGTTATTAGATAATCTGTAAATGTACATTAATTGATAACACTTGAAATTAGTAAAATGCATATCATGCCATACAGAAACTCAGATCCATTTTTAATGTTTTATTTTTATATTTAACTGTTTACTCTGATACTAATAAAATATTCATACATAATAATTTTTTATGAAAAGGTAACAATAATTTTCATTTGAAAATATTAACTGGATTTTAACCCTAAGGTGTCCTAATAAGAGAATGTTTACTCTGGTGATATTTCCTCACTATATCACCTGTGAACGTAAACTCTCCCCATCTACACATATATAAATTCCAGTTCAACAACAGAGTAAGTAAAATAAAGCTTTTAAACAGTATGTTTAAATTTTGGCTGACTAGGAACTGGTAATATATTCCATATTGCTCTTTTAGTATTTAAGTTGTGGCAAAACTGCATAAATCTTCCTCTATTTTATTTTCCACTATAAAAGAACCATTTGCTATAACTGAGAATAGCTTGTGCTGCAGAACATAGTAAAATATTAAATATTTTATAAATTCTTTAATATTGAAAAGAAATATATTAATTTATAAACCTGAAATACTTCAGAATCCTTATGATATGTTTTACACTTAAATTTAAATAACGTGTATTTACATTTTCTACTTATACAAACAATATATGCTAGACATGGAGGAATTGCAATCCCGAAAAATATGTAATATAATAAAAGCCAACTACATTACTATCTTCCAGGGATATTTACTATTGAAGTTTTGATGTTTGTTATTAGTTATTTTCCTAGGCTACATAGACACACACACACGTACTTTAAACACTGAATATTTATTATAAGTACATTTTCTATAATAGTTTGTGTCACATTATATATATGGTGAACATTTCCTGAGGTTATTAAGTATTTTTTTCTAAAATACAGCAATTTCAAAAGTCTGTGAGCAATGATAGAAATGCTAAAACTCCTGTTCTTAAGAGAACAGCTAAGTTTTAACAGATCAAGTTTGGTTCTAGGATTAACCCTGCAGTATGCCAGTAAGCAGAATACAGGGTTGGCTGTTAAATATTAAATGTTAAAATAAAATCAATCATCAAATGTTAAAATAAAATCAATCATCAAATGTTAAAATAAAAGAAATAGCTTGGCAATGTATGGAAAGGAGGAACACCTAAGGATTTTAGGGGGAACACTCCACTGTCTTTACCTCTGTTTTAAGCTTCTCTCAAAAAAAGAAAAAAAAAAGTAGTTTACCTAATAAATTAAACACCAAAATGTTCATAGGACTATATATATTTTTTCCATTAACTTAAGCCTGGTCATCTTCTTTGTCATCTTTTCTATTTTTCCCTTCCTATAGTTAGGTGAGTAATTCAGGTTAGAAGTGCTCTTTGTACCTGGAAGATTCGGATTCAAAATGGAGTACAGAGATTCCTCCTAGCCTAAACTATGATCTTCAAATGATCTTTTACCAGGTAGATGTACGATGGTTACTTGTCCCTTAATTTACCAATATAAAATGAAGAAGCTGTTAACCCTTGGTAATAATTCTTTGTACACAGTCATCTCATGAACATTGAGAGAAAAAAATATTCACCAAAGTCTATTGCAACTCTTACCTACCTTGAGATAAAGAAAAATGAAAAGCATAAGAATTACCTATAGGCTTATATAGGTGAGATACCCATAAAATAAAAAAAAATTATCAATATTACATAATCATATTCACAACACAGAGGAAGCAATTGTATAAAATCCATTTGGATGTGCTAAAAATGTCCCTCTGGGCAATTTCCATGTTCTACCTTTGTCATTATTTTCAGAATTATATTAGATATAATTGATGCATGAACTGGCCATATCATCTGTTAACTTAGAAAAAATTTCCCTAGTGGCATTTCTTTAATATCATATCAAATCTAGTCCTGTTGTTAAAGGTTGTCTCATGAGAATTTTAGAAAATATCCATGAAATTATCTGATGCTACCAGGCTTTTCCAGGTGCCTTCCCCATGGATTTTACAACTTGATCATTCCACTATTTTCTTTTCAAACTGGGACAGATACCATGCATCTATGTTGAGATATTTGAATTTCTCTATAGGTTTCTTTTGCTGTTTTATATGATACCCTTTCAATAAGTGCTTTTATCAAAGCAGTCTCTGCTGCATGATGATCTGCTCAAGGTGAAAAATGTCAGATGTTTTTATTTAATAAATACCTTTATATACACAAATGGTTTTATAAAATCTGAAGATGATATGCTCACTTTATCCCAGCAAGCAATTGTGCTGAGGCAAGGAGACTGTTTTTGGCTCTTGGATAAAGAGATGGGTTATGATAAGCAGTGGGTTCTTGAAGTATGCCATGCTGTTGAGTTAATGTTCCTAAAATAAGACATAAATATTCATGCACATAAAATATAGCTAAATAATTATTAAGTTTTCCACATAAATTATCATATCAACTGCAAAGAGTGAGAGTTTGTCTTCTTTGCCAATTCGGATGCCTTTTATTTCTTTTTGTTGTCTGATTGCTGAGGCTAGGCCTTCTAGTATGATGTTGAATAACAGTGGTAAGAGTGGACATCCCTGCTGTGTTCCTGACCTAGGGGGAAAGCTCTCAATTTGATATTCACTAAGGGTTTTTCATAGATGGCTTTGATAATATTGAGATATGTGCCCTCTATCCCTACACTTTGAAGAGTTTTGATCAGGAAAGGATGCTGTACTTTGTCAAATGCTTTTTCAGCATCTATTGAAAGAATCATATGATTCTTGTTCTTTCTTTTTCTTTTATTAATGTAAAGTATCACACTGATTGATTTGTGGATGTTGAACCAACCGTGCAGCCCAGGAATAAATTCCTGATGAAATTGGTCCTGGTGAATAATCCTTTTAATGTACTGTTGCATCCTATTGTCTGGTATTTTGGTGAGAATTTTTACATTCATGTTCATCAGGAATATTGGTCTGTAATTCTTCTTTTTGATGGGGTCTTTGGCTTTGGGTTCAAGATAATGCTGGCCTCATAAAATGAGTTTGGAAATTTTCCTCCCGTTTCTTATTTTTTGGAACAGTTTCAGAATAGGCATTGATTATTCTTTAAATGTTTGGTAGAATTCCTCTGCGAAGCATCTGGCTGTGGGCTCTTGTTTGTTGGGAGATTTTTGATCCCTGTTTAAATTTTCTTGCTGGTTATGGGACTGTTCAGGTTTCCATTCCAAAACTGCTAGAACTCATACAAGAATTCAGTAAAGTGGCAGGATATAAAATCAGTGCAGACAAATCAGTTGCATTTCTATATGCCAACAAGAAGACAGAAGGAAAAGAAATTAAAGAGTCGATTCCATTTACAATTGCTCCCAAAACCATAGTTATCTAGGAATAAATCTAACCAAAGAAGCAAAGAATCTATATTCAGAAAACTACAGAATACTCATGAAAGAAATCGAGGAAGACACAAAGAAATGGAAAAATGCTCCATGTTCGTGGATTGGAAGAACAAATATTGTGAAAATGCCTGTGCTGCCTAGAACAATCTACACATGTAATGCAATCCTTATCAAAATACCATCAACTTTTTCCCAGAGTTGGAACAAATAATCCTAAAATTTGTATGGAACCAGAAAAGATAGTGAATAGCCAGAGGAATGTTGAAAAAAGAAAACCAAAGCTGGTGGCATCACAATTCTGGACATCAAGCTCTATTACAAAGCTGTAGTCCTCAAGACAGTATGGTACTGACAAAAAAACAGACACATAGACCAATGAAACAGAATAGAGAGCCCAGAAATGGACCCTCAACTCTCTGGCCAACTAATATTTGACAAAGCAGTCTTGGAAAAAAGACAGTCTCTTCAACAAATGGTGTTGGGAAAATTGGACAGCCACATTCAGAAGAATGAAACTGGACCATTTCCTTAAACCACAGACAAAAAGAGACTCAAAATGGATGAAAGACCTCAATGTGAGACAGGAATCCATCAAAATCATTAAGGAGAACACAGACAGGAACCTCTTTGACCTCAGCCGCAGCAACTTCTTCCTAGAAACATTGCCAAAGGCAAGGGAAGCAAGGGCAAAAATGAACTATTGGGACTTCATCAAGATCAAAAGCTTTTGCACAGCAAAGGAAACAGTCAACAAAACCTAAAGACAAATGACAGTATGGGAGAAGATATCTGCAAATGACATATCAGATAAAGGATTAGTATCCAAAATCTATAAAGAATTTATCAAACTCAACACCCAAAGAACAAATGGTCCAATCAAGAAATGGGCAGAGGACATGAACAGACACTTCTGCAAAGAAGACATCCAGATGGCCAAAAGACACATGAAAATAAGTGCTCACTATCACTTGGCATCAGGGAAATACAAATTAAAACCACAATGAGATACCACCTCACACCAGTCAGAATGGCTAAAATTAACAAGTCAGGAAATGACAGACGTTGGCGATGATGCAGAGAAAGGGGAACCCTCTTATACTGTTGGTGGAAATGCAAGCTGGTAGCCACACTGGAAAACAGTATGAAGGTTCCTCAAAAAGTTGAAAATAGAGCTACCCTACAACCTAGCAATCACACTACTGGGTATTTACCCTAAAGATACAAATGTAGTGATCCAAAGGGGCATTTGCACCCCAATGTTTATAGCAGCAATATCCACAATAGCCAAACTATGGAAAGAGCCTAGATGTCCATCAACAGATGAATGGATAAAGAAGATATATATATATATATATTGCAGCCATCAAAAAAAATGAAACATATTTGGGGCCTGGGTGGCTCAGTTGGTTAAGCAACTGCCTTCAGCTCAGGTCATGATCCTGGAGTTCTGGGATTGAGTCCCACACTGGGCTCCCAGCTCCATGGAGAGTCTGCTTCTCCCTCTGACCTCTCCCTTCTCATGTTCTCACTCTCTCTCATACTTTCTCTCTCTCAAATAAACAAATAAAAACTTTTAAAAAATGAAATATTGCCATTTGCAATGACATGGATGGAACTAGAGGGTATTAGGCCAAGCAAAATAAGTCAATCAGAGAAAAACAATTATGATATGATCTCACTGATATGTGGAATTTGAGAAACAAGGCAGAGGATCATGGGAGAAGAGAGGAAAAAACGAAACAAGATGCAACCAGAGAGGGAAACAAACCATAAGAGACTCTTAATCTCAGGAAACAAACTGAGGGTTGCTGGAGGGGAGGAGGTTAGAAGGGATGGAGTGGTTGGGTGATGAACACTGGGGAGAGTATATGCTATGATGAGTATTGTGAATTGTGTAAGATTGATGAATCACAGACCTGCAGCCCTGAAATAAATACTACATGTTAAAAAAAGAAAAAAAAAACTGTGGAAAAAAAGTCTCTACCTTTCTACCCAAAATAAATAAATAAATAAATGAGGGCAACTTAATCTGAAGTATCATAAGTTCTGCTCCAAATGTTATACTTATAATCATAGATTCTTTTGAGAGTAGGGGTTCTGTAATTCATATTTAATTATTGAGTTATTTCTTAAGACATTCACAATGTATGGATACAAATACCAAGGTAAGGTGAGTTTGTGGGGACACAAAATTCTGAAGTTCTATTAATAGTCTTCCTGCAGGACATTTTATCTGGCAGTTTCATTTGTAAATTAATTCACTATTAAACCTAGAGAGGTGTGTCACAGAAAATAAAGGAGTATTTTTCAATAATAGTCTTGAATACAGTTAGGAACATGTGAAAGAACTTAGTATTGGCAACAATCCCACTTCACTAGTGGTTTTAGGATTTCAGGGGATCTGATATTGATGTAGTTGTGGTAGGGTAGGATATCAACTATGTCAACTAATAGCTGTATTTTGTGCATCTATTTTATGGAAAATTTCCTTTGGGAATTTAGAGGGAGTATACAAAATTGTTAGGAGCCACGAGCTCCCACAGAGCAGCATTATTTTACAAATTTTTAACATCTGTCCTCCTGTTTCATAATAGTAAACATTAGTTTTGCCAATGACCTTTCTTCTTGTAATCTCTACAGGTGTCTGCTTGTAGTCTCTATAGGTGTCCATATCCAGTCAGTTCTAGTTCTTAGAGGACAGCAGAAATCAATCCAGTGTTCTTTCAGAGAACAGTAAGTAATTTTATTTGAAGTATGAAGTTTGTTTTGATTTTCATACTTTTTTTTACCTTTTAGTGCTTATTAAAAATACTGACTCACTTGATGAAGATCTTCTAACTTAGCAATTTTCTGTTCTAACTTAATTTTCCAATTAGTCTCCCTTTCAGATCTGAGCCCATTTACAAAAAAGAGAACAATGTTTCCTTACTTTGGGTAGCTGATCTACCCTAGACCATTACTTGAAATATTCCTGGATTATCTTTCTTTTTTTTCTTAAAGTTTCCTTTTAATGAATCTGTATCTTCCCCACAATTTTCAATCTTTTCTAATCTATCCTTAAGGCAGACTCCTGAAACTAGCATGAGTCCCATAGCGGGCTCCTTGTTCAGCACCTCACCGCCTGCCACTCTCCCTGCTTGTATGCTTTTCTCTTGTGCTCTCTCTCTGTCTCTGACAAATAAACAAAAACTAAAAAAAAAAATCCCTAAAGTAAAAAAATTCAATAAAGACAGCTCAGTTAAATAATTCAGAGCTGAGACTGCTATTGAAACACTTATTGGACAGAAAGAAAATCTGAATTGGGGCCAAGGTGCTTAGTGATCATGTCTGCATGTCCAAAGTTCCTATAGAATGCTTCCAAGTGATAGACTTCAAAGTAATTTTGATGGAAGCTTCAATTATTGAAGAAAGATTCAGTATCAGAAACAAAAAACTGAGTTTATAAATTGTCAAAGAAGGAATATGTGCTTTAAAACACTATCTGAGAAAAGTATCTTTTTGTCTTACTTAGGGTTATAAGTAGTATATGGGTCAAGTACTTCCTTTCAGAAGAGTGTAGTTAACTGATACTCAGTATCACAATTATTCGTGGAAAGTTTTTATTGATTATGACAGGTTTAAAACTAGTCTCAGTGGTTGCAAGCTGCTATATTTAAAGGATAATCTATCCTTTCCTTTTAAGTAGGATGAATGTAAGAACATCTGTGGCTTCTAAGACTATGAAGTGAATCAGAGATAGCACTAAAATGGTCAATTACAGATAACCACAGAATTATTTTGATTACTGTACTTTATTGCAATTTGTCTATTTGAAAGAGTTAAATCACTTATAGTGATTCAGTCCTTTCTTTCCTCCGCATGGATGTTAGGGGTAAAAGACCAGAGACCTCTTCTAGAGAAGTAGACTTGATATTTGTGTATATGTGAACTTGCATATTCGTGTTATGAATATTGCATAAGGCTACTGTGATTTATATTATATTACATAATCTGACTTGATTATCTTTGCTCAGGAATTTGCAGGATACTCTGCTTAGTCATATTATAACTATGAGGAAATTAAAACTCCATCATTATTCAGTCCATCCTTACCTAAGAAAACTAAGCTGGTAATTCACTCTACTGTTTAAAACACACCTCAGTTTAAGTTCTCTGTCTCAATAAAATGAAGCATAACACATAATCAGGACAAAAAAAAAGTGGCAAAACCATGGCTCCCCGATTTTCTCATATTCCAAATTATATGCAAGTCCCAATGGCTCTGCTTTCAAATAATGTTCATAATTTCCACCACTGCCACACTCCCCTGCCTAGTTCACTGGAACAGTTTCCCATTTCTCACTATTCACCTGATTCCCATTCCCCATTCTGTTCATATTCAGCATCCACTTATTTTTTAACATAAATCTTATTTTGACACTCTTCTAACCAAATCTCCAATGGTTCCTTAGCTATTCCACTTAGAATACAATTAAAAGCAATTCCAGCTAATGGCAACCTCTTCATTCTTATCTCCTGCTACTCCTTCATCCCACTCCTTGTACACACCATGTAAACTATCAACACAAAACCTTTACACTTGCCACTTTCTCTGAAATATGCATTTCATATATCTATGTGGCTTACTTCATTTTATTCATGTCTTTTTTAGACCCACCAACATAAAAGAGTCATGACTGTATACTCTATTCCCCCATCTTGCTTTGCTTTTTAACACATTACTACTTGATGTATTTTATATTTATTTGCTTCTACATCTCATTGAAGAAGTCTTTTCTCCTTTATCATTATTGCATCCTCAGAACTAGTCACCATCTAACATGCAGTAACTTTAATAATGCATTGTGTGAACTAAAATAAGCATTGACTACTGAATAGCTTATTCTAGGTCTTCCAGTAGAAGAGAGTACAGAGCGTAGATATGCGGCATCCCTTCCTTCTGCTACAACAACCATTAAATAGAACTCGAGCTCTCCATTACAACAAACATTAAATAGAACTCGAGCTCTCCATTTCAAGGGGCTGGTGTCAAGCGCACAAATCAAGCTGAACCATGGAAATAAACCAAGAAGGGCCTTAATGAACTGATGTAAAATCCATTCTGAAACAACACTCTGCTAATAGGGATTTTTCTATCCATCTGCTTGAGTCATGTAGCTCTCTTCTCTGATAAATAACAAACAGAACAGAGGTTGAAATTCCTGAATATATTCTCCGAAGAAATAATTTTTCAAACTCAAATGTAATGCTAACCACTGGTGACCAACCATGGTAAACTCCTTCTTCAATTGTGCAAGCACACTTAGTCCCACAATAACTACTTATTTTTCCTCGGCTAAGAACTATATGCAAATGAAGAAGATATAAATGTGAAGATATTCATGTGAAGATATAAAAAGTTGACATTTTTGCTTAGTTTTTAGTTGATAACATTTATATTACTTCTGTATCTTTACTCTTCAATTATTCATGGGAAAATGCCAAATGTTTAGATTGTTTTGTTAACAAAAAATAAACAAGCATTGTTTTTGGATACAAAATGTGTCTTTTGTCATTACTTTCAAAGAGCAATATTTAAAAAAATACTTTTTTGGGGCACTTAGAAACTTTAACATACATTCCCAGATTTGCTAATGCTGTTCACTCACTGCTAGATAATTGTGATTTCTGTTCAAGCTATTAATAAATAAATATCCAGCAGCCTAAAAATTATTCAAACTAGCCTCACACTAAAATTCCTTTAAAAAACAAAATAAGGACATAAAAAAAATTCAGTTAACTTCAACAGGACTATAATTATTTTCTTTTTGCCCAAAAGTACAGTTCCAACAGTATCTAGTCATTTTCCCTTTTATAAGATTTCATTTCAAAGAAAATTAATTTTATTTTTTGGCTATTAAGACTTTTTCTTATATATGGCTTGCAGAATTTTTCTTCTATATTGTAGATTGTCTTTTCATTTTCTTGTTTCTTTTTGCATGCATAATCTTTTAAATTTATTGCAGTTACATTTGTTGATTTTTGCTTATGTTGTTTGTCCTTTTGGTGTCACAGTTAAAAAAATCATTGCCAAGACAACACTAAGGAATATTCTTCCTTACATTTTCTTCTAGGAGTCTTATAGTATCAGTCCTTATGTTTGTCTTTGATCCATTTTGAGTTCATTTTTGTGAGTGTTGTGAGACATATGTTTATCTAGTTTCCAAAATATTAATGCAAATTGATTTTCCTACTATGGAAAACAATATGGAGGTTCCCCAAAAGTTAAACATAGAACTAACATATGATCCAGCAATTCATTTCTGGGTATATACCCCAAGTAAGTGAAATCAGGATCTTAAAGTGATACATGCACTCCCTCCCATATTAACCACAGCATTATTCACAATAGCCAAATACAGAAGTATCCCTCAACATATGAATGGATAAAGAAGAATGGATAAAGAATAGACTACACACACACACACACACACACACACACACACACAATGGAACACTATTTAGCCATGAGAAAGGAAGACATTCTGTCATTTTCAACAACATGAACAGACCTTGGCACTTTATGCTAGGTAAGATAAGTCAAACAGAAAAGACATGTACTGGATGATGCAACTTATATGTGAATCCCAAAAAAGCCCAAGTCATAGAAAAAAGTAAAATGGTGGTTATGAGGAAAGGGGGGACTAGGAGACAGTGCAGACATCACTTAATGGTAAAAACTTACAATGAGTAGCAAATAATAAGCCTTAGAGATCTATTGCATGGCATAGTGAAAACAGACAATATTATATTATAATCAACAAACTTGCTAAGAGACTAGAATTTAATTACCCAATCACTAAAAAAATGATAGTTATTAAATGTAATAAAGGTGCTAATTATCGCTACAATGACAATCATATTACAGTATACAAATGTAAGAAATTAACATGTTGTGCATGTTAAATTTATACAATGTTATATAATGAATATATTTCAACTTAAAAAGATAATTAAGCAGACGATAAGAAAGTATGTCTTGAAGTATGGACCACATGGAGAATATCTGTGTGTGTTTGTGAATGATTAGATGGAAATTATCTCCAATTAAATCATGATAACTTACATAAGGATTATTTGTCAATATAAATGTTAGGCAGTAGCTACCCACAATTCCTTTTTCAGAAAAATAGAACCTTGTTCAGTCTCTCTGGGAGTAGAGTCCATGATGGTTTTCATGTCTTCCATTCTGTCTCATACAATTGCATGGACATGATCAGTGATGTGCTGGAGATGACCCAAACAGGGCTAAGAGAGAGGTGATTCTGTGTATCTCTTCAGGACTCCACTTTCAGTGATGTCATGATAATAGCTTCAAATCCATGATGGGATTATTTAAATCATGTAAATTGGTAAAGATCAGAGTTTTTGTTTTTGCTTTCTTGTGAAAGAGTATGTAATTTTTAAAAAAAATTTTTAATATTTTATAAACATATAATGTATATTAGCCCCAAGGGTACAGGTCTGTGAATCGCCAGGTTTACACACTTCACAGCACTCACCATAGCACTTACCCTCCCCAATGTCCATAAACACACCACCCTCTCCCTACACCCCTGCCCCCAGCCACTCTCAGTTTGTTTTGTGACATTAAGAGTCTCTTTTGGTTTGTCTCCCTCCCAATCCCATCTTGGTTCATTTATTCTTTTCCTACCCCCCTAAGCATCCCCCCACTGCATCTCCACTTCCTCGTATCAGGGAGATCATGTGATAGTTGTCTTTCTCCCATTGACTTATTTCGCTAAGCATAATACCCTCTAGTTCCATCCACATCGTCGTAAATGGCAAGATTTCATTTCTTTTGATGGCTGCATAGTATTCCATTGTATATATATACCACTTCTTCTTTATCCATTCATCTGTTGATGGACATCTAGGTTCTTTCCATAGTTTGGCTATTGGGGACATTGCTGCTATAAACATTCAGGTGCACATGCCCCTTCGGATCACTATGTTTGTATCTTTAGGGTAAATACCCAGTAGTGTGATTGCTGGGTCATAAGGTAGTTCTATTTCCAACTTTTTGAGGAACCTCCATGCTGTTTTCCAGAGTGTTTGCACCAGCTTGCATTCCCACCAACAGTGTAGGAGCGTTCCCCTTTCTCCGCATCTTTGCCAGCATCTGTCATTTCCTGACTTGTTAATTTTAGCCATTCTGACTGGTGTGAGGTAGTATCTCATTGTGGTTTTGATTTGTATTTCCCTGATGCCTAGTGATGTGGAGCACTTTTTCATGTGCCTGTCGGCCATCTGGATGTCTTCTTTGCAGAAATGTCTGTTCATGTCCTCTACCCATTTCTTGTTTGGATTATTTGTTCTTTGGGTGTTGAGTTTGATAAGTTCTTTATAGATTTTGGATACTAGCCCTTTATCTGATATGTTGTTTGCAAATATCTTTTCTCATTCTGTCAGTTGTCTTTGGGTTTTGTTAATGGTTTCCTTTGTTATGCAAAAGCTTTTGATCTTGATGAAGTCCCAATAGTTCATTTTTTCCCTTGCTTCCCTTGCCTTTGGCGTTGTTCCTAGGAAGAAGCTGCTGCGGCTGAGGTCGAAAGGTTGCTGTTTGTTTTCTCCTCAAGAAAGGAGAAATTTTGATGGATTCCTTTCTCACATTGAGGTCTTCATCCATTTTGAGTCCATTTTCGTGTGTGGTGTAAGGAAATGGTCCAGTTTCATTTTTCTGCATGTGGCTGTCCAATTTTCCCAGCACCATTTGTTGAAGAGGCTGTCTTTTTTCCATCGGACATTCTTTCCTGCTTGGTCGAAGATTAGTTGACCATAGAGTTGAGGGTCCATTTCTGGGCTCTCAATTCTGTTCCATTGATCTATGTGTCTGTTTTTGTGACAGTACCTTACTGTCTTGATGATGACAGCTTTGTAATAGAGCTTGAAGTCCAGAATTGTAATGCCACCAACTTTGGCTTTCTTTTTCAATATTCCTTTGGCTATTTGAGGTCTTTTCTGGTTCAATATAAATTTTAGGATTATTTGTTCCATTTTTTTGGAAAAAAAATGTATGAGATTTTGATAGCGATTGCATTAAATGTATAGATAGCTTTAGGTAGCATAGACATTTTCACAATATTTGTTCTTCCAATCCATAAGCATGGAACATTTTTCCATTTCTTTGTGTCTTCCTCAATTTCTTCAATGAGTACTTTATAGTTTTCTGTGTATAGATTCTTTGCCTCTTTGGTTAGGTTTATTCCTAGTATTTTATGGTTTTGAGTGCAACTGTCTCCTTAATTTGATTGGGATTGACTCCTTAATTTCTCTTTCTTCTGTCTTGTTGTTAGTGTAAAGAAATGCAACTGATTTCAGTGCATTGATTTTATATCCTGACACTTTACTAAATTCCTGTACAAATTCTAGCAGATTTGGAGTGAAGTCTTTTGGGTTTTCTACATATAGTATCATATCATCTGCAAAGAGTGATAGCTTGACTTCTTCTTTGCCAATTTGGATGCCTTTAATTTCTTTTTGTTGTCTGATTGCTGAGGCTAGGACTTCTAGTGCTATGTTGAATAGCAGTGGTGATAATGGACATCCCTGCCGTGTTCCTGACCTTAGAGGAAAAGCTCTCAGTTTTTCTCCATTGAGAAATGATATTTGCGATGATATTTGCAGTGGATTTTTCATAGATGGCTTTGATAATATTGAGGTATGTTCCCTCTATCCCTACACCTTGAAGAGTTTTGATCAGGAGGGGATGCTGTACTTTGTCAAATGCTTTTTCAGCATCTATTGAGAGTATCATATGATTGTTGTTCTTTCTTTTATTAATGTCTTGTATCACATTGATTGATTTGTGGATGTTGAACCAACCTTGTAGCCCTGGAATAAATCCCACTTGGTCGTGGTGAATAATCCTTTAATGTACTGTTGAATCCTATTGGCTAGTATTTTGGTGAGAATTTTTGCATCTGTGTTCATCAAGGATATTGGTCTGTAGTTCTCTTTTTTGATGGGATCCTTGTCTGGTTTTGGGATCAAGGTGATGCTGGCCTCATAAAATGAGTTTGGAAGTTTTCCTTCCATTTCTATTTTTTGAAACAGTTTCAGAAGAATAGGTATTGATTATTCTTTAAATATTTGGTAGAATTCCCCCGGGAAGCCGTCTGGCCCTGGGCTTTTCTTTATTTGGAGATTCTTGATGACTGTTTCAATCTCCTTACTGGTTATGGGTTTGTTCAGGTTTTCTATTTCTTCCTGGTTCAGTTTTGGCAGTTTATATGTCTCTAGGAATGCATCCATTTCTTCCAGATTGTCAAATTTGTTGGCGTAGTGTTGTTCATAGTATGTTCTTATGATTGTTTGTAGTTCTTTGGTGTTGGTTGTGATCGCTCCTCTTTCATTCATGATTTTATTTATTTGGGTCCTTTCTCTTTTCTTTTTGGTAAGTCTGGCCAGGGGTTTATCAATCTTATTAATTCTTTCAAAGAACCAGCTCCTAGTTTCATTGATTTGTTCAATTGTTTTTTTGGTTTCTATTTCATTGATTTCTGCTCTGATCTTTATGATTTTTCTTCTCCTGCTGGGTTTAGGGTTTCTTTCTTGTTCTTTCTCCAGCTCCTTTAGGTACAGGGTTAGGTTGTGTATTTGAGACCTTCCTTGTTCTTGAGAAAGGCTTGTATTGCTATATATTTTTCTCTCAGGACTACCTTTGCTGTGTCCCACAGATTTTGAACCATTGTGTTTTCGTTATCATTTGTTTCCATGAATTTTTTCAATTCTTCTTTAATTTCTTGGTTGACCCATTCATTCTTTAGAAGGATGCTGTTTAGTCTCCATGTATTTGGGTTCTTTCCAAATTTCCTCTTGTGATTGAGTTCTAGCTTCAGAGCATTGTGGTCTGAAAATATACAGAGAATGATCCCAATCTTCTGATACCAGTTGAGACCCAATTTATGACTCAGGATGTGATCCATTCTGGAGAATGTTCCATGTGCACTAGAGAAGAATGTGTATTCTGTTGCTTTGGGATGAAATGTTCTGAATATATCTGTGATGTCCATCTGGTCCAGTGTGTCATTTAAGGCCTTTATTTCCTTGTTGATCTTTTGCTTGGATGATCTGTCCATTTCAGTGAGGGGAGTGTTAAAGTCCCCTACTTTTATTGTATTATTGTCGAAGTGTTTCTTTGATTTTGTTATTAATTGGTTTATATAGTTGGCTGCTCCCATGTTAGGGGCATAGATATTTAAAATTGTCAGATCTTCTTGTTGGACAGACCCTTTGAGTATGATAGAGTGTCCTTCCTCATCTCTTATAATCTTTGGCTTAAAATCTAATTGATCTGATATAAGGATTGCCACCCCAGCCTTCTTCTGATGTCCATTAGCATAGTAAATTCTTTTCCACCCCCTCACTTTAAATCTGGTGGTGTCTTCTGGTCTAAAATGAGTTTCTTGTAGGCAGCATATTGATGGGTTTGGGTTTTTTATCCATTCTGAAACCCTGTGTCTTTTGATTGGGGCATTTAGCCCATACACATTCAGGATAACTATTGAGAGATATGAATTTAGTGCCATTGTATTGCCTATAAGGTGACTGTTACTGTATATTGTCTCTGTTTCTTTCTGATCTACTCTTTTAGGGTCTCTCTTTGCTTAGAAGACCCCTTTCAATATTTCCTGTAGAGCTGGTTAGGTTTTTGCAAATTCTTTCAGTTTTTTTTTTTTTTTGGGGGGGGGGGTTGGTCCTGGAAGCTTTTTATCTCTCCTTCTATTTTCAATGATAGCCTAGCTGGATATAGTATTCTTGGCTGCATGTTTTTCTTGTTTAGTGCTCTGAATATATCATGCCAGTTTTTTCTGGCCTGCTAGGTCTCTGTGGATAAGTCCACTGCCAATCTAATATTTTTACCATTGTATTGTCCTGGGCTGCTTTCAGGATTTTCTCTTTGTCGTTAAGACTTGTAAATTTTACTATCAGATGACGGGGTGTGGACCTATTCTTATTGATTTTGAGGGGGTTCTTTGCACCTCCTGGATTTTGATGCTTGTTCCCTTTGCCATATTAGGGAAATTCTCTACAGTAATTCTCTCCAATATATCTTCTGCTCCCCTCTCTCTTTCTTCTTCTGGAATCCCAATTATTTTAATGTTGTTTCATCTTATGTTATCACTTATGTCTTGAATTCTCCCCTCGTGGTCCAGTAGTAGTTTGTCTCTTTTTTGCTCAGCTTCTTTAATCTCTGTTATTTGGTCTTCTATATCACTAATTCTTTCTCCTGCCTCATTTATCCTAGCAGTAAGAGCCTCCATTTTTTATTGCACCTCATTAATAGCTTGTTTTATTTCAACTTGGTTAGATTTTAGTTCTTTTATTTCTCAGGAAAGGGCTTTTATTTCTCCGGACAGCGTTTCTCTAATATCTTCCACGCCTTTTTCGAGCCTGGCTAGAACCTGAGAATCATGATTCTGAATTCTAGATCTGACATATTACTAATGTCTGTATTGATTAGGTCCCTAGCCTTCAGTACTGCCTCTTGTTCTTTTTTTTGTGGTGAATATATAATTTACTAGCATACTGCTAACAGTGGTATATATTAAAAAAATTGTATCGAATAAACATTTGAATAAATTTAATTTATTTATTTCAGGTCTATTAAAATATTTTGTTGTCAAAGTCTTTGGACTTTAATAGAATCCATAAAAATACAGATGGTTTTGGAATTAACTTGACGTGACCAATACATTTCAAGAATTGTAAATGGTACCTATTTTAAATTTCACATTTCTGTATAACTTGGTGTATCACAATTCCATAAGCATCATGAATAAGTGATATAAGCCATTTATTCTTTAGTATTACTAAAACTAAAATGAATTTTCTATGTTTGGAAATCCATTCTAGCTTGTGGAATGCTCATTTTGCATCTCAGAAATGCACTTCACAGAAAGTGCAACTCTAGGTTAACAACAAAATATCCCCAGCACAATTTTTATTATTTACTGGGTGTGTTTTAAAATTTGACATAAAACCCATGCACTCACTATATTTTATGACTTTTTTTTAAATAGATAGGTTCTTTTTTTTCCTCCTGAGAAAACAAACCTGCCTAGACACATTTTAATGCTTTCAATATTAATATATTAGATAATTTTTGGAATACTACCACAGGCAAATATTACTAAAGAATCTCAATTATATTATTTTGTACTATGGTCAGAACCAAACTCAGTAATCTTCTTTTAGGGTAGTAAAATATTCTCTAGCATCTAGTAGCTATACTTGATAAACTCATTCTTGGACTATGAGAACAAATCGTATGTCATCCTAATCTAATGTAAAGAAGAAAATATTTATATTCTCAGTTGTGTGAATATGTGAAATATACTTCTTAAATGTTTTGATAAAATGTCTTTTTGAGATTTGTCTGTCAGAAATAAATAAAAGAACGACATATTTCCAGTTCCAAATAATACATTATATGTATCCCAATTCCAATCTGAGTTTCCAAAGACCTTAATTTCAATAATGCATTATTGAGTATGGAACTGTTGAATCTCTATATTGTATACCTGAAACTAATATAACACACTGCATGTTAACTATACTGGAATTTAAAAAATTGAAGTAATGCATTATTGAATGACTGTTAAATGTGTGAACTTAGACCCTGCTGCTTACTTCCTCTGTGATTCCAAGGGAGTTCAGTTTTCCATCTACACTATCCTCAAAAGTAACATGAAATAACTATAGCACAACACTCATTAGAAAACTTCATGAAGATTAAATGAGAAAATATAAATAAGATTATATTTAAGATATTTAGAACACTATCTGACACATTAATGAGTGGGCACTAAATAAGCTTTTAATTTTTTTTCTTCCTATTTCTCATTTACTTTCACTTACTCATTCTTTCAAGACATATGCTAAAGTGACAGCTATGTGATAACTGATATCATGGAAATTGGTATTGATGGGGAAAAATTTAATAAAGACTTAGCAGTATTTTCATTGTTAGAAGCAAGAGAGAAATCCAGCTGAGCATTATTAAGCAGGAAAATTGCATTCAAATACGTTATTGTTAGTACTTTGTGCCATTAAATTCTTCACGTTTTCTATCTGCTAAATATTTTCTTTCCATTTTGAAGCACTTACCCAGCCACAGACTGGCGCTCTCTTCTCTGTGTCCCTTCGAATAGGGTTATAAGTCAATACTCCCAAAGAGATTTCCTACTATTATAATTAATAATGATGAATATTCTGTAAGAAGGATAACTTCAAGGAACTTGCTACAACTTGCTTCATGTTTTTTTAAGAAACCAGTATTAAACAAAATATGATTCATTTAGGTTTTAGTTAATTGTCATTTTTTTTTTCTGTATTAAATCTGTAAAAGTAAGCCAGAAATAATTGTGGCTTTCAAAATGAGGAGTAGTTTATCTTTGAACCACATAAAAAATGGAAAAAATCAGCAGTTTTGCATTACCTTAAGATATCCATAATTTCATTTCCATTTCTAATTCCCTTTGATATGGAGTATTATGTGACTGAGACACTGCAGTGACAAATGGAAGGGTATAAAGAAAGAACAAAAAATAAAAATTAGAATCATGAAGATAAAATTGATGATGGTAATCAGCTCACTGAAAATTATCTAAAGAAACAAATTTCACCCTCCATTAGCTTTAGTACACACTGAGAGAGGAAACACAGGATGCTGAATTCTTTCTCTTTTAGAGGTTATATTCCAGGAACGTTGTTTGTTAGTTTACAGGACTTCATGCAGTGGAACATTTTACTCACTAACTTTTGTAAAAAGCTAAACAACAAGAAGCTCAGAATGTCTAGCTATAATAATAACCATGATAAGAATGAAGAGGGGTCAGATGTGTTTGCCTTTACTCTGCCAAGCCATCCTGTTGCTCAAATATTGAGAGGAACTTACTATGATTAAATCAATGGTGTGAACAAAAACATTTCCGTAATTCTGTGTTAATAATTTAGCCATCTGGTATTAAATCCATTTGTGTTTTTATTTGAAGATTATATTATATAAAATATGAGGATATTTTTAGGCAATTAGTGGATACTTTGGTTGTAAATGCTTTATTATTTGGATATCCATAACTTTGCCACTACAGCATTTGAGGTTCCATAGATTAGTTGACATATGAACACTACTACTATCTCACGTTCATTAAAGATAAAAGGATTCTTTTGTAAATATAATGAATTAACCCCAACATTTTATTTAAATGTTTTAAGTTAAAAAGCATTTTATTTGTAAGAAGCACAATTTTCTCTCCTATGGAAGTCTATTAACTCATGCTGTATTACACTTTTTCTCATCAAAAATATTTCATAGTAATTAAATGTTATTCTTAAATTAATCTGGACTTACAGTTGAAGAGTATATATAAAACATCACTGCATGGCTATTCCTAGATAGCTGAGAATGTTCAGGATGTCTGGTGAACACTGAATTTTTTGGTTAAAAAAAGCAAATCAGAGGGCTGCTGGGGGTGGGGGCAAAAGACAGGGTGGCTGGGTGATGGACATTGGGGAAGGTATGTGCTATGCTGAGTGCTGTGAATTGTATAAGACAGAGACAGATGAATCACAAACCTGTACTCCTGAAACAAATAATACATTATATGTTAATACAACAACAACAACAACAAAATCAGAGAGGCACCTGTTGCCTCAGTCAATTAGGTGTCTGCCTTTGGCTCAGGTCATGATCACATGGTCCTGGGATCTAGCGCACATCAGGCTCCCTCCTGAGCAAGGAGCCCGCTTCTCCCTCTCCCTTTTCCCCTCCCCCTGCTTGTGTTCTCTGTCTGCCAAATAAACACACAAAAATAGAAAAAAAAAGAAAAGAAAATGAGAAATATATGAGTATAACTGTTATTCCACATTACATATATATGCACACATACAAACACAAATATATACATACACCCTCATATGTTTTCCTCTGAAAAATAAAAGCTATAGAACACAGAATGTAATTGATTCTTCAAAACTCTACAGCAAGGAACACTGACTACGCAACTGTGCTCCAAAGAAAAGTAATGCATTTAATGTGATTTTCAACAAAGAAGGATAGATTTCACATGGTTTACAATAATATTCTTCAATGTAAAATACATTTTTCTTTATCTGAAAGAAAATATCTGGTAGTTCAACAAATTTTAGATTAATTGTATTTGAGTTTTTCTTAAAATATTTTGACTTTTGAGATTCTTGTTGAATATTTTGCACTTACTTGACTTCTTATATGGGTCCATTCTAATTGACAACTAAGAACCTGATCTGTGGTAAGAGAAATCTCTCTACCATATCTTCACAGGTTTTTCATTGAAATGGTCATATAATTGTGTCCATTAGTATACTTCAAATGAATAAAACTCTGTTCCAATGTTTTCCAACTATTAGCAAACTAGCTTAGAGAGGAAACTGTTTAACAATAGTTTTTGTGTTTGTGTTTGTTTTTATTTTTCTTCTGTTTCATTTTGGTGTTCAACAGTTGATACTTAGAACCTAGCTACAGGAAGTCTTCCCTGGATCTGGGAATTTATTATATACTCATAGTAGTCCTATCATAGAGCTACTTAATTTTGAAAGTTGACAATATTTGTCTTAGAAAATTATACTGGAGAAGGGAAGATAAAATTTTATGAAAATCATACTTTTACCTAAAAAAGTTTTCCACAAGGAAAAGAGATATTAAATAAATTTGATTTTGACTGAATATATACTACCCTTATTATCAGATATTAATCTACTCTGAAACTCAATTAGAAAATATATGTATGTTAACAAATAAAATACCATAATACATAGCAAAATTCAATTCTGAGTTTTCTGATAAAATTAATAATAAGAGATCTTCATTTTATTTTATTTTATTTTTTAAGCTTTTCTTTATTTGTTTATTTATTTATTTGAGAGAAAGAGAGCATGAGAGACCAAAAGCAGGGGGAAGGGACACCCAGGTGCCCAATGAAGTGCTTTCAATGATATTTTAGTAAGTATGTTTACTCATAAAAGCTTTTAAATTATAATAAAAAATGATACACTAAAATTATAGCTGAAAGACTCAAAATCATCATGTTACATGCTAGATTTTGTATTTGTTTTATAAACATAACATCTTGAAGCTGTTCCAAATAATCCTTTTACTACAGATAAAAGGATGGACTAAGAATTTAAAAGTGGGGGTGCCTGGGTGGCTCAGTGGGTTAAAGCCTCTGCCTTCGGCTCAGGACATGATCCCAGGGTCCTGGGATTGAGCCCCGCATCAGGCTCTCTGAGAGCCTGCTCCCCTCACTCCCTCTCTGCCTACTTGTTATCTCTGTCTGTCAAATAAATAAACAAAATCTTAAAAAACAATTTAAAAGTGGCAGACAAGATTATTATGATATTGATTATTCACTGTATGGAAATTTTAGAGGGAAAATATTTAAAACTAAATATGATTTTTCTTCATGTTGCTTATGATTATAAGAAGTTTAACAGACTCCTTGATATCATCTAACATCTCTGAAGACTACCTTCTTGCTTTCTTCTTTCTAACTTGGGCATGGGAATGCTTGATTAGCCTTCCTAAAATATCGCTTTGAGAATGAAATCAGATAGTGTCTATGTTCAATCTTTGTACAAGTGTAGTGAATCCTTATTTTCATTATTCTCATTTTAAATGATCAGAAGTACTATTTGGGATGCCTAGTGATTTCTTGAGACACCCATTATTTGACTGATATTAGGAAGTTTTTAAAGTTTCTTTTCTCCATAATGAATCAGTTCTTCCATTTTTGCATTTAAATATCCATTTTTAGCTTCATTAACTACTTAACAATTTTCCTTGAGTTGCTATTTTTTAGCTACTTGAGTTAAATACATCACTTTTTAATTTTTTTATGTTTTATGACTCTTAAATACTGTATGCTATTTATTTTTTCTGATTTACACTTTAGCAATATCCTACATATTTTAATAGGTTGGAATTTCAATTTTGTGAACTTAATAGTTATTTTTCTCTTATCCACTTTTAAGAGATTAGTTTTCAAATTTAGAAATCATTGGTTTAGTTTGTAAAAGCATTTTTTTGTGAGTAAGTACAAATTGGGATTATATTTGTATTATTACTTTCCAATCTCATTTTCAGAAAACATAGCTTGTACAAGTTCTACTATAGAATCCATTGTAATTTTCTATTTGCCCTTACATAAAAATCATTTTTGTGTTGGTTTCATAGGCATGAGAAACCACACACCTAAATCACTGGGAAAGAGATTTTATATTAAAATCTTCTGCAAAAGCATACACACACACACACACACACACACACAAACACACACACACACACAAATACAGGCATGTATTTGTAAACATGGAGCAAGAGTTTGATGAAAATCTGCTTATTCTATTTTGTTCTATTTTATTTTTTTAACATCATGTTGTAACATTAGTGTGATTTCCTGATCCATGGTTTGAGAAGTATTGTTTGAAATCTGTAAGTATTTGCTTATATGAAGAAAAAAATTTTTTGCTATGTTCATAGAACATTACAAAGATATACTGACTCCTAGTGTACTAACTTATCAGCTGCATTGCCAACTAAAATTTTTCTACTTAAAACCAACATTTGTAGCTTAGACCATACTTTTTAAAAATAGTTTGATTTGGTGAGAACTTAGATACTATCACTTTTATTAGTTAGATATTTTTAACCACAAATTAACTCTTGGAGCCAAATGGATTATAAATATTTGCTTATACATTCATTCTCCACTATGTCAATAAACTTTCTTTTTGCATACTTAAAGGAAACTACATGTTAGTGAAGTTAAGGCAGAGGCTTAACCCACTGAGCCACCCAGGCGCCCTACAAAATAACTTTTTAAAAGAGTAATTTTGACCAAAATCTCACTCACCTCTAAAACAAAGTGAGCTATGTATTGTTGTGTATCTCACTGCCCCCAAACTGAAAACAGTACGTAATTTGCTCACAGTCCTGTGAGTCAGGCAAATTGGCTACTCTGTGCTCAACTCAGATACTTCTTCTTGCATTGGCCTGATACTTCTTATGGTGTATCATAGAAGATGGCCTCATTCATATGTCTAGTGTTTAGTAGTGACTTTTTTTTTCTAGCTCTACTGCCATATAATCAATATAAAACATTATGTAAGTTTAAAGTCTACAACATGTTGATTAGATACACTTACATATTACAAAATGATTAACACATACTAAGTTAGCAACACTCCTATCACATCACATAATTACCATTTCTTTCTTTTTTTTTTTTAGATTTTATTTATTTATTTGACAGAGGAGACACAGCAAGGAAGAGAACACAAGCAGGGGGAGTGGGAGAGGAAGAAGCAGGCCTCCTGCTGAGCAGGGAGCTTGATGCAGGGCTTGATCCCAGGATCATGACCTGAGCGGAAGGCAGATGCTTAATGACTGAGCCACCCAGGCTCCCCAGATTTCTTTTTTTTGTGGTGAGAACCCCCTTAACAACTTTCAAGTATATAATACATTGCTCTCAGTTATAATCACAATGTTGTCTCAGACCTTACTCATCTTCCAACTAGAAGTTTGTACTCTTTGATCAACATCTTCCCATCCCTTCCCTGTCCCAGTTCCTGGCAACCATCATTCTATTTATTCTCTGTTTCTACGAGTTTGGCATTTTTCAATTCCTCATATAAGTGATATCATATATCTGTATTTCTCTCTGTGACATTTCACTTAATATAATGCGTTGAAGTGCATCTATGTTGTCACTAATGGAAGAATTACTTTATTTCTCATAACTGAATAAGTCCATTATAAATATATACACGTTATTACTGAGCCTCTTGCTGCACATAGTCTTCATCCTCACAGAGACTACATGGGGCTCATTTTTAGAGCCCTCTCAGTCGCTATGGAACAAGTGAATTAGAGCCAGAGAGGCAAGATCTCTTAAGGACAATTTTCAAGAGTCCTACATCAATCCTATGGCATTCTGCTAATAAAAAGCAGTCATAAGGTAAGCTACAATTCAAGGCTGTAGAGAAATAAATCTTATTTCTAGATAGTAAGAACACCAAAGTCATATTTCAAAGGGTATACATAGAAGGATAGGATGACTCTGTGGACATCTGTGTAATGTACCACATAATGTGTCTTCAACTTGAATGATACTAGGATTCACTCTAAATAGGAAATAAAATTCTTATGTACCCATGTCGAAATGATCTCTTTTAAATCACTGAATTACATATCGACTAATATAACTTGTTCTTATAATCCTGTCTTAGTTTTCATTCAAAAATCAATTTATTAATTATATGAAAGGAAATTGAACTTATTAAACCTAATTCAATATATTTTTAACATTATAAATCATATTTTCTTGTTTGGCTCAATTCTCTAATCTGAGTTTAATAGAAAAAATATGCACTTGTATTTTTCTATATTTACTTGTTGGATTTTGAAGGTAAGGAACCATAACACCAATCAACATTATCATTGCAGAATAATAAATGTGTCCGTTATTGAAAGGTATACCATGCTCATAAATTAGAAGAAAGAATACTGTCAAACAGTTCATACTACACAAAGCAATCTACAGATTCAATGCAATCTCCCTATCAAAATACAAATAATATTTTCAACAAAACTGGAAAAAATAATTCTAAAATTTGCCTGGAACAAAAGACCCCAAATAGTGAACCAGTCTTGGAAAAGAACAGAGTGTTAGACAGCACGATCAAGGATTTCAAGATATACTGAAAAGCTATAGTAATCAAAACAGTCTGGTATTGGCATAAAAACAGATACGTAGATCAAGGAATAGGTTAGAGAGCTTAGAAATAAATCCTCATTTACATAATCAATCTATGACAAAGGAGGCAAGAATATAAAATGGGAAATAGACAGCCTTCACTACATGATGTTGGGAAAGTGGACAGCTACTTGCAAAACAATGAAACTGGATCACTTTCTTATTCCAGACACAAAAATAAAATCAAACTGGGTTAAAGACCTACATGTGAGACCTGAAACCATAAATCTCCTTAAAGAAAACATAGGCAATAATCTTTTTGACATTGGCCTAAGTAACACTTTTTTAGATATGTCTCCTGAGACAACGAAAACAAAAGCAAAACTTAACTACTGGAACTATGCCAAAATAAAAAGTTTTTGCCCAGTGGAGGAAACCACTGACAAAAGAAAAAGGTAACCTAGTAAACGGAAGAAGATATTTGTAAATGATAACCAATAAAGAGTTAATAGCCAAAACATATTAATAATTTAAATACAACTCAGTACACACACAAAAAACAAATAATCTGATTAAAAATGGACAGAGGACCTAAATAGACATTTTTAATGAAGACATACAAATGGCCAACAGACATATGAAAAGATGCTCTTCATCAGTAATCTTGAGGGAAATGCAACTCAAAACCACAGTATCAACTTACACCTGTTAGAATGGCTACAACTAAATACAAAACAAATGGTGAGGATGTGGAGAAAATGGAACCCTTATACATTGTTGATGGGAATGTAAATTTGTGCACCTACAGTTGAAAACAGTATGGAATTTCCTCAAAAAATTAAAAACAGAAATACAATACAATGCAGTAATTTCTTACTAGGCATTTTCCAAAAGAAAACAAAGTCACCAATTTGAAAAGACACATACATCCCTATGTTTATTGCTGGTTTTTTTTTTGTTTTTTTTTTTTTTTTACAATAGCCAACATATGGAAGCAACCTAAGGGTCCATCAATAGATGGACAGATGAATGAATAAAGATGAGTGTGTGTGCATGTGTATGTTATCACATACACAGGAAAAACAGAGATCTTGCCATTTACAACAATATGGATGCACCTAAAGTATATTATGCTAAGTGAAATAAGTGAGATAAAGACAAATACATGATTTCACTTACATATGTGAAATATGTGATATGGAATATGTGATTTATGGAATCTAAAAAACAAAAATAAATTATTGAACTAGGAACAGAATCATAAATACAGAGAACAAGTGGTGGCTGCCAGAGGGGGGAGGTTTTGGGGAGATGCATGAAATAGGTGAAGGGAATTAAGAGGTACAAACTTCCAGTAATAAAATAAGTCAGTCACTAGATGAAAAATACAGCATGAGGAATATACAGTCAGTAATACTGTAACCATGCTGTATGGTGACAGATAGTGTCACTTATTATGGTGAGCAATCAGTAATGCACAGAACTGTTGAGTTACTGTATTGTACACCTGAAGCTAATATAACATCAGATGTCAACTGTACTTCAATAAAAATCATTTTTTAAAATAAGTTAATATGACCTATTATTCCCTAAGTTTTGAAGAGGAAATCTATTATCTAGTTTCACTAAAGAAAAAAATAGTTTTCCATGAGCATTTCTTCATGGAATATTGTAATTAATATATTATTTTGGCTTTGGGCATGTAACTCCTGTTCTTCTTACAGTATCTTTATTTTTGGTAAAACATTTTTTCATTCCTAGTTCAGCTGATTCAAACTGATCTGATTGTATCATTTCATTCCAGTATTGGGCAAAATACCTAGGTTTGCCTATTAAATGAATTCTTCCACCTGGGAACAAAGATCATGGTTTAGGCATGGTCTGGTGAATCAACTTGGCCAATTAGAATCAGACTGTTGATTTTGAATAGAAATACTGGCATCATACTTTTTTGCCTTTTTCTGGTAAAACAAGAAAATTCTACAATGTGGGCTTAGTTTCCTCTGACACTGAAGCCAACACACCTGAATACAAAGCTAAAGGATATAAAATACAATGTCTTGATGACATTTACCATATCTATAATTCAGCATGTCTGCCATCAAACCTATCTCTGGAACTTTTAGATTCCTGAACGACTAAGCTTCCAATTTTGCTTAAGTTACTTAGAACTGGTTTTCTACCAGAATCCACATAAATAGTATCAACAAAAAAAATTTTTATCAGACTCTTATGTCAATATAATATTAAAGTGGGTACAAGCAAATAGGGAATCAGTACAGTAAGTCTGCTGACTTTGTAAAGATGGCACACTCAGCTCATTTTTATCTGAACGTCTATTGTGCAATGAGCACAGTCCATCAGTACATTCCAAATAGGAACATATGTATAAATATCACTATATACCTAGACACATACATACATATGTAATGACATATTACCACATACAACCATATGTAGTAGCTATATGTCATAGTATAGTACATACTCTAGTGTAATATATAGTATTTAGCGTAGTATAGATACTATATATAAAAAGACTATACATTGCTTTATATATTTAGGTGACTGTTTACAGAAAGGAAACACAAAATTACTATAAATCAAAAATCAAAATAACTGTCACTCAATTATATATAGGTTTTAAATCAGTTATAGGGAAAACAAATATATCTCTTTTTGTATAACATTTAAAAATAAGAATATCAGCACTAAAATTATGCACCCATAAAAAAAGAATGAGATCTTGCTATTTGCAGCAACCTGGAGGGTATTACAGTAAGTGAAGTAAGTCAGATTGACAAAGACAAATATCATATGATTTCACTCATATGCAGAACCTAAAACAAACAAATGAATTAAAAAAAAAAGCAGAATGAGACCTATAAATTCAGGAAACAAACTGATGGTTGCTAGAGAAGAGGGGTTAGGGGTGGGCAGAATGGGAGACACAGGCTCCAAGTTATGGAATGAGTAAGTCATGGGAATAAAAAGCTCACCATAGGGAATATGGCCAAAAATATTATAATAGCATTGTATGGCGAACAAATAGTAGTTAGACTTGCAGCGAGCATAGCGTAAGATATCGAGAAGCTGAATCACTACGTTGTACGCTTGATACTAATGTAACACTGTATGTCAGCTATACTGAAATAAAAAAATTATAAATAAATAAATAAAAAGTCATAATAACATAAAAACTAAATGTAGTGTGGTACCCTGGACTGGGTCCCAGAACTGATAGAGAAAACAAATAGAAAAAATAATGAAATCAAATAAAATCCACAATTTAGTAATGTAACAGTGTCAGTTTCTTAGTTTTGACAAATGGGCCATAGTAATGTGAGACAATAATGATGGGAACTTGATGAGACTATAATGGAATTTTCTATAATTTCTTTGTAACTTTTTGGTTAAACCTAAAATTATTCTAAAATAAAATTTACTGTCAAAAAGAAAATAGCACTAATAAAAATTTAAAAGTTAATTATTTAAAAAATTTGCAGAGAAATGGATAATCTGATGACTGAATAAAAACCTTTATTAAAGATAAAAATACAATCTAGTAAAAAAAGACAAAATCATGACAATTTACTTAACTTTGTGTAAATGTATTTTTAAATTATAAAAAATGGTTAATTTTCTAGAAAAATATGTATTTATTTCCAAAAACAACTTATAACAGGCTTATTTACAATTACAGAATTTTTCAGAGAACTAACTTTCCTAAAGGCCCAAGTTTAGACACTTTCTCCCTGGTAAATTCAAATAAGCATTTAAAGATATGACAATTCTTATACTGTATTAATACTTCCAAAACAGAGAAATAAGGAAAACTTAAAAACTAGTTTTGGTATTTTTAATATATAGATAGATTTATTTATTTATTTATTTATTTGCAAGAGAGAGAGTGCATGTCCATATGTGCAGGGTGGAGGGGCAGGTGGTATGGAAGGGGCAGAGGGAGAGGGAGAGAATCTTATGCAAGCTCCACCCACAGCCCAACACAGGGTTCAATCTCAGGGCCCTGAGATCATGACCCAAGCCAAAATCAGAGGCTTAACCAACTGAGCCACCCAGGTGTCCCTCGTTTTGAATCATGTATAACATTTTTATTAAAATCTAACAAAGATGTCCTCAAAATAAGTAACTGCACACAGCCTCAATTATTGATAAAAATGCAAAATTCTTAAACTATTAGCAAACAGAATTTAGCAGACTGATAAAACATGACCACATTAGTTTGTCCCAGAAATGCAAAAACAGTTCAATGATGGAAAATAAACAACAATCACTCATCATATTAATAAACCTAATGAAAAACATACCCTCTCTGCAAATGATGAAAAAGCATCTAACAAAATCCAATACATGTGCTAAATAAAGATTCACTAATCAGCAGGAACTATCTTAATGAACTGACACACATCTTAGTCCAAAAGCCAATATCATACACAATGGGGAAACCAAAAAACACCCGAGACACATCCTCTAAACCCAGGACCAAAACAACAATAGGAGCTAACGATCGTTCCTGTTATTTATCATCCTATTGGAAGTACATGAGTTTACACTAGACAAAGGAAGAAATTACAAATGTAACAATTGGGAAGAACAGGTGTAATTGTTGCTATTCACCACTGATACGATTATATAATGGAATGATTTTCAGAATCAACTGATATTACTGTAAATAAGAGAATACAGTCAGGCAGTCAAGTGTAAAATTAATGTATAGAAAACAGCTCCCTTTTTCCGGGTCTGTCCGATAAAGGGTTCTACTTATTTATAGTCGTATGTATATATGTTAATATATATGTGTCAGGTAAAATATATAATACAAGAAAAGTTCCATTTCACTATTAATATTCAAAAATAATTCCACTAAAATGATATTTAATTAGAGTGATGTTTTAAGCTGTATTTTAGCACTATGCCCCATTTTCTTGACTTATGAATCTAATTAAAAAATCAAGAATATTTGAGTTACTGATGCAATATCGTTGTGGTGTCTGTCTCTGGGTGAACAATATTCACTCTAAGAATGTTTTCTAAGTTCTTACCCTCTGTCTTCCCACCCCCTCTTGTGACACATCTGCCTCACAAATAGCCAAAAGGAACAAAGCATGAATTTGAAAAACAGCATGAATAGAAGCTCATTTGTTGTTGTACGAAGATTTATGTCAAGCAAACAAAAAGGATGCTAACCTCCTCGGGTGGACAGTAACGCCCCCATCTAAATGCTACTGTGGTTGGTCTTATGCTTTTGAAAACTCTTACAGTCAGAATGTTCACCACAGAATGGCAATCTGACAACTGGGTGTGTCTAATGTCACTTATCTACAGAAAAGGCTAAACATTGCCCCAAACAGCCTCTGACGAATAGTACCTCTTCCCACTAATATTTCCACTATCTGGTTTATTGTTCGATGAAAATATTCTTTTCTAAGAGATCAAGGCTATTTGTATGTTATTTGTATTTAGAAAGTTCTACAAAAATTAAAATATAATTCATGTAGTGATTATATAGAAATAATCCAAGTAGCCTATCAATCCTCTTAATTTAAAAATAGTACCAGTTTCATTTTTACAGCTTTGACACATGACAATGAAACTCAAAGTTATGAAAAACACAACCATGTCTTCTGAGCCTCAGAAGCAGGAGTCTGGTTTACTTCTGTTAGCATAGGCAATAAATCAGCATTACTATCAACATGACTTAATATTAGTAAGTTATAGCATAGAGGATAAAATCATCAGTTTTGAAGCCAATCTGTCTTGGTTTAAATCCCAGATTCTCAACATTTGACTATGTGACCTCAGGCAAATTGCTTAACTTTTCCACTCAGTTGCTGCATCTGTGGAATGGAGATAATAGAAGTAACCCTCCAATAATGGCCATGAGAATTCAAGGAGATAAATCTGAAGCAATCAGAAGAGTATTTATCACCTAATCAGTGCTCTTCAGAGTTAGGTGTTTTTATTACCAATATTTGTGTTATTATTACCTTCTTACCAGGATATAGTATGTAATAAATTGATTAGCCACAGAACATTAGAAAACAATTACATTGCTTGGTTCTTTTAAATTCAGTTTTGTCCATTTCTTGATATTAAACTAATACTCAAAGCAGCCAATAAATTTAAGGTACATTCTACAATTCTTTAAATCACCATCCTAATTGTGCTTCTAATTTGCCAGTCATTGGCCATGATGATCCTTGATATGCCTGGTTTTTGTTTTGTTTTTAAAAAGTACTATAGCTATCAAGTTCAAGGTCATGGTAGCAAATTGAGCACTTATGAACATACCTGCTTATTGGTCAAAACACTTCAACATGGTTGGTGTTACTGAAATGAAAAAAAAAAAATTCTTCAAAACATATTCCCAATTACAAAGGTAACAAAGAGAAATCTCCCTAACTAGAATAAAAATAAATGTGTAACACTGAATGTAGGGGAAATAAAATTGCAAAAGGGATGCTGTACAGACCTCAAAGCAGACACTAGGAGTTGTGGTTTGAAAGTCATTGTTAGATAGGAGCTAGGGCCAATGCCCCAGAGTTCTACAGAGAGCCCACCCTGGGCTTCCTGTTGCAAATCAAAGAAGGATTATGCACAAATGGGAACCAAGCTAAGTCTTTCAACATTAGCTATGTTTGCAGAAAAATAAATCATCCATTCCTTACCATGCTGATCCAATGGAATAATTGATTCAGGCAGAAGAATACTTTAAGATCAGGACTAATTAACACACACACACACACACACACACACACGTGCACACATCCACAAACACAGAGAGACTAAATATAAGACACTGCTACCAAGGGATGTGCCAGTCACCCCCTGGGAAAAATTAGCAGGAAGACAAACTCAGAAAAGAAATACACACACACATGTGCACACACACAGTGAGAAAGTTGAAAAATCATACAAAAAGTAACTTCCAAGAATGTGAGAATTCATACCCAATGTATTAAAGATTATAGGGCAATCTTAAAGGAACTGCATTTGAATATGCTTAATACTTAAAAGAATAAAATCTATTCATATTACCCACTGAACACAGATAAGGAATTATCATGTAACAAAAGACACATTTAAAATAATCAGGAAAACATATATCACAATCATATTAAATAATAGCTAAAGTATACCAAGTGCTTAACATATTCTTTGTCTAAGGCCTTCCTATGCTATAACTCACTTAATTCCTATAAAGCCATTATTACTAGTTTTATTTTTCCAAATGATGAAGCTGAGTCACAAGGTGACACATGGCAAATATAACTGGGAGAGTCTTTAAGAACATTTTTTTTAATTTTTTAAAGATTTTATTTATTTATTTGACAGAGAGAGATCACAAGTAGGCAGAGAGTCAGGCAGAGAGAGAGAGGGAAGCAGGCTCTCTGCCGAGCAAAGAGCCTGATGTGGGGCTCGATCCCAGGATCTAGAGATCATGACCTGAGCTGAAGGCAGAGGCTTTAACCCACCGAGCCACCCAGGTGCCCCTAAGAACATATTTAAATGCAGAATTTAAAAAATTCATTTTACATCAATCATCAAGAACTAAAAGCAAAACACACTGTATCACACACTCTGAAGCTGATTTTGGAGTAAGGAAGCAAACGTGATAAAATCAAGTCATCTGTCTTGATGCTGGATGAACGTAAGAGAATGGTCACGAGGCCCCTTGGGCTTCCTGCACACTCAGGTTTCAGCTGACATGAACTAGGATTAGCTCTCACTGTAGTGAAAAAGCCCCCAAATTTCAATACTGACAAAAACATGCTAAGTTCAAATAATATGGATGGATCTTCTCTGATCAATTTTTTAGAGAAAATTCATGAGCTCTGGCAGCACATTCTGTGACATACATATATACACACATATATATACACACACATATATTTGTGCTTCATAAATTCAACATTTTGAGAAATATATGCAGGATGATAAAGGCTATCCACATCAGCACAAACACTGTAGTGACAAAAAAAAATCTGGATTTTAAATGAATGTATTTATTTCTTTTGTAGCTTTTCTATTTTAAGGTAAGGTGATGGCTTTTGCCATTTCTGATTCAGACTTACACTTCAGGAGAGATCTTAAGTTTGTTGATAGCATTACTCTGGAATGTCACAATACCCCTCAAGATTTCTAGTAAGAGACATTCTTTTTCATTTACTGCAAAGAATATATTAAAGCCATTTCTGTCATTCCACAAACTGTCAATGTGATTTTAGATAAATACAGAACTAAAATATCTGATCTATTAATTTCTTTGCACCACATCTACAATTCAAGTAAATCACGCACTAACGAGTTTTAACAAGGACCAGACAAAGTTTGTTTCTAGCAGTTACTCCGCCAAATGTTGATTCTTCAGTTTCCCCTCTTTGACATCCCATCTGAGGGGTTCAGGGCCCTCTTTCCACATCTCAACCTTTTTCTCCACTTCCCTTGCCTCATTATTTTCTCACAAAATACTGCTTTAGCTGACAGAGTATTCAGTGTGCCTATACTTTCCTCTTAATGGCACGTTTACTCATTATACTCCTATGGAAACAAATTCACAGTCATGTATTAATGGCTATTGGACAGCTTATCAGTCCTTCTTCCAGTTAATGTGTGAATCTAACAGGGATTTCCTAGCTATCTTTTTCAAGTGCACATCTTAGCCATGACAACCCTTTCAGTTACGTGACCCACTGACACATTTGAGAGAGAATGTTCAACTTTTGTGGCTAGACAGTGAGCTAGCTACTTTGGAGCAACCACCAAACATACTTAAACCAGCTTTTTTTATTTTTTATTTTTTTGGTAAATATCCCTAAGTGGTAGTTGGCTCCTCCATTAGAGAAAAATGCAAATGATAGAAAATACACCCTTCCCGTGGCCCATTAAATGGTGATGGATCGAACAGCACCATACAACACACTGAAAATAGATGTGTGTTACTTAGGTACATACCCCAGATATCAAGTTAATTTTTTTAATAGCCCACTCTACTAAATCTGGATTAGGAACCATAACATTTATGAGTTAGTACACTGTTCTTCAATCTAAGCCCTTTATTTTCACTATCTTGTAACTGCTTGCCTATTTCTATACAAGCTCTGTGAGGGAAAACTAATTTTTTTTTCTTCTTCTTCTTCTTCTTTTTTTTTTTTTTTTAAACTTCGTCTACCATGATACTAGGCACAGAATTTGAAGTGCGGATGTTGGCAAATACTGCTAGAGAGAGACTGCTTTAAAATCTCTCTCTATATTTCCCCCTACTCACATAAACCCAGCATTCATTACAAGTTTAAGTAGTCTAGACTGTTTAAAAATTATTCACTGTTCAAGTTAAGCCTTCTGGAAACAGGCCCATTTTTCTCCCTTTATTTGAAAATTTAGAATTTGTGAGAACTGCAAAGTCAACTAGAGGTAAATGTCCCTGAACTAATGCTATAGTACCAGTGACATGTAACACTCATGAATGGGTCTGTCTGGACTACAATATCCTTAAACTAGCCATTAGTCCTTAAAACAAAGGCACTGTTTTCATGGTAATAAGCCACACTTTCTGCAACATTCCATTCAGAATCATCTGTATGTTCACAGAGATACAATGATCAAGTCATCAGACAAGAGAAGCTGTTAAGTCCAGTCACAACAAAATCAGGGATTTGCTTAGCTTTATAGAAAAGTTAGAATCAGGAAGTCACTATTTCTGTTAACACAGAAAATTCTCATTCAAGTGAAAAATAGTTGGGATAAAGAATATATTTGAAATAGAGAAAATTTCCTGAGGTAATGTGGCAAGTAAAATATGAGAATAATGAGGTTTGAGCAGGGAAAACTTGGCTTATTTATATGAAATGGATGGGTAAAAAAAATACGAATTAGAAAAGCATACTGTGAAACAGCAGCTAGATATTTAAATTATTAAATAAAATTTTAAATAAATCAAAAATATTTGCATGAAGTCTGATGAATTCATCTTTGCCATATGTAAATACAAGATGAATTAAAAGGTGCTTTGAAAATATGAAAGAATCACGCTTATTTAAAAAGTCCACTATAGGAGCCCCTGGATGACTCAGTCGTTAAGCGTCTGCCTTTGGCTCAGGTCATGATCCCAAGATCCCGGGATCTGGTCCCACATAGGGCTTCTTGCTCAGCAGGGAGTCTGCTTCTCCCTCTCCCATTGCCCATCCTCCTGCCCATGCTCACTATCTTTCTCACTTTCTGTCAAGTAAATAAATAAATTCTTTAAAAAAAAAAAAGGAAGTTGATTATATATTGTCTGTCTCGTGATATCACATGTATTACGTGATATAAAACTCCACATTGAGTGCAAGGCTGGAGGCATTTGAAATGGCAAATAATCATATGGTGAACAGATGAGTCATACAAGCATATCTGGATGATGCAAATATATGTATATACTTTTCACAGGTAAGAAACACCTAAATGAACATAATAAACTTCCTTCAAACATACCTTACAATAAATACCTGAAGAGTTTTATTCAAGGAGATAGAACACCAAAGAAGACTTCATCATATTAAAAAAAAAAATACAAAACATAGCTTTTGTAATATTCTTAGAACAAAAGGAATATCACTAAAGAAAAAAATAAAAGAATTTATAAATGAAAATTATGTTCCACATAGAAAAACATATTCCTAAAGCAGAATGCTTGTTATAAACTATTTTTATAAACACAGATCCTCTCTAAAGTGGGTGCTTAAAATGGGCCTTTTCCAACAAAAAGACCTCAAAGAGAGCATAAACACTTTGGATTTCTTATGAATACTTTCCCTTTCTTTCTCTCGATTTTTTTCTCTCATAGAATATGGTTCAATTGAAAGGAAAAATAGGCTCAAGAAAAACTTGGAACTATTGCCCCTATACTATTTTCTTTCCAGTTTTTATAATTTTACCTTTTATTTGATAATTCAAATCTCTGTTGATAAAAGAACAGAAATCAACAGAATTTGAAATGAATTAAAGATATATTTCTTTTAAATCTGGTTATTTTACATTATAACCATGAATTGAATCAAAATCTCATCCAGATACAAAGGTGATGGGAGATAATTCTGTGACTCTGATGACCTAATCTTGCCACCAACTAATTCATTTCTTATCATAAAATTTTAAATGTTAATTAACAAGAAGTAAAGGTTTTGAAGTGCTAGTATTTGGCAATATTCCAAATATAAGACAAAGAAGCCATTTATTTGAGAAATGTTGGCTTTTTCCCTATTTGAATAAAACATTTTAAACCCTAAGCCAGCCATAAATTGCCAGAGTAGGCAAATGTCCAAATATTAGAATCTGCTACACACCTTTTAAAGACTTCTACCACCTTCTACCACCTTTTTTACAGGTCATTATATTCATTATCTCATATAACCTTCAGAAACTCTTGATTTTTTTTTTTTTTCATACAAACAAGGTAACTAATGCTCAGAGGACTAAAGCCCTTGTCCCAGGTGGATAGTTTTGGATTTGACTCTTATATTGACTTCACTTGACACTTCAAAGTGAAAGATAACTTGGAACATTAAAAAGTTAATAAAGATGAAAATGATCTCAATTTTCTTTATAGATCTTTAAAACATTAAGTGGATTCCTTATGCTTTGAGGCTTCTCTTCTGAAGTACAATGGGCACCATTATTTCAGATTTATGATTCATGGAGAAATAAGGCTTGAATCAATAATCATCCCTCTGATTTAATGAAGATCTATCAATAATCATCCATCAGATTTAAGGAAATTCTATCATTTAAAATGTAGACAAATATGTGAATCACTCCAGAAGATCTGTTGTGTGTTAACTTTTTTGTGAAGCTATAATTCAAATATCTATAGAAACAAAGCTTAGAAGAAATACATACACACACACACAGACACACACACACACACTACTACTACTTGCTATAGTACTAGCTCTAGATAAAGTAGAAAATAATTCTGAATTGTGTGTCACACTTTTGGTATATCCCCTGATACTCTAATATTTTCTAGAATTTAATGTCAATAAATTCAAAGAAAAAAATAAATTCAAAGAAAGTCATCCAGTTGCAGCTAATTTTAATATCAATTCATAAAAGAGTAGATAAAATAGATAATAAATTTTTGTTACTAACAAGATGACAACTGTACTCTAAGTTCTGAGAGTTCCTATTTTAGAATTTTTTTTCCTTCTTGAAAGAAAAAACAATGCAGAATAGTAGTAAAAGTGTTTTATTTCTTCCTGCAAAAATTTTATACATTCATTTGTATAGGATTCAGATATAAAAAAATTGAATTTGCATATATTTTGTATATTATATAATATATATAAATATATATATTTTAAGCTATATATATCTTATAAATATATGATATATTTGCATATCTTTTCACCATGTTACCATTCTAGACTGATTTTTCATTATTTAATTTACCTTAGTAATGCATTTCTAGATGCATCAAGATGATTTCAGAATTTTTAAAATTTTTTAAAGATTTTACTCATTTATTTGACAGAGAGAAAAAGAACACAAGCAGGGGGCATGGCAGGCAGAGGGAAGGGAGAAGCAGTTGCCCTTCTGAGCAGGGAACCCCATGTGGGGCTCAATCCCAGGACTCCAGGATCATGACCTGAGCCAAAGGCAGACACTTAACTGGCTGAGCCACCCAGGCACCCCTTATTTCAGAATTTTTAAGTCACTACCTGTATCCTACAATTTCAAGATTATTCACAAATCCTCATGTGTTTGCCTATTTGCTTGGTATATTTGTGGCAATTCATCAGCTAAAGGGATGCATTAGATTTTGCTAAGTCAATAAATTCAGTTGAATAGCTTACATTAAAAAAAAGAAGAAAGAAACTCTGGGGCGTCTGGGTGGCTTAGTGGGTTGGATCTCTGCCTTCAGCTCTGGTCAGGATCCCAGGGTTCTGGGATCAAGCCCCGCATTGGGCTCTCTGTTCAGTGGGGTCTTGCTCCCCCACCCCACCGCCTGCCTCTCTGCCTACTTATGATCTCTCTCTCTCTACCAAATAAATAAATAAATAACTATATATTTTTTTAAAAGGAAACCTTGTATTTGTAAAGCTGCCTTTGACTTTTCTAAAAGAAATGGGTAATGCTGGAATGGCAAATGGCAAACCTAAGTAAAAATGCAGAAACAACAATAAGTTATAACTTAGACGTTTGACTTACCTTGCCATTCTTACAACAAATCCATGAAAGTAGTTCGCTATTTGATCTAAATACAATACCAAATGTAGCCCTTCAAAATACGAAGAGTTGAGGTATATCTTTGTAATTTAAATTTTTATTTAGGTGTTGTTTTTGCATTTGTATTGTTCCCTAGTAATGGATTTTGTTATCTTTTTCTTCATTAGATCATAGTCAAACCAAAAAGCATGGCAACTATGTTTAATGAAATTATTTCTGGACTATGTTTCTCTTATGTCAACTATAGCACTATGTTTCTCTAGGTTTCTGGGTACTTTTGAGCAACCATCTTTCAAGCTCTAATGTACCCACTTTTAAAGTCTGACACTTAGACTCTTTTCTACAACTGCCCTTGGACTACTAGACTCATTTGTTCACAAGGACAAAGGTTCCAAAGCACCTGAGAGTTTAGTCTACACTCTCAGTCCCCAACGACTGACTGCTGCCAGAACAGGAAAGCTCCCTCCCTTGTCTGGAGTTGGACCAAATTCTGAGGTATAAATCACACTGTGGTGTTCTGGTGCATGATCACACTGAAGCTGGGACTCTGTCTAACACCACATGTGTTCTTGGTGTCTTTCTCTCTTGACCTGCTTCTCTTACTCCCTTACATGTTCTTTTCTGGCAGGAAATTCTTTATAAACTCTTGCATAAGAACCCTCATCTAAGGTTTTTCTGGGGAACCCAACTTAAGTACAACAATGATAATTACATTTTTATTTTATTTCGCCCAAAGCTCAAGCACATTAATTCAATATGGATTGAGTGATAAATATGTGCTATAATTTCTAGTTTGGATAGTATATTAGTGGTAATTAGGTCAGGCTGAGGGTGACAGCAAACTCAAAATAACATATATTCAAAAAGACGAAAATTTCTCTCTCATATATATATATATATATATATATGAGAGAGAAACTTTTATCTTTATTTATATATATATACATATTTATATATATATATAGGCAACTTGGGGTGCATGATTTTTTTTTAACCATCATGGATAAATCCTCCTTCTATTTTCTATCTTATTCTAAAGAAGATTCAGACATTTCAATCAAATACTGTTGAGTCCACTTTACAAACTTTCGGAAGATGCATGAGAAAGCAAAAATAATTCCCTCCCATTTAAAGACACTTTTCAATAGTTTAAATCACCTTAATCTTTAAATCACCTTAAATCTCAATAGTTTAAATCACCTTTGGGTTGAGATCACCATAAGGACAAACTGTGGCAAAGGACAGTGGGAAATCAAGTTTTGTTTTTGCTTTTGAATTTTCAGTGGTCATACGCCTAGTAAATTTTAACAAGGAGCTTTAGATGGAGAACAATGGCAGAATGAATATTAGGGAAGAAAGAAAAAAGGGCCTTCATTTTTTTCTCTAAAGCACTGAATTTGCCATATAGGAATGTTTCAGGCATCACAAAAATGTCAACTAAAAGTATCTCAAAGCCTTCTTTATAATCAGTTAACCGCACGCTTGTTATTTTAGTTGAAGAAATAAGTCTAAAATATAAAAAAAATAAAATTGAGGCAAATCTAAAAGGCATAAAAGTCTGTGAAATGATTATAGGTGACTTTTAAAGCTACTCAGTGTATTCCAGCATCCAACTCATTATCCCAAAAGTCTGTTTGAATGCAAGGCTTCCTCTCCAGCAAAGATTCATTCTTATTATATGACTCTGAAGAACTGTTTCAGCTACTTAAATAGGCAGAATTGTTGGTCTCCTTTGTGTTGTGATTTTGCAGAAAGATTCCCATGAATAAATATTTTGAAACCATCAACTCAGCTACCTAACATTCAGCAAGTCTGTTTAGAAATATGTTTACTGAGAAAATTACCACTTTACATAGAAAAAGAATCTGTATCTAGAAAAGTGTTTCACTGGGATGACAAATGTTCAATTTTCGTCTGACTTCCAAGAGAATCTCAGAAGCCCTAACACTTATTCTCTCATTTAGGTTTGCAGAGAAATTTACCTAATTAATATAGTCTATTTAATAAAATGTGGTTTACAGTAAGTTTCACATGGCTTTTTAAGGGTTTTAAACTCCACAAAGACTACGGTTATGGGATCTTTTGTATTCACATTTTATCACCAACACCTAAAATAGTGCCTGGACTGAAGTAGAAATGTGATATTTGTTGAATTATGTATTACTATATCAGTGTACTAATAGATAAGGAGTGGATAATAGTATTTTAGATTATTTATTGATCTAAAATAGGAGGCAGAATAATCTTATTACACTAGCTAGGGAATTCCAATTGTCAGAAATCCAAACTGTGAGTTTAGGTTTACTTCCCCTGCAAATGTTAAATCATTTTCTTTATGACCCAAATAGTAAAGGACACTTGAAAATGAGAGTATACATTTTCTAAAAGCCAGTGTACAAATGCTTAGTGTCTGTTATCTGTGTGTCCCTCTAAATTATAAAACAATGGAGACTGGCACTGTAACTATATTAATGTGGGCATAAGATTACAGATGTTTTCATGATATAATGGAAGGCTTAGTAACTATTTTTTAATAAATAGATGAATGAATAAATAAAAGTTAAATGAAGAAAGGCCTAAGAAAACCTAAAAGAACTAGGATTTTTTTTTAAGATTTTATTTATTTATTTGACAGACAGAGATCATAAGTAGCAGACAGGCAGGCAGAGAGCGAGGAGGAAGCAGGCTCCCCACTGAGCTGACAGCCCAATGCAGGGCTTGATCCTAGGACCCTGGGATCATGACCCAAGCTGAAGGCAGAGGCTTAACCCACTGAGCCACCCAGGCACCCCAGAACTGGGATTTTTACTGACCATATAAACACCTGTTTGTTCATCGGAGATTATACTCTGGAAAGTATTCTATATTCAGAGGAATACTTTCTCTGCATAATAGATGTTACTTCAGCTTCCTGGTGAGACTCAACTTGAGTTCTACAAGATTCCTAGATCCACAGATAGTACCTGCAGTCAGATTTCGGAGGTAGTAGTAAGGGGCACTGAATGGGCTGTGGATTAAGTCACCACAACAGAGTGAGAATTCAACAGGGATTCATCTGGACACAGAAGATTCATAATCCTATGAATGGAAAACCATAAATTGGAATTGAACAGCGCTAATAAGAGAGTCTAATAAGGGAGAAAAGACCTAGGAGATCCCCCTCCCCCAATACGTAGAGAGCATGAAATACAATCACTCAAACTCTGCAACATCTTCACGTATGTTTGCACACTTCCAACATGTTACATATGCAGTGTTGTCTGTAGTTTCTAGGAGATTGCAATATGCACCTGTCCCATAAGTTACTTATAAATAGCAAGTGAATTTTTTTTTTTTTTTTGATCTCTTACCTTTTTTTCTCTCTCTCTAAACCCAGTATTCACTCTCTAACAAGTTCTCTGATGTTACTCTGGTACAATGCCAGTGTTGCTTTAGAGAGAGAAAGAAAAAATAATCAGCTTTCAGCAGGTATATTAACTAAAGAAAGGACTCAAGTTGGGAATATATAAATTCACTGAGTGAAAATATGGATGCAAAGTCTGTTTCTGTGTTAAAAAAAAAAATCAGCCATGGCTTTACAATACTTTTATGTATCTAATGATTGTCATTTTTGTAAAATAAATAAAATATGAGTAATACAAATGTACCAATTATGTAGTAAGACATACTATGTGCCTGAACCACCTTCTTGCTTTCAGTATAGACAGAATTTCACTTATCAAGTGCTGATTATTTGACATTATTAGTTTTATTTATGCACATTTAGCTTGTTCTTTTGTTTACCTAGAAGATAAGTGAAACATTTACAGAACAAGTAAAATTTTAAAAAGGATGAATCTAACATATGTTGCTTTGTAAGTATTGGGGTAATCATGAAATAGATATGTTCAAATAGTTTTAGAGTTATTTTAAATTTTCAGTTGACCATTAGATGATGGATTAGAATTCTTTGAAAATAAGATCTCTTCAATTATAACCACAGCAAGAAGGAAAAATAAAATAATCAAGGTCATTAGTCTTATCCTAATTTTTATAACTTAGCAAGAGATAATTATGATTGTATTAAGTAATTTATTATCACAATTAAGAAAGAATATTATCAAATATTAGAAAGTTGCTCAACTACAACTATTTTCATTAAAAACTGTAATATACTATGCTTACAGTTCAATATCAAGGAAAGTAACTTTCATTTCCAAAATTATTTTGTTTAGAGTTTTTCAGTATCTTGAAAGAAGCATAGTCAATTGCTATATCCACCACATCTGGTTTGTTTCAATAATGTTACGGCTCTTTAATGAACATAATTCACACTGATTTGTAAGTGCAAATTTTAAAGATACTCTTATATTTGGATTATTTTTATAGAAGACAAAATAACGTAAGATGAATACAAATGTGATCAGAGATGTGTAATGGCCACTCGAAAATAATCACCCATGGTAAGAAGAAATTTCATGGAGTGAGAATCAAAAGGCATTGCTTGTCTTCCCCTTAAAATGAAAATCTACTAGTCAGAATGAGAATGGGTTGCTCACAGGCATGCCTTAATTCACTGAATAATGACTATGCTTTTATGGCAGAAATTCAAGTGAGATGAGGGACTGAAAGAGTACTCAGTGGGAAGTAACTGTACTTCCCTGGAGATGATGAACTTTGGAACTGAGGTAAGTTGAGGAAAAAATGGAAATCAGGCATCCTACTGTATCTGTAGCAAGCATTCACACTGATAATGTAATAGATATTGATGCCTGCCCACAGAGATGAATGGTTGAAGAAGAAAAGGGGCATTTTTCCATTCTTGATTCCATATTCTCTTCTCATGGGTACTGCTTGAAAGCTATTAAAATGATTCAAGAATACCACTACCTCTGGAATGTATCTAATTGGATAAATGGCAGTAGGTCCTGGTTCCCACTGATGGAGAGGTAGTTACAGTTGTATCATATGTTTGTTTAAGGAAGCTTTGTAATGCTCAGTAAATTTTGTTATTTTTGAAAGACTATGATAATAGTGCTTTTATCCTTATTTCTTTGAACATGTATTGGTAGTTCAAGCACTGTACCCAAAACCCATCATATTCCATTATCAGTGAAAAACTATTAGGATAACATCTACCTTGAAATTAGGAAAAGAAAATAAAGCTTTTGTGCCTCCTAAAATGCTTATCTAGTACTGAATTATTCTTCAAAAAAATTAAATTTTAATAACCTAATTTTAGTTCCGTTTCTACATAGTTAATGATTTTCTTTATGATAATCTATTGATAAGTTTATTACATGACTAAAAAAAGCTTTGCACAGGTGCTCTATGTTATTTCAATATTTAACAAAAATTTTCCTTTGGTCAAAAAATAAGGGTTTTTCAATACAAATCCACTCAAAATATATGACATGATGGGGGAAAAATGGACAATTTCTTTTAAGAATAGAAAGACTATTCTAGATTTTTATTATCTTACTCTTTTTGAATTCTGTACCTAATTCATTTGCAAGCTATTTTATAATTTTGGACTTGATATTGTTAAAGTAGCTATAAAAAGGAGAGTGAATGATGATTTTTCTTCAATTTCAAATAGGACATATTGTTTTCACTTCTCAACATTATAACTGTAAAATATTAAATAATGCATAATACTTGAACTACACATGGGATATTCTAATATTATTTTAGATCATGGGATGCCTGGGTGGTTCAGTTGGTTAAATGTCTGCCTTCAGCTCAGGTCATGATCCTGGAGTTCTGGGATAGAGCCCTGCTATCCCAGGATAGGGCTCCTTGTTCAATAGGAAGTCTGCTTCTCCTTCTCCCTCTACCCCTCCACCTGCTTGTGCTTTGTCTCTCTCTCTTTCTCTCCTCTCAAATAAATAAAATATTTTAAAAAATTATTTTAAATCAAAATTTAGTAATCTGAAATTTGCATTGGTATTCATGAAAAAGTAATCTGAAATGAGCATTGGTAGTCATGAAAAAGTAAATGATTCTGTATGTGGATAGTATCCTGCTTAGATGAAACAAAATTTTTATGTGTAATTAACATGCATGTATGTTCAGAATTCTCTGACAGAATTCATGCTCATGTGTGTACAAATGCAGATGCAGATAAAAGGGTAGGGACATGCCAAATCTCACAATTAACACCTTCTAGTTGAACTACCTTGTAATCATATTGTTAATATAAAGTATATATTTGGTATTTCATTTTATTTTGAACTTGTAAACTGTTTCAAGGAGGACTAAAGTTTCATCTCTGAGAGAATTATGCAGAAGGAAATTGACCTGTAAATCATTCAATCTCATGAGAAAAATGTTGGATTATTTTGTTCAAGTTACTTCGACACGGTGAGCAAGTTGACCCAAAGCCAGAATATCCCCAATAGCCAGGGGGAGTTAGGAGGCTATAGAGACACTTTATAATGGGAAGATGTAAATTTCTCCCCACTCCACACAGATGATATCAATGGTGATTGTGCATTCAAGGAAATGTAGTGGGCTAAGAAAGTTCTATCTCCATCTGGGAGCATCTTATACTGTCTTTTGCTTTATGTATCTCAATACAAACAAATATGCTTCCATATCCTCTCATAAAGGAAACCTATATTTTAACTAGAGCTAATGACATTTTCCATTGATAATATATAAGACTCACCTAGGATGTGACTTTTATGTAGATTTTATGATCTGGAATTAAGATTAACATAATCCAAATAAAGTCTATCAACCATAATATTTTTTAAGATTTATTTATTTTAGAGTGAGAGAAAAGGATGTGGGGAGGAGAGGCAGAGAGAGAATCAATCCTAAGCAGACTTCATACCCACCATGGAACCCAGTGGGGTCGGGGGTGGAGGGCTCAATCTCATGACCCTGAGATCATGACCTGAGCTGAAACCAAGACACAAGAGTCAGACACTTAACTGACTGTGCCACCCAGGTCCCCCTCAACCATAAGACTCTTAAAATATTTTCTATGGAAACGATATAAAAAGGAAATGTAGATCGTTTTCTGTTATTTTTGTTCTATATTTTAGCAAAGGCCCAGTCAATATTCCTCAAATAGGTATATAAGTTGAAGAGTCAGTTAGTATATAAGAAAAGGAAAATTTGACTTGTTTCACAAGCAACTAATCAAAGAGTTTGCTTTTTCTCCTTTTTCCATCAAAAAAGTAAAATTTTTAGGTATTTTAAAATTTCTATGTATAAAAAAATCTAAAGTTTTCTAGCTTTATAAATTTAAAAAAATGTCTATTTTCTTTAGCTTGATTATAAGAAGTTGCTTTTGTACAAGGTTATGATGACTGAATCTAGTTCTGGCATACTAAAAACAATGGTCAATTTAACAGGCTATTTATTTTTTACAAGCCTTATAAATATTTACTCAAATAAGTTCACCAAACTTTTCAATGAACTAGACTAAAAATCTTTTACCAATAATAACATTTGTATGTAAGTGTAAATGATCCAAGTTGCCACAAAATAATGTAAGCAAATATAACAGACACGGAGTTGTTCTAACAGATAGTCTATCTTTGGATATGAATTTATATGATAACAGAAAAGCCATGATAAAATACAGATATCAAAATACATTAGCTACTACACAGGAGTATTTCCTGTGTATATTCTAAGACTAGCAAATGCAAAGGAACATTACTTCAAGGCCTGTCCTTTGGGGTTTATTAAAAATCAAAATAGTTAAAAAAAAAAAAAAGACCACAATCAAAATCATCTCATGATAAACTTAAATCCTACGACAATTTTTCAATATATTCCTACAAATTCTGTCTTTTAGCCTTACATCTTGGGTTTGCCACTATAATGTTTCATAGAATCATCTCTCTGTAGAGGTCTAACATGTAACTTTAGCATTCCTCAATTTGTTACAGTAGTATGGATTATAATTATATTTAAACATGTGGAATATGCAGCTAAATTCCATCAACCCATGTTCACAAAGATCACAACCTCAATTTTATTGTGATTGTTTTACCAATTCTTTCTTTGACCCTATCCTTGCACCCCTCTGACTAAATGACTATGGCTGGTTTGAACAAACAAAACAGACCCTGTAGAGTGAAGATCAGTCTTGAACTAATCTTTCTTTTCCCATGGTTAAAAAAACCACAAAGAGAGATCAAATGTCATTGTATATACTATGCTTTCTGAGGAAAGAATGTAGCTAACATACATTTAGTTCAACTAGAATAGTATATCCAGAGATTCTGATTAAGATTTTATTATACTTTAAGATGAGGGTAGTCAGTTTTTAAGGAAATTTCCTTTATTCTGCATACTGTCCAAGATCTTATTTGCATAAAACTACAATTTACAGATCTGGCAAGTGTATAATTCTGCATACACTAATCAGCAGACATTAGTACTTAGAACTTAAAGCCATAAATGTTGTTGATTAGAGCCAAACTTGGTATTTTTGAGTTTCATTACATAATTAAATAAATATAATGTGCAATAATCTTAAAAAGAAACTCCAACCAAATGCCTCTATTGTATTACATTATTCGGAATTCCTTGTGGAGCACTCAAAGCAAGGTTCCCTCATCTTGGGATGCTGAATAATTTAACAATGGAATTGACCTTTTCTGAGGAAGAAGAACCTTGACAATTTAACCTGTCTCTAAAAAGTTAAGATTTCATGTTTTCAAAGTGTGGACTATGTATTAGGGTAGAAAAGGACATGCTATAGTGACAAGCAATGTAAATCTCTATAGCAGGGGGCTGTTCTTAAAGACACCCCAGGATCATGTTGGGAGCAATTATACCACCTTGTCATAACAACATTTGGACCATGTAGCTCCCGCAGTTGCTGGAACGGGGAAAGACAAAAAGAGAACTGAAGGCCTGCTTTTCCCTATGTCTTCTTCAAGTGACCAAAATCATTATCATTCAGAGCTCGGCCAGAATAAGAAATATGGCTTTGCCTAAGTAGAAGGAGGAAAATAAAATATGGTGGAGGAAGAAAAATATTTGGTGAGAACTGTCATTGCAATAATTTGTACACCACAAAGGGAAAAACAGGAAATGAAAAAGATGAAACAATTTATAATATAGATGTTCCTATGTTAAAAGGCAAAATGATTTGAAAAGTAATGAAGTGCTTCAAATATGTATAATTATACTTTACATTTACAAGTCTGTATCCTGATTTGGCTAAGAGTAAGTGCTTAATTAACTAAACTGAATTTCATAGTATAAATTAACCCTTTCACATATTACTCCAGATGATTATCTCAAGATCCCTGTGGCAGAAATTTGAGAAATTATCTGTTCTGTGATTGAAGATGCTCTCCTGAAAGAGCGAACTGAAAGCAGTTTCCCCAAAAATGTTCTTCCTTAAACCTCCATAACACTAAGCTTTCTGTATTTACAAAAAAAATTATAAATCACTTCCACTCTTAATTTATACTTTATTAATTTGAAATTTTACAAATTTTCAAATAAATTTATAAATGTTATCCAATATTAAATTATAATTGCCTCCAGTAAAGGTAAGAAATGAAGCCAATATGAGCTTCTGAAATTGTGAAATCCATGTTTGCGTTAATTTAATCAGCCAAACCTTTATGGATAAACACTGTGCCAGGTAAGCAGCAGAAAATGGAGAGTAAAAGGGTAGAGAAATAGGTCGACAGGGAAAGTCTCTAAAACAGACTTTAAAAATTAAAATTTGTGACTATTCCCTAAGGAAAAGGAAATACAAAGCTACAAAAATACTACAACCTCAGAAGTTTAGTAAGATGTAAAGAAAAAATAAGATGCAGGGAAAACATTTTGCCACTAAGAATATAAATTGTTAAATTGTTTGGAATTAATTACATCATTGCTTATCAAACCTCTTAAACTATACATTGCACTAGTTCTAATAGCTCTTTCACATTTGTAGAAAAATGTATGAAGATGTTCAACATTGCATAGCTTTTTGTACCCAATGTCATGAAGGAATTAAGTACAGGCTCTTCTCCCCAGAATACGCCACTTTGGCATGTGGATTATTTTGAGCTGTAGGCACTTGAGACCCTGTGTGCTCAAGAGAAAACCTTTGTCCCTCCCTTAACCACACAGAAGGATTTAAATTGGGGGGTTCTTCCCAGAATAATGGTTATTAACAGAGATAAACATTATCTGAATGACCCATCTGTAATGGCAGGGCAAACATCTAACTACCAAACATCCGCTCTTCTTATCGCCCTGTGAAGTGCATTCCTTTCTTCTGAAGTCCCAGACCCTTATCCCCTTTTGCTTAGTTTAGGAAATATGTACCTCATTTTGCCTGTCTTTAGAATTTCCATGTCTGTGTGGATTCCCCGGTACACTATACATTTGATTTTCTCCTGTTAATCTGTCTTATGCCAATTTGCTTCTTAGTCCAGCTAGAAGGACCTTAGAGGGTACAGGAAATTTTGCTCCACAGCAGTCAAAAACAACCTTACAAAAAGAGTAATACTACCTTGAACACTAATATTTCTCTATATGTTAACTAACTGGAATTTAAATACAAACTTGAAACAAGCAAGCATACAAACAGAAGAATAATAAAATATATAATGGGACATTATTCTATGAAATACTACCAAGCTGTTAAGAAAGTTGTATATGAAGTAACTTTCTGTGGAAATATTCCTGACAAGGAAGACTCAAAAAGGTATAGGATTAAGAGGTGGAAGTTCACAGTAACATTATTCTCACAGCTAATATTTATTGGGTTCTTTCTCCATGTGGAATGTGATTACACACACCTCAAATGTATGACACTTGCATTCTCACAATGACTACGCAGTGTAGATAAAATTACAATGCTCTTACTATAGATGAGAAAACTAAGTCACCTAGAGACCTCTTTGGGTCTTGCTTCAGATTACAGGACTAGTGAATGGGGGAACCTGAAAACAAATCAAAGAAGCCTGTTTCCAGCCTGTGTTATTTACTTTGGGAGAGTATGTCCCAGGTAAAAAAGAGAAAGAGAGAGACATTTAAAGAGAAAAAATAATAATAATAATAATCCTATTTATGTAGGAAAAAAATCCTGTAGCTTATTCAAATGCTTTAAGAAGAAAACGAATGGTAGGATAACATCAAACTTCCACCTGATGAGCCAAAATACAGTCTCCATAAAAGCTGCTGCTGTATCTGTTTTGTATGCTTTCTTTCTAGCAATAGTGCCTTGTTAAGGTTAAGCATCTGATAAATAGTTATTACTGATTAATGAGTCATGGGCTAACTATATCCATAGTGCTTACCTTTGCAGAAAGTAATGCATTGGGAAAAGCATGGTGGCACACTTCACTTCTTTTATGTTTTGATATTATCTGAATTCTTGAAAATGAGACTATATTACCACTTACTTAATTTATGCAATAACAGATTTTTAAAACTGTCTCTAAGATTTTCAGGCCATCTCTAATATTAAACAAAACACAAATGCTCTGTTTTGTATTAAGTATACAGTTTATTCAATTTATGTATGCATATATATGTATGTATAAATATTTTATTTATTTATTTGAGAGAGAGAGAGCACACCAGCATTGGGGAGAGTGAGAGGGACAAGCAAGCGGACTCCCCACTAAGCAGGGAACCCAACACAGGGATCGATCCCAGGACCCTGAGAGCATGATCTGAGCTGAAGGAAGACGCTTAACTGAGCTACCCAGGCACCCTGATTTACTCGATTTAATAGCTAGTTAAACCTAAACCACTTAATATATGATGTTTGACAAATGTCTGTTTCCATTGAAAATTTAAAAAAACGGGCACCTTTTAAGCTCACCGTGGTTTTGCGGGGGGTGAGGGAGTAACTGCATGCATTTGGAACCACAGTATTGTAACAGTATTTGAATTCCCTAGTTAAATAAAAATTTTAAATGTGTGTTTTTATTCTTATGTTCATGAGCACAAGATTGCACACAATTTCTTTCCTTAGAACATCATGTCTGCTTAGGTTTTGCATTTATTTCTCTTACAATTATTTATTTATAACTTTAATCTCAGTATGACTTAGTAATATGCACATAATGTAAAGTGTGATAGTGATCGTAGTATTCTTTTTCTAGAATGTGATGGATAATGATGAAAATTTTAAACTAAAAAAATGTGTATTTTTAAATTCCCGATATAAATTGTTTTAGAATTATTTGTTAAGTAATTAACTTAGAATTAAATAATTAACAGAATTAAATTATCTAAATACCTATGTTCTTGACTAATGTATTTCTTCAAGTTTTAATGATAATGTTTTTGTTGAGGGGTATGATCCCTTCCTGACTTGAATAGTAATTGGCTATTTTTTTATGAGTTTCTTCTGTTTTTAGGAAAATAGTTTAAGTGTATAGTTCTTTAGAATTTTGCTTATTGTTTTCATGACCTATTCATTTCTATATCAACACTTATAATGTTAACATGTCAAAATGAAGTATGAGCTTGATAGCATCTATAATAGCTTCTAGAACGGTGACTTATAAAAATACACATACGCTAAAGACTATTTCACCTTTAATCATTTTAAAAATATATTTTGTTTTCCTTTTATAGTGTCATATTTTTATGATGTGGGAAATCCATTAAGACTGCCACCATTTAAGACTTCCCCAGAAATTGAACAGCGAGTATATTTAACAGTGACGACGATATAAAATAGCATTTTTGAAAACCACATTGAGTTATTTGATTAGTGAACATTCTATATTTAAAGACAACTAAAGTGCAGTAGAAACACTAAATTACCTGATCCATAACTTAAGAGTAGTCTATCCACAAATTAAATTCTCTGTAACTACTCCATGAGACATTAAATAAAGATGGTATCATCTTCCTCACAAAGTCAATGCCAGAGTCAACTGAGGTAAACCTTATCACTAATGTTCGACGCAAGAATGTCATTAAACTAAAAAAAAAAAAAAAAAAAGTCATTGAACTAATATAAGCACATAATTTTTAAAAAAGCTCAAGTGATGAAATGTTATTTTATAAAGTTGCAACTTACTCTTATTTTGCTTAATTAGCTGACATTTCACCAATATTTATTCAAGAAAATATTTACCAATCATTTTCTAATGTGTCAATCATTGGAGTAAGACTGGAGATGTATAACTGATCAAGACAAAAAAGCCTTTTCCTACCATGGAGTTTCTTTTTTCCAGAATGTATCTGAGGGGCAGGGATAAAGAAAATTAATTACATGTAAAGTAAACGGATATGATATTACAGACAGTGATCAATATGGTGATAAATTAGCATAAGAAAACTAGTGACTGGGAAGTTACCTTACATAGAATGGTCAGGGCAATGAGGTAGCCTCTGAACTAAGGGCTTAATGATGAAGAAGAACCAGTCACATACACATCCTATGGAAATACATTCCCATGCAGAGGCGCCAGCAGAAACAAAGAACAAGAGATGGGAAAAAGACAGACATAACTGAGAAGCAAGAAGAATGCTAATGTACAGCTTAGTGAGGAAGGTGGCAGAGGTCTCAATGCAGGAAGAGGCAGGGATCAGGGATGTTTTTTAAAACATGACAGAAAGGTTGAATGTGTCCAAATTCCAGTAGAAAGCTTTTGGTGCTTTTAATCAGGTGGTTGACATGATTGAATCTATTTAAAACAGTAATTCAAATCCAACTAATTCTTAGGCTCTTGTATTAATCTAAGTAGGAGATAATGGATATATAATAAATAGAATTAGTAGAGACAGAGGGAAATAAGCTCATTTGGGAAATATTTTGGAAACAGAACCAAGAGAATGAATTTTCTGACAGCAGTACATAAATAGATCTATCCAGGGTAATTTATGCTGTACCAGAATGCTGATTCCATAACATGAAAATGGATCAGTTATAAACTGATGAAAGGGAGTGGAAAGGGAACGGTTCAAATATCTTATTCCACATATGTAAAATATAGAGACCTATCACATCTCCAAAAGAAGAGTCTGCGTAGTCTGTAGGAGAGCCTGGAACACACAGGAGCTATTGAAACTGTGGCTATCAATCTGGCAATCATCTACAGGTTATATTGAAGCCATAAGGCCAGATGACATTATGCAATAAAAGAAGAAAAATGCCACACTGAAGCCCTATGGCAGGCTGGTACATTGAGGTCTAGGAGCAAAACCTCAGCTGTGGCTGGGGAGTAGAGTAAATTATCAGGATATTCTATTGTCACTGATGTCTGGGAACAGAGATTTTTCAGGAAATTGAGGCTGCTTTTCAGTCAAATCATGCTCAGAGGAAAATTAAGACGAAAACATGGTATTCGTATTTTGGAGGCTCCAAGGTGCTGGTGCCTTGGTAAAAACATTTTCATGGCGCACTGAGAAAAAAACTACAGTAAACCAAAAGAAGAGTGAGAATGAAAATGAGACAAAAGTCATAGACAATACTTGTATTAGTCATACAGTCTGGGGGAGAAAATAAATAACTTTGTTATTAATATAAGAATTATATTTATTCTGTTTATGACAATATAGAATGGCAGTTTTGTTCCTTTTTTCAGCATTAATTAATATTCACATTCTTTATAGTTCTACTCACTTAAACCCCATGATTATATATACCAAGGAGAAATTTAACTGTTAAAGCTTATATTTGCATCATTAAACAATGCAAAATATAATTCAAACCATTTCTTAAAATAGAAGGGATTCTAATTCATTTTCAAGAAATGTCTGGTATATTCATTGATAATACATTATTGTCAAGACTCAATTACTGGTAATTTGCCAATATTACTCCAAGGCAATCTTTTTGGTAACTAAAAATGAACGTATGTGAGTGTGTGTATAGGGACAGAGAGGGAGACTGACACAGAAAGAGAGAGCAATAAAGACAAAGGGAAGAAAGAATGAGCTTTGAGAACAAATGATTTAAATGATTATATGTATGATTATGTAGAAACATTAATATTTAAGTATAATTTAAAGAAGACACATTTTACTTATCTTTCCATGCTAAATATAATCCATTTTTTTAAATGTAAGTGATAACAATCATTAACAAGTTGTTGGACTGCTTGGTAGAATTCAGAAGATAAATATTAATGAACATGCTATATTGTGTCATATGTTGATTAATAATTAATTCCGGAGTGTTGTAGACCATTTTACATACCATATTTTAAAAAGGATAAGCTTAAGTTGCAAATGAATACTAAATATAAATGAATATAAAATATTTCTTAGAAGAGAAAGACTAAAATAATTAAAAATAATTACATTCAGTGACTCAGTGAAGGCAAATGGAAGTTAAAAAAAAATTGGTATCCCCGTTCAAATATTTAGACAGTTGTCTTATGGATAAAATTTGGCTTGCATTCTTCAGAATGGTCCAATGCATAATCAAAAGGGAATAGTTGCTCCTTGAAATTTCCCATTGCTAATTGGAAATGAAGCCAGATGACAGTAAAGCAGTGCCCAATCATGGCAAGTCCACAGTAAATTCTAAAATTTTTGAAAGTTAACTACTTAGGAAATAGAATACTCTTTTTTAAAAATATTTTTAAAGACTTTATTAATTTACTTGTCAGAGAGGGAGGGAGAGAGAGAGCGTGCAAGAGAGAGACCGAGAGAGAGAGCACATACACAAGCATTTTATAGTGATCTCATGTTAGGCAAGAGGAAGGAGAGACATAACTGGTCTCTTGTGAATTTCACAGTATCTTGTGATATTGTTAAGTCTGAACTATGTTTATATTTTAGCCTACCATAAAATTTTCTTTAAGCCTACGCATCTATGAAGAATTCAAACTTTCTGTGAAAAGAGAATTTAATATTCCCTATCACAAAAAAATCTGAACACACAGAAACAGCTGGAGAAAACAAAGAATCAAAACTTGATTCAAAACAAAAATATCTGCAGTTAAAAAATTGAACTGTGGGGCACCTGGATGGCTCAGTGGGTTAAAGCCTCTGCCTTCTGCTCAAATCATGATCTGGAGCCTGCATCGGGCTCTGCTCAGCAGGGAGCCTGCTTCCTCCTCTCTCTCTCTGCCTGTCTCTCTGCCTACTTGTGATCTCTGACTGTCAAATAAATAAATAAAATCTTAAAAAATAAATAAATAAATAAATAAAATATATTTAAAAAAATTGAACTGTATCATTGAAAAATAAGATTCCAACTTCAGGTAAGAAGTTGTCATCAATTTATAATGAATGTATTAAAATGATGATGCACGGTAAAATCATTAACCAAATTTGTTTTAAACAGTGAACAGATGAAAAATCAAATACTAAAAATATCTTGTGAAATAATATTTTAAGTCCTTATATATATAATCTTTTTTTGAAAAAGATAGATAAAATCAAGAAAATAAATTAAAATCTGGAACTTAAACCATATTAGTTATATCTATAATTTATTTAGCTTTATATAAGCCTATTATATCTTTATAAATATGATAAAGTATATTTGAAAGCCTTTTGCCAGTTTTTCAAAACAAATATTATTTTTCCCATTCTAAAAAGGGGAAAAAAGAAACAAAGTTGTTTGATAATATTTTTGAGAACTCACAGCCAAAGCAATCTATTTTATTGCATACTATTTATCTCCTCCTACAACTAAAAATGTAGCTCTTCTATTAGGCACAATTGATAATCTTTTTTTTAATTGTCAACTACTTGTTTGAGGAATTTATATTCAAACCCAATAGTGGGGATGCCTGAGTGGCTCAGCTGGTTAAGCCTCTGCCTTGAGCTTGGGTCATGATCTCAAGGTCCTGGGATTGAGTCCCGCATCGGGCTCTCTGCTCAGCGGAGAGCCTGCTTCTCCCTCTCTCTCTGCCTGCCTCTCTGCCTATTTGTGATTTCTCTCTCTGTCGAATAAATGAATAAAATATTTTAAAAAAAGAAACTCAATAGTGATTTCACTGTGCACACGAATATTTTATTTCAAAGAATATATTGAATAATTGAGAATTCATTGTTCTTTAACTGTGATAACAGGTTTTAAAATATATAGTATTTTAGCTTTTACTTCAGTTTTTAAAAAATAGGTTAATGGATCATTGTTGATTAGTGAATGCAAGAATCCTCTCTATGAAATAAAAAAAAATCGCTAGATGTGGTAAGTGGAAGGCTCTTTTACTTAGGTTTGGAAATCATACCTAGGTAATATCCTTCTAATAATAGCAAAATTTTATTTGGAAGTTAATAGAGAAATCTATTCCTAGCATCTTTGTATGCTTAGGTCAATAAATGTTAGTTGGGCCCAAATCTGGCTCTAACTTTTTCATACAGATATATCCATCTTGTAAAAACCTTATTAAAATGCACAGGTTATATTAAATTATATAAAATATATATAAAGTATGATGTATAATCTAACTTATATTGATACAGAGGACTTAAATTGGTGGACTAAAAACAACTGGTAAATAAAATATTTTTAAGTATACTTCCTTCAAATACTAGATCTTCTGGTTTATGTAAAATATAATTAAATCTTCCAAAAATGAAATATTCAATTTTCAAAATATGTTTATGCTAAAGCTGGTCATATCAGCCTATTTGTACAAAGTGTACTACACATTAACTATAACAGAAAACAATAGAACATACTATTTTATTTATTTATTTTTAAAGATTTTATTTATTTTTTTGACAGATCACAAGTGGGCAGAGAGGCAGGCAGAGAGAGGGGGAAGCAGGCTCCCTGCTGAGCAGAGAGCCCAATGTGGGGCTCGATTGCAGGGCTCCATCCCAGGACCCGGGGATCATGACCTGAGCCAAAGGCAGAGGCTTTAACCCACTAAGTCACCCAGGAGCCCCAGAACATACTATTTTAAAAAGATATGATTAATGTGCAATATGCAGACTGTATAAATTATATAATATAAAAATATTGAATCTGCCCTTTCGGGCAGATTTTTTCTGCTTTCCAACACAACACCATCACCTCTCATTTGGACCATTTGACGAAACTCCTAAGTGATCCCCTCACTGCCATTAAACTTGTCTCGTCTACTCTCTTTTCCAAATGAGAGCAAGAGACATTTTTAAAAGGCAAATTTATTGTTGTTGCTCTCTCACTTAATACCTATCACTCTATTCCTATTAAATTTAGGATGAATTTCAACACGCCTAGCAGACAGTCTCTTGCTTCATCTCGACTTAATTTCATGGAACTCTGCCTCATTCATTAATCTCTAGCTGCTTCAATCTCTTTTTCTGATGGCCTTTATTGCTGCAGGGACTTTGCACATCCTTCCTCTCTATTGTGAATGATCACTCCCCCTTCCTTCACCTCACAGGCCTCAGATTAAGTATTACTTATTATGTCAAATGAGCCTACTTCCCCTTTTTTGGTGCCTCCATAGGTTATCATTTTCTTTATTGTAGTTTTAACTTCATTTTTGAAAAAAAATATGTTTTGTCCCCAGCCTTAAGTAGAAAACTAAATGAGTTAGGGAAAAACACTGCTTTATCACTAATGGCTAGTCTAACATGTGACATAAAGTAGGTACTTAATATATTTTGGTGACTGAAAATAAATTTCAAGTAGTCTCAGTGCTTTGTTATGTTTAACTGTGTTATATGTTCTGGGTGAAAATCTGAATTTGTAGATTCAAAAAGTAAAAGCTAATGAAGTATTTTTATAGGTAGACTGTACAAAAAGTAGTTTAATTTTTGATGTAGTTTAACCAGATATTCAGGTTATTTGTTCCATTAAAAATACAGTATTTTCCAACTACCCCAGCATTGAAAATAACCTGTTTAAAAATCAGAGTTCTCTCACAATATCAAAAGATACATGTACTCTCATGTATAATTAGCATTATTCATAATAGCCAATATTTGGAAATGACCTTAAGTATCCATCAATGGATTACTGGAAAAAGATGTGGTATGCAAATATACATATGCATACAATGGAATATTATTCATCCAGGAGAAAAAAAGGAATCATGCCATTTGTGACAACATGGATGGACCTTGAGGGCATTCTGTTAGGTGAGGTAAGTGAGACAGAGAGAGACAAGTACTGTATATTCTCACTTATATGCAGACTCTAAAAAAAAAAATGGAACTCACAGACACAGAGAGGAGAATGGTAGTTATCAGAGGTTGGCAGTGGGGGAACTGGGGAGATGTAGTTTAAGGATACAAACTTATAAACAATCAATCAGTAAGTTCTGAGAATATAATGCACAGAATAGCGGTTATAGATAACACGACTCCACTATAAACTTCAAAGTTGCTAAGAGACTAGATCTTAATTGTTCCAACTACAAAAATGAAATAATTATGTGCAGTAATAAAGGTGTTAGCTAATGCCACAGAGGTATTTAATCATAATGAGATACATAAATGTATCAAATCAACATGCTGTATACCTTAAATTTATATAATGTTATGTGTCAATTATATCTCAAATTTTTAAAAATCAGTGTTTTCTTTGATGTTTTTGTTTGTTTGGTCCTTTTGTATTTTTGTTTTTTAGAATCTGTTAGTGGGTATTTCAACATTCAGAATGATAAAATTCAATTCTCAAAGCCTGAAAAGCATTTGAACAAGCATCAGTATGTTTTATTCTACATTGGTCTCTAATATTGGTGCAAAGAATTACAGTGAGTACATAATGAAAAAAGCTTAGGAAGAACAAATTGAATTAAATTCGTATTTGCTTTTTAAATACTATCTGAGGTTAACTAAATTTTAAATTTTGCCATCTATGTACCATAGCAGAGAAAGTAGCATAAAAAAGAGCCAGAAAATAATTATCTAGGTCAATTTCTTTAATGATACAATTTATCAGGCTTACTAAATGTTACCCTGTAGGAAAAAGTAGAGTTGACACAGCAATATTTCACTGGTATTATAGTCTTGGAAAATTGCCTAGTTTAAAAGTAAGATATTTTGGTTATGGTTGATTAAACTATTTAAACAGTCTTTGCTAGTGTATGTGGCTTGTCATTAGATAATCTAAAATAAACACATAAAACAAACAGAAAATATATTTTTCTCCTGTGATTCAGTGCTGTGTATATTTTTATTATTTTAAATGCACATTATTGTGGCTTTTAAGTTAACTCTGTTCTGGATTGAAAGTATTTTACATAGAAGTGACTCAATCACTTTCCCGCTATTGCAGTAGATTGATTCACACATACAAAGGAGAAGTTATCCATTTGGCCTTTTTATTGTTTTGATTATATTTTGGTATTAAATTATTTATAACACATTTTAATGCAAATTTATTTGACCTGTGGAGTTGATTCTAAACATTGTGAAAGGTTTACATGTCACCTTTACTTAGCCTCATCAATCCCAGCATTACGCTGAATAATGCAGTATTTATAATTACTATTTTAAATTCTTTGATGGAAATAAGTTTCTATGCTCATTAATTCAAATAAGTATGTTTGATAATAACCAGAACTGCCAATTCCAAACATTCTATCTTTTTCATCCTGGAGACTTCTTTATTACATTCTTTAATATAAAGAATAAGCAATAGATTTGCTATCAAACTTACTTTTATACACTTTTATTTAGAGGGTTTTTGGTTGTTTATTTCAGCTGCATGTGGCTCCTCCTGATTAATATTCACAAGTTCATTGGTCTGTAAATCTCTTATGACTTTTTTTTACTTCAAACACAGTTTAAGTTAACTTTATGTAGAAATAAAAAAAATCTTATGGAGTTAATGTGGCTTTTTTTCATTGCATTTAATGCTAAATTCTAATCCACATTCCTGAAGATTTTATAGTTATTTATCTATATTTTTGGAGGCAGGCAGTACAAAATGCCTTTGAGCAGGGTGAGTCACTCCAAGGATTGTGACCAGAGACAGCATATTAGTCTTGCTTGACAAAGCAACTTATTATTTAAGCACTGAAAGGGACAAGAAATTGTATTGGAGTGAAAGGGAAAGGAGAGTCAGAAGAGGGAAAACATCGGTACAAACTATAACAAACAGAAAATTGGATGAAAAGAAAGAAGTCAAAGTTCTAGGAGGAATGCCAAATATGAGTGTAGCCTGGCGCACTACTTATCAGCTGCACACAGGCCAAGTTCCTCGAGGAAATCCAATTTGTTTAGAGGAAGTGACCAAAGAGATAGAGCCAAGCAAATGATCTGAAGTGCCCTGTAACAAAACATACCAGCGAGCTGCTTTCCATAGTTTGAAACGTTTCCCGCTAGGCTTTGTCATTTATAAGAAACCACCCACTTTAAAATGGCACAAAGAATCCCTAATTCAGTCAGAGTTACTATTATACACCACATTTTTTAAATTTATGAAATGGGAAAAGGTGCTGACAACTGAACTAGTGAATTCAAATTTTTCTCAAGTTCTGAACCCTTTAAAACCTGAAAGTTTATTCCAAAATATATGAAAATACATCCTTGATCATTTCAACACATCCAAAACTAATTAGGGAAAATAAAAACCAAACAAGTCGGCAAGGCATATTTCAGATGAAGATTCAAAAATTAAAGTAGGCTGAATGGACCATGGGCAACCTAGCATTATGTAAATGAGGGGCACCTGCGTGGCTCAGTCTGTTAAGCATCTGCCTTTGGTTCAGGTCAAATCCTGGGATCAAGAACTGCACTGGGCTCCTTCCCCTCCCAACTCTCTCTGCTTGTGTTCCCTCTCTCCCTGTCTCTCTGTCAAAGAAATAAGTAAAATCTTTTTAAAAAATAAAAGACAAGTGTGATACCAATGGGAATTGGGTAGTATATCAGTATTCTATAAAGGAATTACCAAAGTTGAAGAAAATGGATGGGACATTGTCCCTTTCATCTCAAATATAAGGAAAAAATGACATATAACAACAGACACAAGAAAAATGCAGGCTTAAAGAAAGAACACACTTTACATCAAGGAGGTAATTTACACAGTACAATAATCTCCAAAGTTGGCAACAGAATTGTGAAATCACCAAATTTTAAAACAAGCATATCTATAGATATGATACGCAGTTAGTTATAACCACTAGAATCTGGTTTTATAGGTCTTAGACAAGCTTTTCCCTCTACTTTTATCAGTTTGTAAATGAATCAAGAGAAGCTGCATTGTGGAATTATGCAAACTGGAATGATTTCCCTTTACCCCAAATTTCTTTCAATTCTAATTTACTGTGTTAACCATTTCTATATTTTCTAACTGCCTGAATGGTGCCTCAATGGTTTTCAGCTATCCCTGTGCACAGAAATTAACTGCATCATAGTTGTTTAAAAGTACTACAAAATAAAAATTCTCAAAAGCATTTGCAGGCTTAATGTTGTGCAAAATGATCTATTAGCTATCACTAAATTTAAGCCTCTGTTGCCTTATGCAGAAATGGAATAATTTTTCAGCTTGATGGAAAAATGCACTAAGTATCCTCAAAGTATCGTTTTCTCTTGTGTATGAATTAATACTCTGACAATAAATTTCCCTTTATAGCAATTATATAATTTTTCAAGTTTTTTTGTCTATATTATTTCCACTTATAGTCTCGTTTCAAACATGGGAGTGTGTAAAACCATTAAATTTGTCCTCATATAATGGAAATATAATTCTTACTAGAATGTATTCCCAAAATACTTGAGGTGGTTAGAGGGACAGAACAGGTAGGTGTTAGCTTACATGGAGTCTTTTCAAGTTGTTTAAAAATACTAAGAAATCACTGACTTTATGTGCATGTATCCAACCTACTTCTATTTATTTGGTTCTTATTATATGCAAAATGCATCTCTGAACAAGAGAGATAGTTTTCTCTTCCTAGAAAGCCTGCATTCTTTTGAGAAGAGACAAAAAAAAAAAAAAAATGAATGAATGAATGATCAAATACCCATCTGGGAAATATGAGTCTGTGACTCATATTCTGCAAATAATTGAAAGGGTAATATGAGAAGAGGTCAATGATAAAGGTAGTCTGGTTTGATATGGGAGAGTTACATATACTAAGATATGATTAATAAAGATGTGGTCATAAAAAGTCCTGGAAGGGAGGACATTTCAAGAAGAAATTGGTAACATCACGTTTTGTAACAGATATGCCGAGCTGTCATCAGATTTCGGTTCTTTCTCCACAGAACTCCTTACGGGGTATATTTCTTCTCTGAGTAGAATTTACATCCCATTTCCTTTCCCTGAGGCATGTACATGTGTCTAAATCTGGGCCAAATATGTGTAAACAAAAGTGGCATGTAGTTGACACCAGAAAAACCTCCTCAGAGATGACCCCAGTCTGCACTATTTGACATGTGTTAGTCCCTTCCAACATTTTTTTTTTAAACCAAAAAGCACAGAGGAAATGGCTGAAGTTAAATTTTAACCGTAATGTTGTATCAAAAAGTTAAGGGTCTATATTTTCACAATGAAGCATTCAGTCGAAGAAGTTTGATTCCTTTACCATGAAGACCATAAGAATAGCATGAAACACAAGGCATCACGTCGGTTATGGACTGATAACCAAAGAGGTATCGCAGGAAAAAAGATGAACTTTTTTTGGTGAACTCAGCTATTTCCTTAGACAACTAAAGAAATCCCTAGTTTATTCATTTGCATAGGATTGTTCAACTATAATAACACAGAAAATAACTTAGAAAATTCTGCACTGGAAAGAGTAAAGAAAAAAAAGTTTAGATGTATATTAGTTATACCTGTCAAAAATATCAGAGATATTGCACTTCTGGAGGAATCACTGAGACAATGTGTCCTTGGACCTGCCTTCTACATGAAAACAAAGAACATCTGCAGGCCCCAAAATAGATAGTATTACTTCTGTATTTCGTATATAGAGAGATAACCTTATGGATAGGATGGTACTTGACTTCAAAGTGTAATGTGATGACTCCCTTGCAATGTGACTAGCTGGGTAGGGGGGTACATGGATCAATAAAATACTAAGTGGAAGGAAACTGACATTTATTGATCACCTAAAATGTTTCAGGAACTTTAACATATTTTACTATATATCAAAGGTATTCTGAGATGTAGACATTGTTTAACCTATTTGCAGTCAAAACAAATTAATCTAAGGTAATTTAAATAAATCTTCTAAAGTAATAGGAGAACCAAGAAAAGAACTGGAACTGATACACTTGATTTATTATACACTACCTATCTATTCAAGATTAGCCACAAAATGGTAGGGACTCAGTTCTTTTTTTTTAAACAATCCAGCTACTCTCAGTAATAAATCATGATAGTGAAGACCAGTTCGTGAAGGAAGTATGTGGACATTAAGGAATAATAATAGATTGCATATTTGTCACTCTTACCTGTTATATCAATTACCTATCCCTGAAAGAATGTTCTAATGTATTCCTTATTTAACTTTAATAATCCAAATTTCCTTATCTATAAAATGTAAAAGATGATAGGGTTATTGTAAGAGTAAAGGAAATAATAAATATATATCAAAATTTCACAAGGAGTATTATTAACCCATATTAATTTTAATTTTTATATAAATAATAAACTTAATGGAAGATGATGTACTATTTTAGTTCACTCATATTATAAGGACATAACCATAAAGTCATCAGAAATCAGAAATAATTATTTTTTCCACTACTGACATCACTAAGCTATTGTGCTTATTTATGCAAAAAAATGTTTTGTTAGTTGTGACTATGTTCAAAAACGTGTATTGCAGTGTTAAATGCAACCAAAAGGTTTTGAATTTTTTCCTGGTGCCCAAAGAGAAGTATATCCTCCATATACTTTTCTTTCAGCATTTCCTTAGAGAAATAGTATTTTTAAACTATACTTTTGTCTCTCTGAGATATGTTTAAATACTTTTAAAAGCTAAATGAGTCTTCTGTCAGTTGTGAATTCTAAGGGTGTCTTTCTTAGGGGATCTTGGAGAAATCTATTTGGTATGTGACCATCAGTGAGGGTGGTACTCCAACGGGAGTTTAGCCTACGTACTTGGTTCCAAGCAGTATCTTCTGCTTATTGAAAAAACACAAGAAGCTTTATAGCTCCTTTGAATAAAAAACATGTACGTAATGGGTTGTATCTGTCTGGCTACATAATAGGGCGAGATTTCTTTCTGTCTTTGTAATCTCTTCAGGAGAGTACCTGTAATGCTCATTGCAATCTGGTTTAATGCTTTTTCAGTTATAAAATAGCTTTCTTCTTTTATTTTGTGGGTAGGCTTATTGGATTGGCAGCATGTTTTACCTTTAATTATACTTCTTCAAAAATTTGACAATGAGGATGGAACTGGTCTGGCAGTTCCTGGCTTGAGTGCACCAGCTGAGGGTCTTTGGGCAATATAACAATCAGGTAAAAGACCTTAAATTACAAAAAAAAAAAAAAAAAAAAAAAAAATCTCCCTTCCAGTGCTTTGCCTTTTGGAATTGTAGCCAGACAAAACACTCTCTCCAAATTCAAGATTTTATGGTCAAGTAAGCATTGATAATACAGATTCTTAAATCTAGTCAAGACCACCATTAGTTTTGATGGTGTAAAAATATGGAAAGCCGGAAATATATCCTGCAGGTCTATCTCATAAATTGGCATATATCTCTGTCACATTTAGAATAGGTAAACATATATAAACCCAGTTATTACAGTAACCTACTGATGCCTCTGTTTTGGATGAAATAAGGTTATTTATGGGATTCTTAGAAGGAATTTGCCTCAAGTGAACAGAAGGTGGGTACTTGTGTGATGTACATCATCATAAGAGCAAAGTTAAAAATTAGAAAGCCAGAAAAATTCTTGAGAAAAATAGAAATGTGAGAACTATAATTAATTGATCTTTTACAGAGCCTCTTCCTTTCCCTACTATCTCCACCATCTTTCATTCTGTTGCATCTGTTAGCTCTGTCCATTCCTCAGATCAACTCCTAGGAAGAAGAAGGATCTTTTAGATGACTGGGTTTTTTCCATCTGTGGATTTCCCTGAAAAGGGGGATGGGTCCACAATATCTGTAGCTGGTAATGAATCACTTGGTTTATGATTTTATGTATCTCATGCCCTAGCTCTGAGTACACTTATATATAAACCCAATTTCACCTACAAGAATCCTTTGTGTCATCAATCTATCATGTCATGATGAAGCAGAAATGTAGGAGATATATCAGAGGATAACTGAGAACTTGGATAAAATACTGTCTCTCCATGAAGACACATACAGTAAGTATACCAGATACTTAGAAAAAGGTAAAGTACTATTAGGTGGAAAAATACTAACAGAGAAAAAAAAAATCAAATTATCATAAATTCTACATTGTTCTCATCTCAAAAGGAAGGAAATCAGCACTTCCTATCCTAATTGTCAGTGGAGTAGATGCCATTAAGAGGCCCACTAGGCCTCCTCGGTAATTCACCTGCCTTCCTTACCTGCTGATATTATAAAGTTTTTGTTTTGTTTTGTTTTCTTCCCATTGCACTCTCTTGCCAGCTATTGACACTCAAGTTAGTGAAAAGATGGTAAGATGGCAAAGACAGATTATAACTAAATTATTAGCAGCAGCTTCTCAGTTTAAGGGCAACAGAGACAAGAAAAGAAAAAATAAAAACAAACAAATAAAAATACCATGTTAGCCATTGAGTTAGAACAATTTACTCAACATAACCCTTAGTCTGGCATCATCTGAAGGCAGAAAAAGAAGAAACTAACACTGTATATCATTATTGCAAGAGCCCAGGACACTGGAAGATGGATTATAGAGACTCTGGAAAATGCAGAGATGGCAAGAACAAGGAATTCAGGAAATCCCAGAAGGATAAAACTCTCAGCTAGAAAATAACTGTCAAATGGCTTAGGTTGATGGATTGAGGGAATCTTAAGGGTAGGAACTGGTGAAATGTGCTCCAGTAATTTTTATGCTACCCTATCCTTGCATTTTCTGGTAAATATTGGTGTTATTTGTTTCATAAAATTTTTTTGCCTTTGTTATGATGATAAATCAATATTGGTTGATATTCTGAGTCGATTTCTACTTTTTTTTTAACTTTCCCTTTTTTTTCTATGGTTTTCATAGAAATTGTTTCCACTGACTGAGGAACATGCTTTCTTTCTCCTGATTTATCTATAAACCAATTGGGAAGACATCTGCTATGCAAAGTGAAGACCTCCATCAATATTCTCTACTCCAGATGAATGTTTATGGAGTTCTCTGGGGGGTCAGGGAGGAAGGCATCCAATTTGGTTATTCTGTCCTTTCTGAAAGAAAAGGGGTGTGACAGAAAGTGTCAATCTCACACTATGTTGGGGAAAAATGTCCTGAATGAAAAGAAATCAGTATTACTTTGGGCCCTGGAGAATACCAATATTGGTTTAATTTTATATATAAAACTACTAAAAATAGCTAATTAGAATAATAATTCCATGGCCATGTACAGAATAATACCCTTTCCCAAGTGTTTAATTAGAAGGAGTAAAACAGTTATAAAATAATTAGAAAACAAGAAGTAAAAAAGGAAAGTTATTCTGTAATTTCAGTAAAGAAGGGAGGTAAATTTGACCAAGATGGGCACCACTTGACCATTATATGGATTTATTCAAGATTTTACTAAAATAAATAAATGTGTTGTTCTAATAACTACTATAGTTCCTAACCTTGTAATTATTCTGATTTGGTACCATCATCAGCAAACTTTTTTTGTAGTTGATTTATACTGAGTTTTCTATTTTCCCCTATTCCTCTAGAAGATGACTCAAAGTCTTATTGGCTTTTGTTTAGGAAAGAGTTCAGTATTTACAGCAAAGGATTCCACAAGGTTTCAGGACCCTTCTTATTTTATTTAGTCATTTATAGGAAAACTTAGAGAAATTTGTCCCACTAGAGGGATCCATTAATTATTCACCACATAGATGATTTGCTGGTACCCTGAGAAAGGAAATAGTAATGCAAAACTGATACTTCAACTTGGCTATAATTCCTTGCTTCACAGAGACATAAGGCCTCCCTAGACACATTACAATATTGCCAAAGTGAAGTAAAATATTTAGGGCATCTGTTGAAGGCAGCAAGTGTTACAACCAAGGAATCAGCTAATCAACACAGTCAATGTTAACAATCTACAAGCCTGCAAATGTGATGGCCTACTAAAAAACAAACAAACAAAAGTGGTAATGCAAGCGAACAAATAAAAACCCAGATAGACAATTTGAGGACTAGTAGGTTATTGTAGACAGTGGATCCCAGCTTTCGCAGAAGCAGCGAAACCACTGAAGGAGTACATTCATGGGAATTCTTTAGATCTCTGGGATAGTTCCTAGGAACTAAAGAGTTTTAAATGACTTAAATTGGCTATAGTCTCTCTCTCAGCTTAGAAATTCCAGATTCTGAAAAATCTTTCCATTTGTTTTGTCATGAAAATAAAGGTGATACTAGAAAATTTTAACTCAAAAGTTGGATGTAGACTAGAGATCAATAGTATCTTTCTTCGTTCTTCTGCAAGTGGTTTAACACTGGGAATGCCTGGATGTTCCAAGCAGGCCAACAAGTCACACTTTTGAAAAACCTCAGGCCCTACCTTGGGTTACTGGACGGCTACCTTTCAAGTGCACAGGGCCCAGCATTTGTCAGTCCACTGTCAGACTAGCTACGAATGAGCATTATTTTCTAATACCGATATGTACTTAGTAGATGGAGTTCCCTAAACTTTGCTGCATTTTTTGCTATTGTTTTCTTCTTTAACCAGATCCTGCTAAAACAGATGATCATGGTGCCTTCTGCTAACATAAAGCACCAGTCCCTCACTGGACATATATGACATTCCTGTTGCAAATACAGATATGACAAACATGAGAGTATTTACTTATGAGTCACATCCTTGGGATGAAAATGACCAACTTAAGTTTTCCAATTCTCTGGTTATTTCTCTTGAACTTTGAAAACCTTATGTTTTGTCTGAAATTAAAAGTAGGTATAAAAGAGCTGGATTTATGGCAGTTATAGGAACTAAAACTGTTGATTTAAGATTCAAAGATTACTATACACATACACACACAGTGAATTTGTGTGTTTGAGTGTTTGGAGTCTGTCATGAAACAGGGAACATTTGGGGGTTAAAATTAGGGATTTTTGACTTTTATACGAACTAAAATGTTTCAGAGAAAATTCACAGCTGGTTTTTGAGAGGCTTAACAACTAATTGCCTGCTTAGGTATCATCCATTGTAGAGCTCACATATGGCAGAATAATATATCTAAATGTAAAAAATTTACTGACAAACTTAAACAGAATATGGCAGATTCCAAACTTAGAAGCCCCACTTTTCACAAAATAATCAATCTTCCCTTATGTAAAAAAAAAAAAAAAAAAAAAAATGTCACAAAAGGAAGTAAACAAATGGATTTAGAAGGAAGTTAAGAATAATTCAATGAGTAATGGGAATTATCTGATGAAGTAATTCCTATACCACAATCTTATTTGCTCAGTTAAAATTGCTGTGTCACCAATAAAACCTGTGACTACCTAATATTACACGTAACAACAACAACAACAACAAAATTAAAAAAAAACTATTCAAAACATATTAAAAAAACATGTTATTTCTCAGCGGAATTTTTAATAGTCCACTCTTAAGTTATATGGAGAAGTTCCCCACCTACCTTACAAGCAACCTGGTGGCAGTTGGGTTTCACAGAGTCAATGTTTGTAGAAGGTAAGAGATTTGGTTTAATTATGAAATGTATGATGTTCAGATGATCTGAAGGCTTTTCTTCTTCAGAAGCTGATTATCAGACAGTGGTACTAGTTCTCTTAACACACAAAATTCCTACTTTGGGGATAGCAAAGCATATGGAATGAAATGGAATTATTTCAAGTACAGTCTAGAAATTTTAAAAATATTTGTAGAGTTCTGCTATTTTTGTATTTCCTGATCTTCAGTTCTTTGGACAAATGCAATGGAGGAAACAAATTCAAGACAAGAACTACAATTGAAAAAAAAAAAAAAGATTCAACAAAATGACCTAGAGGTTTACTATTAGCTTTGCTAATAGTTAATACCTAAGTAATAACTTAGTTAATAACTGCATGCCAGAATCCTGCATGCAAGAATCGTACCTCTTCTTTTAGACTTCTGTTTGACAGGTCTATAAATGTAGGTCTGAGACTGTGTCCTGCAACCAATTGAATTGAACCTTCACATAATCATTTTCATATTTAAAAAGAGTTCTCTATCTTCCCAAGAAACCAGAGCAAAGTCAAAAGGACCTGAATGGACCCACCTGAAGAAATATGTCACCTTTATCTATTGGGAGATTTCATCTACATAAAAGTATTCCAGAGGAAAGATGGGCTGTTCCCATGCTGAGAGGGGTGCTGCTGACCATTCAGAAAATTATAAAGTAACACGAATACCCAGCTGGAATAATGCTTCCCATGAGAAGCGAGCATGTTAGGAGGACTGAACTGTGGCTTCCAAAAGCACTTGAAAATTAAGTTTTCCAGACTACCTGTCACTGGCATTGAATTCAACTGAAAGGAGGTATTCTAGAGAATTTACTACTATTCTCATATTTTACTTTGCTCTACTATTCACAGTGATGGTTACTTAGATTACTTTAGGGGTATTTTCACTAGAAGATGAACATTTAACCGATTACACTACTTTTTCTCTCTATAGTCCCAGTAATGATTCCTATACATAAAAGGGAACACCTAGGTACTAAGCCAGCACTAGACCAGGAAATACAGAAAAGGGTTGTAGAAAAGAAAAACTTTAATTAGTAGACAAACAAATTTAACATTTACAGATCGAAGCTGCAAAGGACATATCCAATGTCATTTGATTAACAATGAGATAGAGGTTCTCTCCAGTAAGAGTATAGGTAGTAAACAAAGGTAAATATCTGTTCTTTATCGAGAACTGATATCAACATGGTATTGATTTTGACCAATGTTAAAAACGGACCGCAGATTGTGTTTGTCCTAATGACTTAAAACCATTAAAGCTATGTATATTGAACACTGGAATTTCAATCTGCACTTCAATGAATGCCTCATAAGACTGAAACTGAATAATGCCATGAGCGCCTTTGTGATTCACATCCGGGAAAAATTATTTGGGAAGACAGAATAAGTATTGAAGCACCTAGATTGGTGTGTAAATGTAATATAACTTACGTTATTAACAAAAATTGGGCTTTATTAAAGAAAATCCCTTAGATAAAAATTTAGATTATCAAGCTCCATAGTCAAGCAATCAAGACGTCATGACATTTTGTGTAGCTAATGCATGATAAAGTAAAACTGGTCACATTGCTAATCAATGTGATCCATTCATTATTAATATTTTAAAGGTAATTCCCCCAAAGCGAATGTTGTATTTAATTTCTAAATTTCATACTACTATAATTCCAATCATTGTTTTGCTTTGCACTCTTATTAGAGACTTACTAGATATTTAGAAAACCAGATTCTTTTTTAATTGCCCAGAGAATGAACTAGCAATGATGATAATGACAAGAACTGTCGTGTTACTATCAAATGGGAACAAATGGAGACATAAGAAAGGTAAATACTAATCTAAAACTAATAAATTTCAGGTTGCTGTAGTTCTAAAAGAAAAAAGATAACCTCCTCTTTTCTTCTGGCCTTTTCCAGAAGAAAGAAAGAAAGAAAGAAAGAAAGAAAGAAAGAAAGAAAGAAAGAAAGAAAGAAAAAGAGAAAATGCTCGTATTTGTAAATCATTTCTCTGTATCTTTGAGATGTGTATATTTTTTAAAAAATGATAAATGAGGCTCTTGCCAGTTTTGCATTCCAGGGGTTATTTTTCTTGAGGGTCTTGGAATATGAATATCAAAGAGGATGGCAACCTGTAATCTACTCTCTGTGGGAGTTTAGCTGAGGCACTTGGCTCCAAGTTTTAACTTCTGCTTGTCAAACAGATACAAGCAGGATATGCACTTGCAAAAATAAAATCATTTTCTAAAACTGAAACCAATAAATGAGGGCAAAAATGTTTTTAGAACAGTAACCATGTTTAAAAGAATAAAATCAACAGCCTGATATCGTCCTTCTTACCATACCTATCTTCATTACTCATCATTGGACTCATCTCCACTACTGGGTTTTCCACAGACCCATAAATAATGATAACATATACACAGCACTTTATTTCTGGTCTTGGTAAGCTATATCATTACAGTGTCCTTGTGTGAATACCCTTACTTGTGTACTAGAAAAAATTCCTCTTTAAAAAAAAAAATCAATGATAAAAGTTTTATATTCTATAAACTATTCTGGTAAGTGTTCTCAAATATTTTGTGAAAAAAACTAATTCGAAAGGTTCCCGACACTAGGTAATTTCTCAGAACTCCAACTTTTAAAAACACCATTTTAAATGATTTAAGATGCTTTCAATAGTAATTTTTTTGGGTCATATTTTAGTGCATCCCTGAGGTATAATACATAATAAAATGTTGTGCTTTGGTAATATCTAAATACAATACAGTATTGTTATTGGGGGGAAAAAGTGAATATTTAATTCCTGAAGAGACTTTCAAATTATTATAAATTTAAGTTTTCTACATCTGCTTCTAAATATTTCCAATAGAAAACAAGTTTACAATTGTATCCTAAAGAAGTAATTACTCCTCAAATTCCTATGTCCATAGCATCTAGTACATATCTGTAAAGTTCACCTTTTCTTTTGGTAAAACTGCATATTTATCCATAAAAGATCTCAATTTTTATGCCACTAGATGTAGAAAATTTCCATGGATTCATGGTCTCCTATGAATTACTATTGAGTAGATGTTATCAATATTTCTTTTGAAGAATATAAGGGATCTAATAAAATAACAGAATAGGCTGTCACAATAAGGCTATGAAAGAATGAACAGTTCGTTAGTATAGAAACTCTTTTTCCTTTCACCTGCATCTTTAAAAATTAGCATACAGTATAGGAGTTGTGTATTGTCATTTATGAAAGTGTCAGATATATGAATTTCTTGAGATAATGTACTTGGACATACTTGAAAGAACCTACTTGGTAATTTTAGATAACTGGTTTTACACATAGTTTATACAAATAACATTTTGATATGCTAACTTTTGATTAGTCAAAGCGACTGATTTCATTTGGAAACTGCATAAAATAGCAGGTCTTTAATTGTATAGGTCAAGATTTACAATAATAAATTATCATTTTAATTATATTAAGGGTACTTTTACTTTGTAGCTAAGAAATAAAAAAAAAAAAAACTTCTATTATATGTCCTCTCAACTGGAAATAGTCAATGTAGAGGAGAGACAAATACTGTACATATTTTATACTAAGAAACCCAATAATACATATTTATGTCAATTTGAAAAAAAATTGGAATGTGGTGCAGCATTGTTACACTATAGCATTTGTTACACTACAGACAAGGAAGTTTTAGTTTATGTTGAGACTTCTAAATAATTTCACATGGTTCATTCTAACCGCAATATAACCTGAATAATAAAGATAGGTATAACTTAAAAAATACATGCTGTCCAGTTCTGGAAGGAAAAAAAATAAACATGATGTATTTTGTAACCTGTGCCCCTACACAATGTACAGTCACAGTGGTCCTTTGGACGTGAGAATCTGGAGATAATTTAAAGGTAAATAGGTCCAGTCTATTTTAGAGAATTATAGAATTGTGCCCCCACATTATAGTTTCTGTAGCACCATGGATTCTAGGATATGAATAGATAGTTCCTGCAACCAAGCTTTATTTTGACTCTTACATCCTCATACCTGCCTAATTCATTATTTCCACCCACATTTCTCAAGACCCTTCAAGGATTCCAGTTACACTCTCTATGGTGTGATACTAAAAATGAAGAACTGGGATTAGAGGAGCCAACAGGCAGAAGCTTAAGGTAGTGATATAGTAAATGATATGTCTAGGTGTGAGAAAAGACATGGGAATTATTATGATAAAAGTAGTAAACTGCAATACAATTCTGTTGAGAATTCTATGAGGCCACAGATATGACAGACATCTATTCTTTACACAGTCAGAGAATCTGAGAGAAGGGAGCCAAGGATATGACCTTAAGGAAGACATTTAATGAGCAAACGTTAAATGCAGTTAGAAAATGAAAATATATTTAGAGTAAGATCTCCTGGCCATCAAACAGGAGAAATGGAAGAAAAGTCAGGATGTCAAGATCTCTCTGGAAAAAAGCTGTCAGTCAAACAGGTACCATTTAAAGATTGGGTGGTCACATGGGCATGAGACACTGAGTTCTGTAAAGAGGAAGATTTCTTAAGTGTGTGTATGTGTGTGTGTGTGTGTGTGTGTGTGTATACACACCTAGTGAATAATGTAGATCATAGCACAAAATCATTTAACATGTTTTTTTTAATTAAGAATTATTTCTGTGCTCATGGGACATCCTCCAGAATAGATCACATACTAGGTCACAAATCAGGCCTCAATAAGTACAAAAAGATGGAAATCACACCATGCATATTTTCTGACCCCAACACTATGAAATTTGAAGTCAACCACGATAAAAAATTTGGAAAGACCAAAAATACATGGAGATTAAACAACATGCTAATAAGCAATGAGTCTACCAAGAAACCAAAGAGCAAATGAAAAAATACAGGGAAACAAATTAAATAATAACACAATGATCCCAAATCTTCAGAATGCAACAAAAACAGTCCTAAAAGGAACGTATACAGCAATCCAGGCTTATCTCAAGAAGCAAGAAAAAATTCAAATTGTAAGGGCCTATTTAGCCAAAGCGATTCCATTTTGGATTAAACAGTCATTTTGTTGTTTATGCAGTAAAACTTAAACTGTCCCTGCTCCTCTTCCCCTCAGGAGACTTACTTATAAACAAGTTCCGGAAACCAGTCCCAGGTAACAAAGCCCAAATACAAGGGTGGGTCAGGCCAGGTGAAGACATCCAATCAGTGGGGAGGCACATACTGTCTCCCTAGCTACCAAGGAGTATGGGCCCCGCTCTTTGGGCTCCAATTCTGACCAAGGTGATAGGCTAGTTCAAATGTCTACTATAGGGTAAATTGTAATTCAATTGGTCACTTATGTGTGACCTAGCATGACCGTGCAGCTTTCTCTGCCCATTACAATCTCATTGGCCACCTGTGCATGGCCAGGCCCAAACACATGGCCTTTGCCCTTAAAAGCTAGTCTGTAAGACAGAGAGGGGTCGCCCTCTCTGTAGGAGGCGCGGCCCCAAATGTTCGATTTGATTCTCGATTCTTGGCACAAAATAAAACTTTGCTTGACCTTCACTTTGTATCAGTCTCACTCCTTTAATCACAGACCCATTATTGGGGGACCTTTCAAAATAAACAACCTAACCTTACACATAAGGGAGCTACAAAAAGAACAAAACATAAAGCCAGCAGAAGGAAGGACATAATAAAGATTAGAGCACAAATAAATGATATAGAAACTAAATAAATAAATAAATAGATCAATGAACAGGAGTTGGTTCTTCGAAAAAATTAATAAAATTGATAAAACCTAGCCAGACTTATCAAAAAGAAAGTAGAAAGAACTCAAATAAACTCACAAATGAGAGAGGAGAAATAACAACCAACACCACAGAAATACAAACAAGTATAAAAGAATATTACAAAAAACCATATGCCAACAAATTGGACAACCTGGAAGAAATGGATAAACTCCTACAAACATATAAACTACCAAAACTGAAACAGAAGAAACATAAAACTTGAACAGACCAATAACCAGCAAAGAAATTGAATCAGTAATCAGAAATCTCCCAACTAACAAAAGTCCAGGGCCAGATGGCTTCATAGGCAAATTCCACCAAATATTTAAAGAAGAGTTAACACCTCTTTCCTTGAACTATTCCAAAAAAAAAAAACAGAAAAGGAAGGAAAACTTCCAAATTCATTCTATGAGGCCAGCCTTTCCCTGATACCAAAACCAGATGAGAACTACAGGCCAATATCCCTATGAACATGAATGCAAAAATTCTCAATAAAATACTAGCAAACCCAACTTTTGTAGCAACATGGACAGGACTGGAAGAGATTATGCTGAGTGAAATAAGTCAAGCAGAGAAAGTCAATTATCATATGGTTTCACTTATTTGTGGAGCATAACAAATAGAATGGAGGACAAGGGGAGATGGAGAAGAGAAGGGAGTTGAGGGAAATTGGAAGGGGAGGTGAACCATGAGAGACTATGGACTCTGAAAAACAATCTGAGGGTTTTGAGGGGCGGGGTGTGGGAGGTTGAGGGATCCAGGTGGTGGGTATTGGAGAAGGCACGGATTGCATGGAGCACTGGGTGTGGTGCAAAAATAATGAATACTATTACGCTGAAAAAATAAAAAAATTTAAAAAAATAAATAAAATACTAGCAAACCAAATCTAACAGTACACAGTACGTTAAAAGAATCATTCACCACGATCAAGTGGGCTGGAAGGGTGGTGCAATATTTGCAAATCAATCAACATGATAAACCATATTAATAAAAGGATAAGAATCATAGGATCATTTCAATAGATACAGATAGAACATCTGACAGAGTACAACATCCATTCATGATAAAAAAAAAAAAAACCCTCAACAAAGTAGGGGTAGAGGGAACATACTTCAACATAATAAAGGCCATATATGAAAGGCCCACCACTAATACAATCCTCAATGGGGAAAAACTGAGAACTTTACCTCTATGGTCAGGAACAAGACAGAGATGCCACTCTCACCACTGTTAGACTCCAAAGTCTGAGCCACAGCAATCAGAAAATGAAAAGAAATAAAAGACATCCAAATCAGCAGGGAAGAAGTTAAACTTCCACTATTTACTGATGACATGATACTCTATGTAGAAAACCCAGAAGACTCTACCAAAAAACTGCTAGAACTGCTATGTGAATTCAGTAAAATCACAGGACACAAAATCAATGCACAGAAATCTGTTGAATTTTTATACATCAATAATTAAGCAGCAGAAAGAGAAATCAAGGAACTGATCCCATTTATAACTATATAAAACCTATAAGATACCTAGGAATAACTAAGCAAAGATATAAAAGATCTGTATTCTGAAAACTATAAGAAGCTGGTGAAAGAAACTGAAGAGGACACAAAGAAATGTAAAAACATTCTATGCTCACAGATTGGAGGAACAAATATTGTTAAAATGTCTATACTACCCAAAGCAATCTACCCATTTATAATGCAATCCCTACCATTTTTCACAGAGCTAAAACAAACAATTTAAAATGTGTATAGAACCAAAAAAGACTAAATAACCAAGAAACCTTGAAAAAGCAAAGCAAAGCTGGAGATATCATCATTCTGGATTTCAAGTTATATTACAAAGCTACAGTGATCAAGACAATATGGTACTGACACAAAACAGACACACAGATCAAAAGAACAGAACAGGAAAGAATGTCCAATGGAAAAAGGACAGTTTCTTCAACAAATGGTGTTGGTAAAACTGGACAGCAACATGCAAAAGAATGAAACAAGACCACTTCTTACACCACACACAAAAATAAATTCAAAATGGATGAAAGACCTACATGTGAAACAGGAAACCTTTAAAATCCTAGAGAACACAGGCAGGAACCTCTTTGATTTCAGCTATAGCTACTTCCTACTAGATATGTCTCCTGAGGTAAGGGAAGCAAAACCAATTATAAATTATAGGAACTTTATCAAAATAAAAAGCTTCACACAGTGAGGGAAATTGTCAGCAAAACTAAAAGGCAACCTACAAAGTAGGAAAAGTTATGTGCAAATGACATAGCTAATAAAGGGTTAGTATCCAAGGTATACAAAGAATTTATGTTCCTTATGGAGGTTCCTTTATCATTAAAAACAGAACTACATTTAAAAACTATATATATATTTATTTATTTTAGAGAACAAGGGAGAGAGCATAAGAGAGAGGGTGCAAGTGGGGTGGGGGAGAGCGAGTATCCCAAGGAGATTCCCCATTGAGTGCAGAGCCTGATGTAGGGCTGGATCCCAAGACACTGAGATTAGACCTGAGCTGAAACCAAGAGTATGATACTTAACCAAGACTGACCTACCCAAGTACCCCCAAAATAGAACTACTTTAAAATCCAGCAATTGCACTACTAGGTTTTTACCTAGTACAGAAGGACTCAGGTGGTAATGCAGTAACAAGATCTCGACTGACCCTGTAAGGTACTCTGAAGCACAGATGACCCTTCAAAGTGATCCAAAGTTGGAGCAAAAGTACTGAGCCATTCTATTTGAGCTATTCTAGGACTGCCATAACAAAATAACACACAGTGAACAGTTCAAGAACAGAAATATATTTTCTCAAATTTCCGAAGACTTGCAGCAGTCTGAAATCAAGATGTTGGAAGGTTTGTTGAGGCCTCTCTTTCTTGCAGAGGGCTACCTCCTGTATCCTTACACGGTCCTTTGTGCACTCACATCCCTAATAGCACTCTTATAAAAACACCAGACCTACTAGATTAGTAACCTCCCCCTACCTCAATGATCTCATTTAACCTTCATAAGCTCTTTAGAGACTTCATCTCCCGAAGAGTCACATTGGGTATTAAGGCTTTAACATGAATTTCAAGTGTACATATTTCCGTCCATAACAGGTATGATAGCCCTACATTGTTCTGTCATAACATGTGAGTGCCCTGGGAAATAGACAATTACTTGGCCTGGGTGATGCTCTTCAGCTCAACTGATTATTCTCCAAATATCTAAATATAAATGAAATAAACATGCTTAACAATTAGTAGAAACATTATTCTGATTCTTTGATCTGTAAAGATTTATCATAGTAGGAAAGTGCAAACTGAAGTACTGAAAATCGTTTTCCCTCCACCAAGGTAATACATCAAAAAATCCAACCACCTCTCAGAAAAAAATGGCAAATCAAATAATATCAGAAATAGAATATGGACATCCTTTGAGAAGAAAGTTAGCCACTCAGTTATAAGTTGATAACATCAGGCAATGCTTCATTTTGATTAGAATAGACACATATTACAGATATTGGATAGCCTTTTCTGTATAGAGTACTTCAGTGAGCACTACTTCTGAAGGGATCATAGAGTATCTGATCTACTGATACGAAATCCCCGGTAGCATACCTTCTAACAGACCCACCTCTTACAATAGCATGGCAATAAACATATGACTAGGAGATGCAAGAATTCTCACACTTAGAATTCTCCATCTGCAGAAAGTGCCAACCCATTAGAACACTGGAAAGCCCTGAGATATAGTTTAGGTGCCATTTTGATGTTGACACCAGTGAGTCAACATACTTCACAATGAAGAATAGACTTTAAAAAAAAAAAAAAAAGATTTATTTTTATTTGAGAGAGAAAAAGAATGCAAGTGGGGTGGGGGGAGGCAGAGGGGGAAGGAGAGAATCCTTAAGTAGACTCCCTGCTGAGCACGGAGTCTGACATGGGGCTCAATCCCAAGACCCTAAGACCATGACCTGAGCCAAAATCAGGAGTCAGACGCTTAACCAACCGAGCTACCCAGATACCCCAAGAATACACTTTTAACCAAGAGTCCATATATGTATTCTGGCCTTGTAGGTTAAATGCATGACTCTTGGAACTGAGGGGTGGCAGTAGGCCCTATTCTCCATTATTGCCAGTGACGTTTTTGAAAATTTTTGATTCCCAATTTCTACAAATGTAGTCTTCTCCAAAGAGCCTGAGTTCCAGGTAGGCTCATTTCCACTAAGGTACATTTTAGAGTATAACTAAATTTAATGGTGTGGCTTTGCCTTCTCAGGTTGATTTCTAATGCCAGTCTAGCAAAAGGCACAGAAAAGGGTTCCCATATTAGCAAGAGTAAGCGAATCTGATTATCACGAAAAAGGAGACTGGTTGTAAATTAAGAGATAGTCATAAACAGATTTGAGATTCAGGTGGATAAACTTGTGTATCTCTTGTTACTTCTATTTACATTTTTAAAAGTAATAAGCATAGGAACCATCAGGAAAAAAATTCTAGATCACCCCTCCAGGCCAGCTTCTTCAACCAGAGAATTATAGCTGAGAAGGAGGTGATCTTGGGTGAATGACACAGAAGTGACATGATGACTACTATTTTGACCTCAAGTACCGTTGTGGCAGAGCAGACCAGACTGTCTCACTAACCCACCTTTCATATTTTTTTTTCTACAAGTCATGACTGAAAATAACCCCATTAAAGCTCTGCTCAAATGGAGTAAACTTGATGTGAAGAGTAAATGAATATGAGCAATGCCAAGGATGAATGCTAGAGCAGCCATGCCCAGATCCCTTCACAGGGCTGGGACACTGATCTTAGAACTATTGCAAGTATTAGATGCTGATGGTACATGATGGCAGAATTTCTCCCTTTCCCAAAATAAGTAACTCCAAATAAGAGCTATCTTGCCTGGGATATTATCCACCATCAGGCAGCAAGTGTTCAGTGACTGAATGAATGAAAATACCCAAGGCCCACAATAAATATGAGTAAATATGCAAGTGCGTAAAATCCATAGAAATTGGGAAATATTAAGCATTCTATTATTTCTGTTACATCAACATTATCAGGGAACATAGAAAGGGGATATATATTAGGACAAAAACCAAACATATCAACCCCAATTTTGCTCACTTCAAATGATAGTCATCGGGTTCCTAGGTGGGTTTCCATATATAGTCCTCACCCAACACACACACTTTTGGTATTGCAAAAAAATACTTATGAATAAATCAATTTCATTTTTAAAAATGCTGAATTATTTAAAATATAACCTATTAAAATGATCAAGAATACTAATTATAAATAACATAACGGATGACACTTAATTTTTTTTCTGTCATTTAGGTTTACTGCATATATTAATGGCAGATTGGCTAAAGCCAAAATATATTATAAAAATGGAAATCAAGTTTATTTTTAATGGAGATTTTATACATGCAGAAAAATACTATTAGTATTAGAATTGAAGAAATAATGGACTGGTTCTCCAGAGTTTTAGGAAGAAAATGAGATTTAAGGGTCAAATAGTCTTTAGTTTCCCCTGAGAAAGTTTTATACCTTTCAATTTTATATATTATAAATATTGAACTCAGAATTTAGAAAAAAAAATGTAAGCTACTATTATAAAATATCGAATTTATATATATAAAGACTGGATTAGAATATTTTTGAATCAGGAAAATATATTGAGTTATGTAAATATTTTATGAGATTATAAATGCAAAATACTCCTATATAAATGATGAAAATTTAACTTTCAATCATAATATAAATTTTGAGAATGTGGAATAATTTATTCTAACATATAACAAAGAATACTGATTTTTTAAGCTTTCACAAAATAACTATGCAAATAGTTATTAGCAGAAAATGGAAAACCCCTTTAACATATTAATTTCATATATATATATACAAATTAAGACACTTTATCATCTTACTGACAGTTTAAACCAATGCCTGTATTTAAAATACATACTAACTAAATAATATGATCAAATAATTAAGTTCTTATTAAATTTGGGGCCTGAACAATCTTTGAAATGTACATTCACCATAACCAGATATAAATTAATTTAAAATAAATGTTAAATGAGATTAGAAATAGTACATTAAGCTAAGAGTTTAAAGAGAAAGGAAGTTGTAAAATACAAGGACACTAAACACCAGGACCATGTGAATGTTCACTCATCCTTCAAATGTTGGTTGAACTGTTACATGGGCTAACAGTACAGTCATGCAAGTGATTAAAATTTGAAATACTTAGTTATAGGTTAATAGCCACTGTCCCAACCCTTCCATGAGTGTTCTCCAACACCCCAGAGCTCCAAACTCCTCACAATGAAAGGCTCAAATCCAGGTAAACCAGGTAGTGTCCTGGACACTACTTCAACTCTATGATTTTTATCTACAGTGAACAGCCAACACCAGCACACTGGTTTTAAAGATTTTGTATACTATTGTGCTGGGACAACTCAGTGAGGTTGGAACATTTCCCATAACTGTCTTCCCTGTTTAGTCCAATGTTATTATGAAACACAGATATTTTGTTTGTGACCCAAATGAAATAAAAGGAAATGAAGCAGCAGGCACATCATTTTTATACTCAAAAAGTCGGTGCAGGGTGTGAGAGATTGTTTATCACATAATTGTCTCATCTGCTGTTGATATAAGGCAGCAAGCAGGCCCAAATCATCTCTAGTTCCTAACGGATTTCTCCCTCACTACTGTCCAATGCCTGAACCAGATGTATGTTTTGTTTCATGATAAATGGCATCATCCTCTCCTGTGGAACACTGTCATTGAAGGTGAAGACATAGGTAATCAGAGACTGAGGGGGGTCCGAAGTTTTCCTTGTGAGCACTAGCACACCCCCACTGGCTCATGGTTTTCCTCGCTTTCCTTTCTTCCTGGTTATCTTTCCTGCTGACGGCTCTACTGACTTTGGCCATCTAGTTGCAGATATAGAAGCACCCATCTCACCTTGACTTTTTAACTATCCCCTCTGCTATCTATAATAAATGCTTTTCATCCATTTCTCTAGTGAATTCTTCTCTAATTTTCTGAAAATACAATTTTATACAGGGAGAGTTTCTAGAGAAACAAAACCGAAAGAATGGATTATCTGAATTGGGTATACTTCATCTATAATGATTTCTCTTATATGACTATATTTCAAGGCATTAATGACAGTATTTCCAGTGGTAAAGACAGTGCTAGTAGTTCACGAAATGTGGATAGATAGGAAAAAAGGACAAAACAGTGACTTAAGTATCACCTGTGGACACTTGTAATCAAGTGTCTATGAAGAGAATTAAGTGACAAATTATTTCCTGCCATAAAAAATATAGTGGAAATAGAGGATATAATAGAGTTAGGCAATTGCTTCCAAATACACTAGAGAACTTAGAGTGAAAAGATGAGCTCAGGACTTCAACTTCCAAGCTGAGATCTAACTTCTATGAATCCTCCGAAACTCATAGTTCTAAGGTTAATAAGATTTCTGAAAACAAAGCCTTGCTTGTGACTGAGTTATAACACAAAATATATTCCAAAATTTTCGATGTCTGTTATGTTATATTAGGGGATCAGTTTTGTAGGAGTACAACTCTGAAAATCAGAATGGGTCTGTAGACAGATTCCAATAAAACCAAGGAACTTAAATTCTATATTGTTCTGATCCTCCTTTGATAATAGAAGCATCTTTTTATACCTTCAGTAAGATCAATCTTCCCTTGCCTGAAAAAAAGTATAAATTCCTTTGAAAATTTTGTAAAATGATCCTCTCCAAGATGGATCCCCTTGCATTATTTTCCTATTGTTTCTGCACACAAATTACAACTAACGTTGACAGTTCTACATTCCTTCTGGAATCTCTAGGGGAGAATCTGTTCCCTTATCTTTTCTACCCCTAGAGGGTGCTCACATTCCAGGATCCTTTCTCCATTTTCAGAGACAGCAGTGCGGTATCTTTCAGTCTCTGACTCCGTTTTCACCATCATATCTCCTTATCTGATTTTAGCCTTTCTATTTTTTTCTGAGGCCCACCCCACAAAATACAGGATAAAGTTCTTTCTCCATGCCCTTAACTATATCATATTTATAAGTGCCCTTTTGCCATATCAGACAACATATTCACGGGTTCTGGGATTAGGACACAAACATTAGGGCACAAAGGGTAGTAATTTAGCTTACTGCACTTTGCCTTATTACATTCCTTCACTTCTCACTGATCCCATGTGTATCCAGTCAAAAAGCCCAGACTCTAGTCAAAAAGAACTTTGAGGATGAGCGACAAAGTATAACCTCACCAGAAGATATGATACACTAAGATGTAATTTCATGATTTTGCCAAATGCCGTCAAAAGAAACCTAGGAAACGTGCAGGGCTGTATTTTAACACATCCAGACAGAGAAGGTAAGCTGGGTCCCACGGAGTTTATTAACATGAGCTCACTCAATACAGATTTACAGCTAGTTACAACTAAGTAACCCAATCTTGAATTAAGGTCTGTAACAGGTATGTGTTTTTCCTAATTGTTTTAAAGTAAATAATTTGTCTATATATTAATTCTTTTTCTCTCCTCCTTTGTTATCACATTCTTAATTCTTTTTAAGAGTGATTAACCATATATTTCATTATTAAGTTATAAGATATTAAAGGAGGAATTGCACTCAACCAGAAGAGGGAAAAAAACTCATTAAAGATGGGAAAAAAGTGCTCTTCATCCCATTTGGAGAGAAGGGTTGCTGTGTTCTCAACTCCAGGAATAGCTATTTTGTTAGGCAGAAGCATGATTTTGTGAATATATTTACGTGCATTATATGTATAATTTCATTTAAAGAAGTATGCATGGATACCAAATTGATATTTGGTTCTGGAGGGTTTTGTATAATATCAACTAATTAAGTCAGAACCCCATTTCTTGACACTCCCTTTTTCACATTGTTCCAAATTATTGTGGGCCATAAGAGATATTTTATGAGATTTAAAAGACAAAAATAAGGGAAATGGTCATTTTTCAAAGGCCATGGGGATTACCTGAATTTATTTTTAAACCATGGAACTAAAATGATCATTTGAAAGGGGGAGGGATATAGAAAAAAAAGTCATTTAGGAAGACAGCTTAGGAGGTATTTTAGTGAATAAATAAAGCGGAAACTTGCAAAAATGAAGCAAGCTACCATGCGGTAGCAATGATGAGGTAATCAACAGGTGTATAAGAGAAAAATTCTAAAGCACTTGCAAAGAATGGGTAGAAGAATATTGTTATATTAAATCTAACAAATATAGAGAGAGACTCTGGAATTATTAAACTTTCTGTGTTTGATTCCAGATTTTGTTGGGGTTTTCTAAACTACAGAATCTATAGTAATAGATTATATAATTATATATTTAAATATTATTATATGTTATAATATATAATTATATATTTACATGCAAATATATAATAGATATATGATTATGTGATTATTTATTATATTAATCTATAGTGATCCATAGTAATAGAAATAATCTCAGTGTAGAACCCCAAACATTACAATCTACTCATAATATTTCTTATTACCAACAGATACTAATCTTTGGGATTGAGAATCGAGAAGTCAGAATTCTCTGGAATTCTAGAACCATGAGTTATTCTTGAAATATTTCTAATATGTTTCATACTTCTATACATTATTACAGATACCTACACATTAATTAAAGCATAAGAAATATTAAGTTGAGTGCTGCCTATAATGGATGGCAGCCCATAATGAATATGGATGCACTGAGAAGTGCAGCAAATATTATTGGGTAGTATTCAGATAAACAATAGCCTTCAAATTTCCTAGTCAATTCCTGAAGTGAAGGCACAATTTGCTCTAAAAACATTTTATTCTTTAGACCATCACTCACAGGATTTGTATAATATGTACCATGTATATAATCTTATTAATATTTGTTTTATTTGCAAAGTATGGCTCACCTATTAAAATTGCTAGGGCCACAAACACACACTCATAACATGGTAACAACTACAAACAGAACTTGTTGATTAGATCCTGACCTCCTCTTTCCTGTGTGGTCCTGCTCTGGGTCTCAGAAATGATCAACAGTCCTGATCTTGCTTTCGATTTGATGTTAGCAGATACCTTTGAAACAGTAACATTTCTGTTGATTGTTAAAAATCTAAATCTCATAAAAGAATTCTATTTTTCCATATTTCTAATCAGTTTTTCTCAGAATATGAGATCCAGAAAATAACATATATTTCCAAAGACTGACAAGAAAGACTTCTCACAAGAAAGCATTCTACTGGACTTACTAGGGTTTTTATATCAATTCCCCAAGATTAAGGAAGAAACACTTGTCTCCTTCTATCTATACACAAGACTAAAGAGCAGAGAACTATCCCTCAATCCTCTCTTTTATTTGCCCACACTGAAGCTTGTAGGCATTCTGCCTTTCTTATTTTTCCTCAACTCTACTTTGTAGTTTCCCAGTCTATCTCAATCAAACAAGATAATATTTTTTAATTTATCTAAACTTTTCTGTTGTATAATCTGTTTTTCCTGTGGATGAGAAATATTTGGTAATCTAAACTATTTCTTATTTAAATGAAAGCCAATTGTACTTTGCCTTCTCAGAAAGCAAAGATCTGAATAAATGGGTAATGAGATCTTTATAATTACAATCTTTTTTAGTAAAGTCATTTAATCTTATTATAAAATATAGGTTGCTTTTGGTAGGAATATCAGCTGGTAAAATATATGTAAAGTTTTTCATACACTATAATATATATCTCATTCAGAAGGTTTCTAGAGAAACAAGACAAAGGAAATTATTCTCTTAATTTTCAAAAGAGGTAAAATACAGAAAGGGACCTATTCTAGTTGTAGAGATGGGACTGTGAAATAAATTTAATTTTATATACATTGTATTTGAGGCAGTTGTGTGGCATCAAAGATGGCATGAGCTACATTACCTAGGAATGTGGAATCAAATTTAAATGAAGATTCATTTAGAGAAACGTAAGCACTTTGTTCCATGAGAGAAATGTCTCAGGTACCAGTGAATGCAAAACAAAGATACAATTAAAGGAAACACAGAAAGTGACAGTGAGATATAAATAGAGAAATTCAAGACTGGTATTAATACAAAAGGTGACATGGGATTAGCTGGGATAACTAATTAGCATCAAATATTGAAGAAAAGTCAAAGAGGGTGAAACCTGAGGAAATAATTTATATTTATGTTATATAATTATATTTGACTTGAAGAAAATAGCACAGGTGATGCCACTGGATAGGTTAAAAATAGAAGCCGGGTTACTAAGTATTAAGAAAAGAGCATACTGGAACTTTAAAGACATCCACTATGGAGGAACTAAATGAACCCTAAATGCCCACTAAATCTTTCGGATGCATCATATTAATCACTAATTCTTTATGCAGCACTGGAAAAAATAGAAATGTAATTATATTTGGTAAATGATCATACCATTCATTCTTCTATAATTAAATTCTTATTATATCAAAATTATTGATATTAGCAAAGGAAAATAAGTAAATATCCAATTAAGTCAGTCAACATTTCTAAATGTCCTGGTCTAGAAACCAACTGAAAATTCTGTTCATAATTTTTGTCAGTAAAAAATATCCTTCTCTATTAAGAACCAATAAATGCATGACAACTCATACCAATTCCTCTACAGAGAAATCAATCATAAAAAATACTTCTAAAACCCACCATCAATCTATCATTACCTCCATATTTTTCTCTCGCCAAGAAAAAAAAAATCTAAGCAATGTATTTATTTATCATATTGTATCTCACCATAAAAACCGCTGTAAAAAAATAAAGCACATGAGAATTGCCTTCTCAAAATCTGCAAATGGCTAAAAAACAAGAAAAACTATTTTTAGCTTTTGTTTTTCTAAAATAATCACTGAAACTATTGCCTACAGTATACATTAAAATACTCCTACTTTTAATGCAATAATAATAATTTTTATTTACTTGTTTTTAGTGACATGTACTCATAAGATAATCTGGAACTGGATAAATAATGGTAAAGTAATAAATTGAAGCGATTTTCCCACGTATGCCACTTGAATCCGTGAGGATCGAGGCCTCTCAGCACCTCCATGACTCACTGCTCCAGGGTGCTACACGTTTTCAAAAAGCTCAGGCATGTGTGAGCCAAGCCCTGCTCTCAGCAGGAGAGAAACTACAGACTCAGCAGGATCATGAGATAGAAGCTTCAGAACAGACTCTGTTGTTACAAACATTTCTTTCTTGTCTCCATGTAGCAATTTTCATTCTATATTTTTACCCTGGAGTACGACTTATATAGAATGTATAGACATACACACACACACACACACACACACACACACACACACACGTGGTATAAGATATACATTATATATCGTGTTCATTTGTATTTGTAATTCATCATGACAACGAATATACTGAAGCAGATACTTTTCTCTAACTGAGCAAGTTAAATGCCCAATATTCATTTAACATATTACCTTTTGTTACTATTCTATAGTACTGTGAATTTATAAGTCCCTTCACTGACTCTCTTAATAAAAAAAATATATATTGAACACTGTAAGTTGAGCTCCATGCTAAGGACTTTAAGATTTAATAAGTAACTGAAGTATACTTTGTTTTAAACCTGTAGGTGCTCAAAATTTAGTAGGGCAGATGGACAAGTACATTAATAATTAATATCTAACAACACAGCTTTATAAAATAGTATTATAAAGATTTATGACTGAATAGAGCATGTATTTGAATTTATATCATACACCCACCTCTACCATCAGAGTAGTTTCTTTTTTAAATTTTAACATTTCTGAAAACTCACAGAATGCTGTACTACCTCTGGTTTCTCCAGGGGAAAAAAAAAATCAATTTCTGTTATTTTCTAGTAATGAAATCTTGAGAAAACACTGACTGCCTCAGCCTCAGATTCTTTATCTCTAAACAGAATTATATCTATCTTACAAACTTAATTTAAATTTATTTTTTGAAATAGTACATACTAATTTTGACATTTATAAAACACAAAAATGGTCAGTGCGTCATTGGTCACATAATAGCCCTTTGCAGAGACACCATTTGTAAGTTAAGAAGAGAGAGATAAACATGTCATTTAATACTATCAGATTATAATGTGCGGGTGCTTTATTTATATTTATTTATGCTTCTATCATTTACTTTTCACTGAATAATACTCTAACATTCTTCCTATTTTTGCATTTCTTAATGAAACATGGTGTTTCATGGATTAATACAGAATATGAAGAAGATACTTCTTTTCACTGCCCCAGAAAATGAAAAGAAGGAAATAAGAACTATGCTTAGCCACCAATTTGATGCTTCTACATGTAACTTCAATTCTTCAGGGGAATGCTATAAAACAATGAGACGATTACAAACTAGTTTTGGCTCATGCATAGCAACTGGAATTCTTATTCATTAATGAGAATGCAAAATGTTACAATCACGTTAAAAGACAGTTTCTTAAAAAAACAGACATACTCTTACTGTTTTATCCGGCAGTTTTGCTCCTTGGTATTTGCCAAAATGTGCTGAAAACTTAGGTTTTCAAAAACCTAAACACAAATATTTACAACAGCTTTATTCATAACCGCCAGAATTTGGAAGAACCAAGATGTCCATTAGTAGATTAATGGATAAATAAACTGTATTACATCCAGACTATGAAATATTAATCAGTGCTAAAAAGAAATGAACATTCAAGTCATGGAAAGACATGAAGTAAACTTAAATGCATACTATTAAGTAAAATAACCCAGTTTAAAAAGACTGCATCCTGTTCGATTCCAACTAAATGATGCTCTAGAAAAATAACTATGGAGATAGAAAATTCTATTTTACTATTCATTCTTCCCCCTCTCTCACTCCACCCCCCCTTAACTTCCCTAATGAGTGTGAAGTGGCAGGTCATTATGATTTAGAGAAATTTGCATTTATAATAAGTAATGCTAAGTACCTTTTCATATGCTACTGTCCATTTGCATATCACCCTTGGAGAAATGTCTATTCAAGTCTTTTGAACATTTTTTAATTAGGTTTTTATTTTTGCTGCTGTTAAGCTGTTGGAGTTTTGTGCATGTTCTAGATATTAACCCCTCAATCAGATAGAAGACTTGCAAACTTTTTTTCCCTTTTACTCTGTTAATAGCATCTTTTGAGGCACTAAAGTCTTTAATTTTGCTATAGTCCAATATATCTACTTTTCTTTTCTTACCTATGCTTCTGGTATCATGTTCAGGGAATCACTATCAAGTCCAATGTCATCAAGATTTTCCCCTATATTTTCTAGTAAGATTTTAGATCTTACATTTAGATCTTTGATTTTGAAAATGTGTGTGTTGGTGGGAAGGAAATGGGTATAAGGGTAAAACTTCATTCTTTTTATTTTTCTTTAGAGATTTATTTATTTTAGAGAGGAGGGGAGGGGCAGAGGGAGAGAGAGAAACTCAAGCAGACTCCACACCTAGTGCAGAGCCCGAAGCAGGGCTGGATCTCAGGATCCTGATATCAGACCTGAGCCGAAACCAAGAGTCAAAGATCTAGTCAACTGTGCCACACAGCTGCCCCAAACTTCATTATTTTTCATGTGGATATTCACTTTTCACAACGCCATTGAGTCAGGGAAGATGGGAGCAGCTGGACCCTTTCTTCTCCTTTCCCTTTATCATTCCCTATGAACAGTTACATTGTTTAAATGTTTAATATTTGAGAAATCAGTTTGTAAACTATTATTTATTCATATTGAAAACAAATCCAATAATATACATAAGAATGTGTTCCCTGGTGTCAAGAAAAAATATATTAATTCTGTTTCTACCATTTATTAGCTCTGAGGCCTTAAGAAAGTAAAACATGTTCTCTAAACCTCAACTCCATAATCCACCAAGTTCGATTTCGAATGTTAACCTTGTATAACCTTTATACACCTTTATAAAGGATCTAGCAGAGAACAAGACACATAAAACTAAGAAGAGGTTTACTTTTTATATTGCCTGGAAATAGTTTTAAAACTGTATCATTCAAAAATTAAGATAATTTTTCCTCCATACTAATGTAAAAATATTAAATTCCTAGAGTTACATAAAAATGTTTTAAAAAGCAATCTGCATAAAAAGTTAATTGTATTGGGGTGCCTGGGTGGCTCAGTGGGTTAAGGCCTCTGCCTTCGGCTCAGGTCATGGTCCCAGGGTTCTGGGATTGAGCCCCGCATCGGGCTCTCTGCTCAGCGGGGAGTCTGCTTCCTCCTCTCTCTCTGCCTGCCTCTCTGCCGACTTGTGATTTCTGTCTGTCAAATAAATAAATAAATCTTTAAAAAAAAAGTTAATTGTATTTAATACACATTTTAGACATTAATATGTATATTGAAGAAACACAGCAATACATTACAGAACAAGTACTTGTTTCATTTGATAGCTTCAACCAACAGATAAAATCTTTTTTTTTTTTTTAAGTTTTACCTTTGCCCCTGGGCAAACACATCTAGAAGTTTGAGTGTGATGACAATGGATTAAATATTAAAGATTCTAAATTCCATGGTCAAGAGCCATTTCATTTCTAGAAAGTCAATGTGTCAACCTTTTAATGAAATGCATTGTAAAAAAAAAAAATGTTTATCTAAGCAAATCTGGGACCAAACTAATGGAATCAAAATGTAGTTGGCACTTGAGATTTATGTGAGAATACAGTACAAAACAGCAGACCAAAAACAATCTGTAAACCTTTAGTAAAGATCATTGTAAAGGAGAATGGTCACCCTTTGTTTCTTTATTGTTGTGTGAATCAGAGCAAAGTGTGGTTCACATTATACTGAAAAAGATGAATCTTACTATGAACTATAAGATGGACACAGAAAATGTATCTAAATATGGTGATAGGTGATAAACTAAATACCTTCCATATATACCATTTTATAATGTTTCCTTAGTAATCAATGAAATGAGCCTCCCAACATTTTTTTAGCAGAAAAGATAAAGAGCTCATTTAAGAAGCAAAACCATACTGAATATACATATATTTGTATTAAATATTTAATCACTGAATTTATTATAGAAAAGAGCATTGATAGATTTCTTTCTTTACTTAGGGGAAGGAGAGTATTTTATAAATATTATATATTAAATAGCACAACATATCATTAAACATTTAAAAATTTTCCTACCAGAGGTTATTATTCATTTTCATTATCAATTCTATAACCAAATGTAACTAAAGATAGTGAAATGAATGCATAACAATTTATTAAACTATTATAAATATATTTCCCATCAGTTCCAACATATCTAACATGATAAAAGCCTGCTTCTAAATTTCTTTCATGAATTTTATATCATTGAAATTTTAATGCACAAATAGGTAAAACTTTTTTTAAAATGGAGTCTATTAGAAAATACAGACAAAACTTATTTACAAAGATCTTGCTAATTTGTTTAAGAGATTATTACATACCTGAACACCAAAGGGAAAACTTGCTTTGAAAACAGAAATATCAGCTTCATTCACTTAATGACAGTAAATACATTAAAAAGAATAAAATATATTTCATTTTCTACTCCTTTTTCTTAGATCATGCTCCGTGCAATGTCTTTAAGGAAGCTGTTTTAATGTGTTGTTTTGAATTTCAGTGTGTGAAGGGAAATCGTGATCTAAAATTGTCAGTTTGCGTTTTTAATCAGCCTATGTGCTAAAACAGGATAAAGTTGATTACCTTCCTTCTGCTTATTACTTCAATACCGTTTCAATACTGGTACCAAAATACAGATCATACAGGGATCAACCAGAAGAACATAACCATTAGGAGATTTATACTAAGATTTATCGCAAAGCATTGTCAAATGTGAACATTAGGACTGGCTAAGCATGTCTGAAATTTGTAGGGAATGTTCATGGATCAGGTATAGCTGCAGGCCATGGGCACAATTCCTTCGTTTTCAAGGAAGCCTTATTTCGATTCTTAAAGCCTTTCAATGATGAAGTCAGACCTCTGTGGATTATCTAAAATAATATAACTTAAAGTTAATTCACTTAGACTTTATTCACCTTTATGAAATACCTTCACAGCACCACCTAGATTTATCTTTGATTTAAGAACTGGGGACTTTAGCCTTGCCAAGCAGACACATAAAATTCACTATCATAGTCTACTTCACAAGTTGGCACCCATATTCATCTCCTTGATCCATACTTAATCTCCAAATAAGGATACCAACAATATGATATCTGCACTCAATAAGATACAAACTATCCTACACAGAACTAAAGAAACGCTCTTTCCTCAGAAAAGGATGCAAAGTCTTTGGCTGATGTTTACCCTCCTCTTTTGATATCCTGTAACTTAAATATTACAACAAAATTAAATCTCAATATATCTTATGTTGGATCACAATAAAATAAAATAAAATAAAATAAAATAAAATAAAATAAAAATATTTTATTAATATTAAACACCATAACAAAATTAAGAACAAATGACTATTACAGTCTTCATTTCAGCAGCTGGTCATGGGGTTATAGCTGGTATTTAGAACTAACTTCTTTCATTACCATTCCATATTTCCTTTTCCCTAAGCAAGAATTTTAGGGGGCGCCTGGGTGGCTCAGTGGGTTAAAGCCTCTGCTTTGGGCTCAGGTCATGATCCCAGGGTCCTGGGATTGAGCCCCGCATCGGGCTCTCTGCTCAGCAGGGAGCCTGCTTCCCCCTCTCTCTCTGCCTGCCTCTCTGCCTACTTGTGATCTCTCTATCAAATAAATAAATAAAATCTTAAAAAAAAAGAATTTTAGTTGATTATGGATCATTGCCTTGGTGGCAGTGAGGGGTGGTGGTGAACCAAACCTTAAAACCAAAAAGTATGGATCATTAGCAATTAGATTGCTGAAGTTTTTCATTGAGTTTAGTCCCAGGCTGTAAGGGATCCTTAAGGACTCTTCTCTAATCCAGGTATACCTTTCCTCATCTCTATTTTATAGTAAGAACACAATTTCCCTTTGATAATCATGGGGGGGGGTGAAGTCACCCCACTCAGTACAATAACTTCTTTTGACTATTGGTTTAGAGGCATGAGGAACCTAAAATGGCCAATGACAAATCAATTTCAACAATCAATGGAATCATTGATGTTTCTCAAGGTGGAACAGCTCTCCCTCTGACATACTTCTATACAAACAGAGCCTAATGTGGGAATAAGAAGTAAATAATTTTACTAGTGGATCACTAATAAGTGAAGACTATCCCATTTCCACACACTGATTCCTAGAGCTGCAGTTCTTGGCAATGGGAATAACAACAATGGGACAATGGGAGACTGACTGGGAGCATATACAGCAACCTGGAAATCATTTCCCAGTCCCACAAGGGATTGCCACACAGTTGGTGCTGTGACTGAGTCACCAAAGAGCCATTCCACTCTTCTATCTAGACAAGTGCTTCAGAATCATGGAAAACATGATAAAACCAGTGAAATACATTAGCATGAGCCGACTGTCATACTTTATTTGTTTCAAAATGACTTATTTGATCATGAGAAATGCTATGTGGAATATCATGAAGACAGATTAGGCATTATATAAATCTACAAATGCATTTTGGCAGAAGTCTTACATTCAGGGAAGGAAAGCACATATCCAGAGTATCTCTTCCCAAAACTACAAAGAGCTACCCTTTCTATGATAAAAACAGTCCAATGTAATTAACTAGCCACCAGGTAGGGGCTAACCACCCCTGGGAATGACGGTCCTATTGGAGACTTGGTGTTGTTCTTTGCTGCTGGTAGTCATTCAACAAGTGGCTAGAGCATGACTGGGCTTACTCAGGAGGAGTCACCTTAAACACTCACTAAAACTCACCCTTGCTAAGGTCACACTTTGGTGACAATTCACATGGTACACACTTAGCTTCACATTGTTTCCTGTTCAGAAAGAACTATCCAAATACACCTTCCCCAGATCTACTTGATAGCAATCTCTCACTTATGTTTCTTCCCAGTCCCTGGCTATCCAGCCAAATTACAGCCCATACAGACCACTCTAGCCACTTATTTTTCCAGGATAAATGAACATCAAGGTTTACCATTTGAAGTTTTGCCTAGTGAGAGGTTTTTATCACTTTCCTTCAGAGCTATCCCAGAGAGGAGCTATAGTGCTCCAGTTGTATTATATCAGGTGGTGCCTATATGTTGTGCAGAAACATTTATAAGATGGGCCAGAGGTTTCCCTTTCTCCATCAACTAGTTGTAAGGGACTCCCCATGAGTTCACAGATACAGATTAGGAGAGAAAAAGTAATATAGGAATGAGGGCCATGGAAATCATCTGTGTCCCTATGCTATTCTTAAGGTAACCCTGAAAGCATGAGGCTGATCTCACATATACCACTTTTATTTGATAATGGAGTACTGCTGGGAACGCTCAGCATTATGACTGGTGGGTCAAAGGACACCTAGTTGATAATGAGCAGCTCATGTTGTTTGGAGAGTATTGGCCCATGGTTAAGACTTCAGTCCCTAGGGGTGCCTGGGTGGCTCAGTCAGTTAAGTGTCTGCCTTGGCTCAGGTCATGATCCTAGGGTCTTGGTATCAAGTCCTACATCAGGCTGGAGGCTCAACAGAGAATCTACCACTCCCTCTCCCTCTGCCCCTCTCCACTGCTCATGTTCCCTCTCTCTCTCATTGCTCTTTTTTAAATCAATCAATCAGTCTTTTAAAGTAGAAGCTTTGGAGCTTCTTGGACCACACTAACAAGAAGAATAAGAAATAAGAAATATGTTGCTTCTGAAATTCAAGAAATACGTTGATAAGAAATATGTTGCTTCTGAAATTTAAACATGCCCACTAGGCATTGTACCACCTTTTTGAGATATAGAAGAAGCCAGATGTGACAATTTTTCTTTACCTTAGGAAGGATATCTTGGCATGCCCCATACCACTGGACCACTAGAAATTCCCCAGATACACCAACAAAAACATTTGACTCATTATAACCACATACCCAGTACCAGGATATCTGTTGATGTGATAAAGCAATAAAATTTCATCTGAAATAGAAGTTGCAATCAGAGTCACCAATCAATTAATTTGATTAATTAAGTTAATGGTCTTTGTTCATATCTATTTTCTTCACAAGCAAATTGGATGGGATGAGGAGGGAGTCCAAACTCCTTCATCTTTCAAGTTCTTGGTGGTGGTGCTAACCTCTGTAATCACTCCAGGCATGTGACACTGCCTTTGGTTTACTATTTCTGTCAGTAGAGGCAGTTCTAGTATCTTCTATTTGGTCTTTTGTAACATAATATCCCACAATCCACAGGTCAGGGAACGAATGTAGAGATTCTGATAGTTGCTGAATAGGGTGTTTTTGTTTTTGTTTTTCAATTATACATTCTAGAACTAGAAAAATAAACACAGAATGGGTTCAGAGTCCCACTGGGCTCACTGTGAGACAGACAAGTTAAAATTCCTTTGATCATCTAACCTCCAAAAATCCCCACTAGGACTGATGGGCTCCAACTGATGTTTTAGTTTCCAGGAATTATTACCAGTTCAGAGTCAGTGTCTAGTAATTTCAGAAAAGTATGATTACTTCTCTCTCCCTAACGCAGAGTCACAATAATAACTTTCTATAGTGCCTTTGGAAAAGTCTGAAAGATAGATTAGCAATACAAACTGACAATTCAGCAGGGTCCTTTTTCAAGTGGACCCAGATTCCCTTTCCTTCAAATGGTTCTATACCTGTGAACTGTCTCCAGTTTGAGAATTGATGTAAGAGCCATGACTGTTTAGATAATTAAAGTTTTTTAGAATTCTGCTCATTCAATCCTGAACTCTTTTGCTTATTCAGATCAAATAAATATTTAATAAACTGTCCTATTTCTTTTCTAGAGATGCTATGATCAACTAGTCAACCACTTTGACTCAACTGTCCATTATGGTAACCACACCCTCCTTGTCTTTGGTGATTAAATGCCACCAGTTTGTCTTTTCACCCCAGGATCCAATTATTCCCAATTACTGTAACTTAGGGATTCCAGTTCAAGGACAGCAATTTCCACTGTAACTTCTGACATACACAAAAGATGACAGCATAGAGCTGCTCAAGGATGGTGGGGCTTCCCTCACAGTTCTGGTGAAAGGTGTGTCCTCTGGATCTCACTAGTGTAGATGAACAATTCCTGTAAGCTAAACCACTCTAATAGTCCAAATCCCCTGAGCTTTGATGCTTTTCTCCATAGACTAGGAAATTTCAACTTATTTATTTTGGATCCACACTTCAGCAAAACCTGCAAACTATTATAGCCTTTTCTAAATCTTTAAGCTAAAATATTGAATCTGGAATCTATTTAGCAGGCACAAATCAGTAAGTTCATCTTGATCCAAATTTATATTCCTTCTACCATGATCCTACCTTCTTTCTACCAGGATCATTATGACAATTTTCTACACATATTCCTCATATTTCTGTTAGGATAAATTAGGAAAAAAAAAAAACATGGAATTCTTTTGGTGTATAGCAGAACTCTCTATGGGTCACACTATGTTTCTTACCCTTTGTGGCATTATGGGATGTATTATAGATCTGGAAATAAGAAGAGTGATGTGGGTAAGTCATAACAAGGACTAGCAGTTTCACATATGGCAACTAACTCAGTAGAGACCACTTCTTTGGGCACAGAAGTGCCACACTCCACAACCAGCGGTGGAAGAGCTATTTCTACAGGCAAAGAAGACTTGGTAGAATCTAGGTGTCAATGTCTCTTGATTCATCAAGGTTTATCCATATGTTCTCATTCCATTTTCAGAATGCCATTTCCTCCCCCACTCGCCACCCCCCACCCATAAATGCCCTAACTTTAACCGAAGTTTCACTACATTGGAAAATCAATTTGTGTTGTAATTTAACTGCTCACAGAATTTGACTTTCAGAAAGCTTGGCCCTGAGGCTCCAGGACATAGGGTTTATTTGGGCACAGATATAGAATATTTCAGGTCATGTATATGGAACTTAAACTGGTGATTTGAAGCCATGGCATTGCCTCTTTCTTTAGTTTTTCCAGGTCAGTTATGAGAAACTAGCCAATCCCATCATTGTCTTTAGTTTGACTAAAATGTTCTATATGTGATATACTTAAACAGAACCTCAACAACCATGATATTTTATTAAGAATATAAAATAAAATATTTTTCTTACGAACATTTCCATATCATGTCATGAAATACCAGTGCTCTCTTTACTCCTGAAAATACTGTTTAGTGGCTTTATATCTAATCTGACTGGAGAATAAATTTTAGAAGAGACAGAACCAATTCAGAAATCATATTCTTAAAATTCTTTTCTCTAGAACCACTTTTGGCAACAAAATCAGTATCAGAAAGTGTTCAATCAGAAAAGGAGAACCAGCAGGAAATATATATACATTAAGAGAAATACTATAAATACCTAACACAATTGTGTGGTCTAGCTACACAAGTCTGAAATCCCTAGGGCAAAGCATATGGAAAGGCTACCTAGAATTCTCAGGTATGAACTAAAGGTGCTATCAAGAGGAAGAATTTATTCTTCTTTAGAGAAGTCTCAGCCCTGCTAATAAGGCCTTTCAACCGCTTGAATTAACTCCATATCATCAAGGACAAGTTCCCCTTAAAATGAGCTAAATATGGTTTAATCACATCTACAAACTACCTTAACACATTGTATTACCAAACACAGATTTGTGTTTGTTTGGAAAACTAGAAACTATAGTCCAGTTATAATGACACAAAAGGTGATCATAACCCTTACATTTTAGTATTTCTTTCTAGAAAATGTAATAAATATTCAATATAAACTAGAGAGGACAATTTATCTACTTAGCATGCTTGAATTTTTTCTATTTTTTTCCAAAAATAGAATGTTTTACGTTCTTTTGAGATTCACAACTTTAAGAGTTAGAATATACTACTATATCAGACCCATCTTGTATATCACCACAAATTCTCTTAGCCCATATTTGAGCTTAACCATGCTTTGGTGACAAACATTGCAGGTAACCAACCATGCGTTGGTAACCCTGCTTCATGCCACCATGTCATTCTATATTTCTATCCCACACCTTCTGTCTAAATTTTATAGCAACACACTGGATCCTTGAACATTTAAAAACCCAACATCATGTGGAAATTGTACTCCATGCTGGACTCTTGACCAAGGAGGAAAATGAACCAGTAGAGATATGCTTCCCTCTGCCTGTAACATTAATACTTTTTAGGTGTTCTCATACAACTCCTCAAACAATCTCAGCAGAATCATGCCCCAGCTAACCACAGAAGTAATGACATCAATAATAACTTTGTATTAGTTTTCCTTCTCTATTTTACTCTTCCCCAAGTGTCTTCTTCTTCAGGTAATTTTTCACATTAAAATATATACACTCAAGTCTTACATCAAGCTCTACTTTCTTGGAGAAACCAAAACTAATGCAATTGGTACCATGGGTGGCTGTAGAAAGATCTTCAGAATGGGATTTTAGAATATGACCTCTATCTCTCTTAAAGTGGTGATAAGGACTCTGTTGATGCTGGTATGTGGGGTGATGAAACCTTAGACTATAGTAGTATTGCAATTATTGGTATTTTCTCATGAGGGGCAACATGGAGCATGAATATATGTGGAAGCAGTGGCATCTGAATGGAATCTAGCTATAATTAGGCTAGAAGAAATAATGAAATCCCAGCTCAAGTGCAAAACAACGTGATTTTATACATATAGCTGTTGGTTATTTTCCACACTGAACTGCCTAACTGAGATAGAAATAGTAGCAGGCAAAACACTCACACTGGGTTCTGTGACCTGTGGAGTTTGAGCCATTATTTCAGAAACAGCCAAGTCTGAAACTACCCCCTCCACACCACTTGTACTAAAAACATAGATTTCTAAATAATATATGAATCAAGAAAATCCATAAAATAAGTAAGAAAAAAAGACAATGGTAATAGAGTAGAAGATTTCAAGCATGTATCTGAGTCTAAAAACTCAGAAGGAAGTTTAGAAGTTAAATCTCTATATAAGAAAAGTGATGTCAGAAATTATGTGATATATTCTTCATATCAAGAATTCAAGGGAAAAACAAATCAAACTAAAAGAAACTATTAGGAACTAAATAAAGGTAAGAAAATTAATGGACTGGTATCATTACAATGGAGAAAATCAACAAAGGAAAAGTTTTTAATGATAATACCATAGTAAGTTTAATAAAGCAGTAAGTAAGAAAATATCATATTACATAGCAGGCTAAAATGTTATATTTCTAGAAACACATAGACAGTAAAAAGAAAATAACTTGATTTAAGAACAGCTTTACCCCAATACATATAAAAATTGGATTTAAGTAAAAAATTCATCAAAAGCACAACTTAATAAGACTGAATGAATAAGGTTATGGATTTAGTCTGATTCATATTAAGTAAAGTAATCTATTGTTAATACTCTTCCATCCCCAAAATAAGCTTCACAAATTCATAGCTCCATTGGCAAAATATTTGAAACATTTAATGAATAACAAATTTACATTAATTCTTAATAGGAATAGCAAAAACACTTCCCAATATTTTTACGAGGACAGAGTAACCAACCTCAGTTCATTATCCTAATGAGGACAATATAGGAAGGGAATGTTATTTCCTGAACATAGATGCACAAATGTAAAAAATATGTGAAAATCAAATCCAACAATACGTAAAAAGATAAACCAAAGCTAAGTTATTTTCATACCAGAAATGTCTATTTAGAATAATATTTAAAGCTCAATCAAGGTAACAGAGGGAGAAGCAGAAAAATCTTGAGTCAACATATCACCCAGATACATTAATAGTAAAAATGCGGAGAGCCAAAGACAACAAAATTTTGAAAAAAGCCAGAATGAAGTTACTCAGAAGACATGAAAGAAACCCAAATATGTGATTACTCAATGGAAACAATGGGATTCAGAAGGCAGTGCAAAGACACAATCACAACACTTACAGAACCAGCCAAACAAGAATCTTATAAACAATGAAACTATTTTTCCAAAAATTGAAAGCAACAGGATTCTAGCTTCAACCCTGAATGAATAAGCTTGGAAGTTTTTAATCCCATCCTTACAACAAGAAAAATTCTAAAACTAAGAATCAATAAATTTTCTTGGACCCATCAGAGAAAAGAGATCACAGACCAAACTGACACTCTGAAATCTGGAAACCCTGTCAAATACAGAAAAATCACAGATAAAGCTTACCTGAAGTTGCTGGGGCCATAAACTGGTAGGAACACATAAACGGTAATTTCAACAAATTGCTGGAGGACATGTGTGAAACAGAGTGAGAGTGTAAACCTCATGAAGTTTTTGGTCTTAGGAGAACCCCATATTTTTGTGGGGTTTACTTCTAAGAAATCCACTAGTTTCTCAAAAATAAAGATACAAAAAAAAATAGAAAAAAGAAATCTCACCTCATACTTCTGGAGGGAAGAGAGTAAAGTGACCATTTTGAAATACTCTGAGAGTGTTCTCCTTGACAAATTCCTACTTTCAGTAAAAAAGACTTTTCAAGAGCCTTATTTCTCTTGGAGGAAGGGCACTTCCTTGACTCCAGCTCCTTCCAGCCTTCCTTTCTCACCTATGGGAAAGGAGAGAATGAAGAAACACTTGTAAAGGTTGCAGTCCAGAAACACAGGCTCACTAAAACCCTGAAACTTAATCATATTATTATAGACAAGTTTCTCTGTCCTACTCCTTACCAATGCATCTCAGGGCTCACACATATTAACAGATGCTTACAACCCAAAGAGCCACAAGGCTCAGCCTCTATTAAAGAGGAGGACTTATATATATGTTGTACACCTGAAACTAATATTACAGGGTATGATAACTGGATTTAAATAAAACAATTAAAAAAATACCTTTTAAATAGAGAGGCAAAAAAGAGGACTTAGGGGAAAAGATACACCTGAGAATTGGGACGTCCCTTCTACTTAAACTTACAGTAAACCAAACAGCCCAATGTTAACCATATTGACCTAAAATCTCACATGAAAGACTGTTTACATCAGTTCTTATTACACAATGTCATAAGCTGAACTGTATCCCCAAAAAGGTATGTTAAATTTCTAACTCTGGTAGCTGAGTATGACCTCACAGAGTCTTTACAGGTCTAATCAAGTTAATATGAGGTCGTACTGGATTACAGTGGGTGGGCCCTAATCCAATGACTAGTATCTTCCTAAGAAGAGGAAAATGTGAACGTAGACATACATAGAGATGTTGCCATGTGACAGTGGGGGCAGATATTGGAGTGATGCAACTGCAAGTCAAGGAATGCCACAACAGTTTCTAGTAAGAGTAGGAAGACAGGAAAAGGCAGGGAAGAGTACTCCTTTACAACCTTCAGAGAGAGAATGGCCCTTCTGACAACTTTTATGTTAGACTTCCAGCTTCCTAAACTATGAAAGAGTAAATAAATTTCTGTTTGACATCACTCAGAATGTGGTTAATGGCAAATCTAGAATATTACTGCAGATTTCAATAATGAGGGTGAGGTGCTGTTGTAACAAATACTTAAAAATTTTGAAGTAATATGGAACTAGGTAATAAGAGTCTCTAAGTGTTTTGAGGTTCATGACAGAAATGTATTTATAAACATGACAGAAAGTTTATATGGAAAGGCAAAAGACACAAAATAGTCACTGTAACAATGAAAAAGAACAAAATTGGAGGACTGACACTAACTGATCTCAAGATTTACTACAAAACAACAATAATGAAGACACTGTGGTGTTGGCAAAAAAAAAATAGCTAGATGAATGGAAAATTATTAACAGAGAACCTAGATATAAATTCATACAAATATAGTCTATCATTTTTGGCTAAGGTACAAACAATTCAATGAAGGAAAAGGTTTATTCATCAAACTGTGATGGAAAAGATTGTGGACATGCAAATACAAAATCTTGATAAAATATTTACAAACCTCACAAAAATTAAGTCAAAATGGTTCAGAGACTAAATGTAAAATTCAAAGCTAACCAAACTTCTAGAACAAAACATAGAAGAAAACCTAGTTGCTCTTAGGTTTGCCAATAAGTTCTTAGATACAACACCAAAATCATGATTTATTTAAAAAACAAAAAATGAAAAGCTGAACTCTTTTACTCTGTGAAACTATTAAAAGAATAAAAAGCAAGCCACAGATAGGGAAATTTTTGAAAAAAAAAAAAAAAAACAAAGATATCTGATAAACGACATGTATCCAAAACATATAAGGACTTTTAAAATCACACTAAGAAAATAAAACAGCCTAATACTTTAAAAAAATGGGCAAAAGAACAGACACCTCACCAAAAAAATACACAGATTAAAAACATACTCAAAATAATTTATCATTAGGGAGCTGCAAAATAAAACAGCGCAATGCTGCTGAATCTCTATTAGAACATCTGTAATACTAAAAAGAAAAATCAATAAATCTGACATTACCAAATGCTGGCAAGGATAATGAATGGCATGAACACCCTTTCACTGCTGTGAGAATGCAAAACTGCAAAATTTTTAGCCACTTTAGAAGACAATTAGGCAGTTTCTTAGGAAAATAGTTTTACAATGTAATTATGCTCCTATGTATTTACCCAAGTGAATTGTAAATTTATTTGCACAAAAACATTGCACATAAATGTTACTAGCAGATTCACTCAACCCAACTAAGAGTCCTTCAATATGTTGATGGATAAATAAAATAGAGCATATCTATATAGTAGGATATTTTCAGTGATAAAAGGAAATAAGCTGTCAAGCCATACAAAGACAAGGACAAATTTTAACTGTCTCCCTCTAAATAAAATAAGCCAGTTTTAAAAGTTTGTATGTTGCAAATTAAATGTCATCTGGAAAAGACAAAGTTAGTGAGAGTAAAAAGTTCAATGGTTGGCAGTAGTTTGGGGGTTACAAAAGAAGGTCTCAATAGATTAAGCACAGAGGATTTTAATGGTGGTGAACTATCATGTAATCATGCACATATGACATTATGGATATGTCAAACACAGCACAAAGAGGGAAGCTTACTGTACATGAATTTTCTTAAAAAAATCATTTAGGAACTTGAAAGATTATAAGGAAAAACAGACTCTGACAAGCCAACCTACCTGCATGACAAACGTATGATAAAAGAAATAGGTGGTAATATAGCTAACTTTGGAAATGAATGGAGTTTTTAGGACCAAAAGCTAAAGAAACTGCCCATCAATATGACACTCTAGTTGATAAAGTTGCTTCCCATGGAGTATATGGGTTAACATTTCTGATACTGCTATACATGTATGCTGAAACTGAATAATTAACTAAATGGCTGGTGAATAATTAGGAGCTAGGTTTCTCTCTGTTGTGGTGAGAATTTACAGGTAAGCAAGAGGAGATGCTAGAGTGATCCAGTTGGTGGGTAATGAATTAGAGTTGCAGACATTGTTATAAACTCATGTTTAGCAGTGACAGAGCAATTAATGACTGCTGAAGTCTAAGAGTGGACAAGTCTGACAGTTAAAAACTCCAGGAGGATCCAGTGATAGGAAGACATGCACTTTTCTAAGATTATTTCCATGAGCTCAACCAGATCCCAGAGAAAATATCAGAGAAAATGTCCCTTCTTTATTGCTAATCATATTGAAGTATGCCAGAGCACTTGGTTCTTGTTACACAAACCTGCTTTCAAGGAAAATGAGTTAAACAGAAGCTTAACATGCTGGAGTATTGTCAGAGCCTAATTTACCTAAGGAGAAAGGAAATAATCAACACAGTCACCCTTAGTCTTCCACAGAAAAGGGAAATACCCAACTTCAACCCATACTGGCCAACCTGTTTAAGTTAAGGGAGGAAAAAAATTAAAAACACTTAGGAGGTTCACAGTCAGGAGGCATAAGCTCACTAAAAATGTTGAAACCTAATTATAGGACTATAGAAGGCTTCCCCTCCCAACATGCCTCACCACAATATTCCCAAAGACTTCTTTACAGCAGTTCATTTTATGTGGTAAATAATGTCTGGTTATCTAGAAAAAAATTGTAAATACTACTAAGAGGTGAAAAATACAATTTTAACAAACAGAGCAAACATCAGAACCGAACATGGCAAGGGTGTTAGATTATTAGACTGACTATTTAAAACAGCTACAATTGATGTGCTAAGGACTAAAATAGACAGCACTGGAAGAATAAATGGACAATATAAGCAAAGAGATGGAAATCCCCCCAAAAAGAACATCAAAGAAATGCTAGAGATCAAAAGTGTTATAACAGAAATAAAAAATGCCTTTGGTAGTTTTTTTAGTAGACTGAACACAGCTATGGAAAGAACCTCCGACCTGGAGAACACATCAATAGAATCCTTAAAAACCAAAAAGCAGAGAGAACAGAATGAAAACTAAAAACACATCAGGGTATCCAAGGACTGTGGGACAACAAATATAATATACACATAATGGGAATACTAGCAACAGAAAAAAAGAGAGAAAGGAAGAAATACTTTGGGAAGAAAAAAAAAAAAGTCTTCAAATTAATGTCAGATACCAAACCACAGATCCATGAAGCTCAGAAAATACCAAACAGAATAAATTAAAAAGCAAACAAAGGAAAAAAAAAAACACCTAGATACATCATTTTCAAAATACAAAAACATTAAAGATAAAAAAAAATCCTGAAGAAAACTGGGGGGTTGGGGGGAATCACCTTACTTACAGAGGAACAAAAAATTCTACCTTCTTCTCCCCAAAACCACACAAGAAAAAAGAGAGTGGAATGAAATGTTTAATGTGTGAAAGAAAAAGAATTCGAACCTAGAATTATGAAATTTGTAAAACTGTCCTTCAAAAGTGAAAAAACTTTCACTTAACTGTTTGGACAAACAAAAACTGAGGGAAAGTTTGCCAGTAGACCTGCCTTACAAAAAATGTTAGAAGTTCTTCAGAGAGAAGGAAAATAATAGTTAGAAACTGAGGTCTACATAAAGAAAGGAAGAACATCAAAAAAAAAAAAAAGTAAAGGTAAAATAAAAACTTTTAATTTTCTTATTCTGAACTGATCTAACAGTATGTTCAAAATAATCACAGTTTGTTCAAAATAATAATCTAGTTCTCAAGAGAAGTCTGGGTTGAAGATATGTATTTGAGATTTGCCAGCACATATATGGTATTTTAAATTATTAAAAATAGTAATACTAACAAAACATTTCATTATGCGTGGTGTGTGTATGCTTATTTATAAATGCAAGGGATGGGAGGAAGGAAATAGAATTTTTTGTTATTTAAGGTACTCACACTACTTATGAAGTGGTATGGTGTTATTTTCAAGTGCTTTTCGATTAGCTATAAATGAATATTGTAAACTTTATGGGAACTACTAAAAAAAGTTTCTAAAACTGTGTAATTGATATTGCAAAAAAGAGAAGAATAAAGAATCATATAAAAATGCTCAATTTAAAGCACAAAAGAGGGGCACCTGGGTGGCTCAGTGGGTTAAGCCTCTGCCTTGGGCTCAGGTCGTGATTTCAGGGTCCTGGGATTGAGCCCTGCATCAGGATCTCCACTCAGTGGGGAGCCTGATTCCTCCTCTCTCTCTGCCTGCCTCTCTGCCTGCTTGTGACCTCTGTCTGTCAAAATAAATAAATAAATAGCACAAAAGATAGTAAAAAGTGAAAAAACTATGAAGAAAGAATTTGGGAACAAACAGAAAACATTAATCAAATGATTATTAATCCAACTCTATCAATAATCACTTTTAGTGTCAAGGGTCTAAATATATCAGTTAAAAGTGACTGTCAAAATGAACCAAAAAATCAGACCCAGTTCAATGTTGTCTATAAGAAACCTATTTTCAATATAGACACATATAGATCAAAAGTTAAATACATGAATGAAGATATACCCTGCTCTTGATAATCCAAAGAAAGCAGGAGTAGCTATGTTAATTTCAGGCAGAGCAGTCTTAAAAGCAAGGAAGGTTATTAGGATAAAATATAGTAGAATATCTGGAATATTTTAGTAAAACATTCAATAAAATATCCACTACAGTATTGTTTGTGAGTTGTAAGCCTATAAATTGAAAACTTTCTGTAAAAATTATTTATGTATTTTGCATACACACACACACACACACATACACACATACATATATGGACCTGTGTGTTTTTTTGTGTGTAAACAGTACTTTCCTAGAACATAAGTAGTAAAATGAGCACCTTATTACATCCGATCAATTCAGGGGGCTTTGAAAAGAAGTAGTCTTTTTAATAGTCAACTCATAATCTTGTAAAGTACCTGATTTTTTTAACTCATCTTAATGATGCATTACTTTTACAATAGTAATTAGTTTTGATAATAATCAGTAACAATAAAAATAGTTCCTAAAACTTTACCAATATTATGTAAATTACAAGATGATTTTAGAAAGCAGGTTAAAGCTGAGGGGACACGAGATTAAGAAAATTTAGAATGCGAAAAATATGAAGAAGAAAAATAGAAAATTAAAGAAAAAAATAGAGTTTGTGGACTGAAATTACTTTGTGATGCTTTGAAAATTTTATTCTGTATCAAGTAAGAAGTAATAGACTCATACTTCTGAACTTTGCCTTCCAGAGAATCTGGAAGTTTTTACAATTTTAAAGGTTAAAATTATGTTTCTTTCAAAAGTGAGACTTGTTTATTACATTTTAAAATACCACCCATAAGATGACTAAAACCTTTCCTCCCCCAAGAGGAGATAATTTGGGCTTGAAAAAGGTGAGTCAATTGAATTGTCTTCAAATATTTATGGGGAAAATGAGCTGGAGGTGCTTTCCTTGCTGACATTAGGAAAAATACAAAGTAACCTGGCTATGTGGCATGGACTTTCAAGTTCTTTCCCCTCCATTTTTTCAGACTGAATATATAACTCACTAATTTGTAAACTTGCTGAAAGAAAAAAAAAAATCCCATGTCCATTCCTTATCATTTCTCTATTGAAATACAGTCATTTCCATATTCACTATTTTACTGAAAGTGCTCTCCCTGTTTACCTGCATTTACTAAAACTCTTCTTGTTGAACATTTTGTTTTTCACGTAACATCAATGCTCCCATTTTTATTGCAAAGCTGCACTTCGCTGGTTTTTTCTTCCTCTATTTCTTAAACCAAATTAATGTATTTATTCTTCTCTTTATATTTTATTAGATGGTCAAGATATATTTTTCATTTTCCAGAGAGAAAAAAAAAACCATGCAAATGTAGAGGCACCTGGGTGGCTCAGTAGGTTAAGCCTCTGCCTTCAGGCTCAGGTCATGATCTCAGGGTCCTGGGGTCGAGCCCCACATCAGGCTCTCTGCTCAGAGGGGAGCCTGCTTCCCCCTCTCTCTCTCTGCCTCCTTTTCTGCCTACTTGTGATCTCTCTCTGTGTCAAATAAATAAATAAAATATTTTTAAAAAATGTAATTTTAACTGTTCCATATCTTAGGCAGCAATCACATACACCTACATTCACCTATATAGCCAACTTCTTCAAAGAATTGATGCAAGTTGCTGTACCTAATTTTCATCACTCGCTAATTATCTCACTATAATTGGGACTGCCTCCTCTTATTCCTACAAAATATATTTTCCTAAGATCTATAGTGACTTATGGGACACTGAATCCTACAGCAGTTTGTACTGCTAGCCACTCTCTCCTTGAAATCTTCACCTTTCCTGTCTTCTTCGAGTTCACCCTCTTTTCTATGTCACTGACTACCTCTGCTTAATGCCCCCTTTTCCTTAACCTTTTACACTTTCAAATCGCACTTGTAGAACATCATTCTCCTTATGTCAGTTTTTTTCACAATACACTACATTATGTTAGTGAATCCAACTGTCATTTTTATCTGATTTTTTATCTGATTTATTTTGCTTTAACACTTCTAGCACAATTTTGTTATTTGAACTTTATCCTTATGTACCTTTATTTCTCTAAGACACCTTCCTTTGAAGTCTCAATTCACCTTAAAACTAACAAGATTGAAATAAAACTCATGAACTTCCTTTCCATGATTCTGTACTCTAGTAGGGTCCCTATCTTAATACATGGCATTGTCATAAATATTTGAGCCTGAGACACTAGGAACCAAATTCAACATTTTCCTGACTCCTCCACCCTTATCCAGGCGATCAACACTTTTTGATAATTTTATTACTTAAATATCCATTGAATCTATTAGCTTTTTTCCTCTTCTATCCGGCAATTTCCGGCTATCATAATCCTTGGTGTGAAATACTGCACCTACATAATGGGATACTTCAGTTGATCCCGGTATATACAAAGCTTGGCCTAAATAAGCTATTTCCTCTGTTAAGTAGAGTCCACACATCAAAATTCAGATCTGATTATAATGCCCTCTGACTAAAATATCTTAGTATCCTTTGTTCTTAGATGAAAAAGCAAAATACATTAAAATAGAAAACAAGAGTAGGTATTCTGATCCTACCTACCTGTCTAACCTCATCTAAAAATATTTCCATCTTGATCTTGGTGCCCTAGATATTCTATACTCATTTTATTCTCCTGTATACTGCATGTTCACTCTTACACAGGGCTTTTGGGTATACTCTCTTCTTTCAGCCTAAGGCTTTTGTGCATACTCTCTTCTCCTCTCTCATTCATTCCTCCATTTGCCATGCTAATTTCTATTCTGTCTTCAATTTTAGCTCCCCTATTTCATTAAGATGATCTTTTGCAGACCTAAGTATAGATTGTCTTCATAATGCAGTTTGTAACACCAAGGGCCTATCTATTTAGCACTTTATAAACAACTTCTAATTTTATATTTATTTGTGTGATTCTTTGATTAATATCTATCCCTTAGTAGATCCTATGTCAAATTTTGTTGGCAACTATGTATTTTCTTCTTTCTTTCATTATATTCCCACTGACTAGAAAAATGGGACAGGTGAAATGTGTCCTTAGATATTTGTGAAATGAATTAATAAGTGAAGAGATGGATGAATAAAATAAGTTTCATGTACCCTCTAAATTTATTATTCACATATATATGCTATCGTGACATATCCATTCTCATTATATTATTATACCGTGTGAAGCGGCTTTGTATTTTGGAAAATAAAACACTTCTATCAGATATTCCTACTTACCAGTATTAAATCCTGAATACTACACATGCCAACTCTATAGGAATTTGGGGGACATAAAACTGAAAGCTCTGTATTTATAGTGCGATCTCTCAGTTGCTAGAATAATTATTCTAGATTTGTCCAGAACTACTACTCCTTCATGGAACCACAGACTCAGTATTGGTTTGATAGGAGAAACTGTTAAACCTACACTAATTTTTATCTAGTGGTTCACTCAGGTAAAAATGCTTTCTGCATAATAAATACCCTCCCAGTGTTAATAGTCAACACTGGGGGGAAAATAGAAATGTTGAAAGGTCAAAAGAAACTCGATAATTGACAGTATTTCTACTCAGTTTAAAGACATCTGGGGGCATTAGTCAGTAGGACCAGACACAGAATAAATTAGTGGATTAACAAGGGATACAGTTATTCGGGGAATTGCATGAGATGATAATAAAATACCTGGGAAGTTTTAATGATTAAATTTTCCCCAAGGAAAACTTCTGCTGAACAATCATTAAAAGTATTCTCTAGCATCTCTTATATTTTTTTATAGTTCCTCCCAGTGATTCAAATGTGAATAATCACATTTCTGAAAAGGCATGTAATGATATCTGTGAGAGAGGCTATAGGAGTAATTATGCCTGGAAAGATATAAGGAGCATTTTAAGGTTCCTTCAAGGAGCAACTGTTCTTGAATTAAAATGCATGCCACCTTATATTCTAATATTGGCTAAATCTAACATTTAATAAGTGCATATTATGCTCTAGAGGGTCTCTTAGAAGATATCTTGTTTAATTTTAATAACACTCATTTATCCTACCATAATTCACAAAAGGGAAACTGAGGCTCAATGGAGTGGAATGCATGCGTGAGTTTTCATAGCCAAGATGGGGCTGAGCCAAAGTATAATTAATTGACTTCAAACTCTAGATGTGTTTCATTGTGCTATATGATCCCTAGAATGCCAAGGCATTTTTCCACTTAGAGAAAAGATAAAATGTTAATACCCACAAGATGGTATCTCTGTTCTACACTGTGCATAATAACTAATAAAACTGCTTACATTTTAAATTATTCTTTGTCACAATGTTACCACTTAACCTGAGAAGAACACACTCATTTACATTCCAAGGGCAGTTTGCGATTTGAATTAAACATAAGTGTACACAAGAAAGGCATACCATGATGTTTTCCAGGAAGTTAGCTCTAAGCACTTATTAACTAATATATTTTCTTGGCAGATAAGTGGTAAACTAAAACGCATTGTGCTGTCAGTGCAAAGAAATGGAACTGATGACTCTTCTGCATCCCAGTCTCAGCTGCAGCATAACTTGTCACACAACCATGGACAAGTTGTCATTTCATGTTTCTGAGTCATATTTCTTACTTTCATCATGAGTGAGTTGACTAGATAATCTATACGGTTATTTGAGCTTTTAAATATTTTTTAAAAAGTAAAATTCATGATAGAACCCTTCCTACAAAGATCACAATCCTCCTTGTGTTCCCATCTCAGGTAATCCAACCATTTGGACAGCCATCAAGGCAGAAAACATTTTCATTTCATTCTTTATCTTATCACCAGTGGAATAATGAGACAGAAGCAGAAAGAAGGTTCTTATCACATGGACATGATGCAGATTGTTCATTAAAGCCTTCCTATCCCGTTGTTACTCTACATTTTTCATAAAAGGTGTATGAATATAGTGGGTTTTGTTAGCATTCTAATGACCTGCCAGATAGGATGGGGACATTCTGGGGTTGGGGACAGGCTGCTCAAGAGCGAACTCTGGTTCCACCAGCTACCCAGTAGAGTTGCCTATCAGAAGCTCTATCTTCATTGTACTTTATAGAACCTGAGGGAGGTGAAGCTACCCAGGCATCTAGGAAGTGGGGGGAATTTGTGGCTCTTTATTTTCTAACCTGCATTTAAACTTACTGAAAGGTCTTTCTTTTACACTTCCAAAATTTGGCCAGAATTGGATCATTTTTCTTCATATCCACAACTATCACTCCTTATCCTGCCTGATCTCGAATATGTTTAGCTGCACCTTGATACCGTTCTTGATCTGATACGGTCCATTTTTTTCATAAGGCAGAAGAGTTGATACCAACTCATCCTTTCTGCCTCAGACCATCCAGAACTCCCACTGCAATGCAAAATTTGCCTTTTAACACTATCTGCTTTCCTCATTCTGAATACACCATACTAGTTCCTCCATGACCCCTGACTAAGGAAACAAGTTCTCAGCTTAGTTTCCTGGCTTAACTAATTCTCTTTAACCCCACATTTTACATGGTCATCTCCTGTCACCTTTTGTGTCTCCGATCTCAGGAAATCCTTCCTGCACCTCTCTTTAAAAGAGAGCTTTAAGCAACTCAACTCTCTCCCTCCCTAATCATCACCATGTTTTAATTGTTTTAAAATTTTACTTACCATAGTGCTATATTACTTATTTTTTTAATATTAATATTTTTCCTTTCTACTAGGTTGTATGCTCCATGAGAATGCAAGACTGTCTTGTTTAATTATGAACTTATAACAAATATATTATGATTTATATTGGATTACATGATAGAAGATGAGAGGGTAAGAGTTTGAGAGGCATATGAGTAGAGAAATAGCAATGTACAGCCAAAGATACCTATGACACTTTAGACAAATTCATTTTTCTTGATTAATCTATGTGTTCATATTTACATGTAATGTATGTCTGAGGTGAATTATATGATCTCTATGATCTCTTCCCACTATAATAACAAACCTCTGTATGTATATATATATAGTTGAAAATACTAATTTTGGAACAAATATCTTGTTTAAAATTATAAAAAAAAAGTATAAAACAAAGAATGCTGAGCTTGTTCCTTTAAAAGTAATATTTAATTAATAAAGAAGTAAAAGATTCTTACAACCTCAAAATGTTACAGTTGGTTCTGTACTTAGATGAAAATACTCAGGTACTTAGACCTGGTTTTACTTTATTATCACACAAAAAGTTTTAGATGAGAAAATCTGCCTTGCCATGTTTTGCACATCACAGTAGTTTACTTGCTGATACAAGTTGATCTGGACTTTTTGTAACCTTATTTCTTGCTATAAAATAAAATATTGGAACTTAGCTTGTGAGTTGCAGAAATTCTTTAGAATTGCTCCCTCAAGAGAATGAGTTCTCTATAGAATGTTGTTTTGAAAAGATGAATAGTATTGCTAGAACACAGAAATCTTTATTGAGATATATTTTTGTTTTGTTGTATTGCAGTATTATTTTTTTTCTCCAAGCATTATTTGGAATATTAGTTCAAAATGATTCTAAAACTTAGTTGAAATAAAGACAGAAAGAAGAATTGCAAACTAACAATGATAAAGTTTTAAAGACCAAAACTAAAAGTAGTCAAGGGGGAAATATTAACTAAAATTGCTAAAAGAAAAGAAATTGCTCAAAGAAATGTCACATTAAGACCTCAAAATAAAATGAAAGATAGACAGTTTTCAATTTAATGACTGCTTGGTGGTTTATATGAAATGGATTGATTTTCCCAATCTAACTTTTAACAGAAAATCATCTATATGATCTAAGATAAGGCTAAAATTTTAGTTGAGGAAAACTTTACACAATAAAGATATTACATGATGTTTTCCACTGAACCAACTACTAAAACTTTTTAGCAAATATTTGAAAAAAGTAGAAGAAAACAATAAGTTTCATTCGATATCTTTCATTGTTTTAGTTCTAGATTAAACTTCATAAATCAAAACCTATTAAGGAAATTAAGTGTGTGTTTGTCTACATGTTTAAAGACTTTTGGCTTATTTTATGATTGTGATAATTTAAGTCACTAGTAAAGATGTCACCATTTAATACAAGAGAAATCCAATTTTAATCCATTTTACTTTAAAAAATATTTTAGTAGTGTAGTCCATAGTTTCAGGAAGCTGCGTAGGAAATATCAAAATGTAAAGTACTGACAGGATAATCTTTGGGGAAAAAAATCTATTTAGGAATAGCTTGCTTTTTTGACCAGTTTTAACATTTTCTCACACATCTTCCATATATTATAAGGTATAATCTACAAAACACATGAGATTTATCAATACATATGTTTTTGGTTTGTTTTAAATTTGTCTAAACTATGTGTCTCCCATGTTAACATAAAGAATCAGGATTCTTATACTAACATAACATTTTAAACAAAAGCAAAGACATATTTTTAAGTCTAGTGAATGACCTCATTTTTATGAATACTGTACAATTTCATTTTAATATTTATGAAAACAAATTGGGATACAGTAAGTTATCTAAAAGTCTTATAAAAGTAACACTTGAGAAGTGATATTCATTATAAGGACATCAATAACATTGGATTTAGGACCCACACTAATCCACTATGACCTTATTTTAATTAGGTACATCTGCAAAAGACCCTATTTCCAAACGAGGATACCTTCTGAGGTCCTAGTTGGACATGAACTTTGGAATACACTATTCAACCCACTACACATGCCCTGAGGAAAAAAAAAAATTCACAGAAACTGCACTAAACCCAACAATTTTATAGGCCAGTTCTAATAATCATCCATGAAACAGGTATTTTATTATATCTGGCCAAGAGTCTAGAGCAGAAAATCTACCCAACTTATATGAGACCCATGTGATGTCTTTACCAAACTGCACAAGAACACCAGTGCGAAGGGAAAGGATAGACCAATCTCAATTATGAACATATCCCTTTCTATATCTTTATTTTAAATATTAGGACAAATGATACAAACAATGCATTAAATACATTTCTATCAACATCAGGGAGAGATTATCATGGAAGGGGGATTCCATATAAAACTGAACACTTTAACAGACTAAAGAAAATAAAACATATGCTTCTCTTAGCTGAATAAAAAATTTAAAAATGCTAATGATAAAAATTCATCATCTACTCATGATAAGTTATATTGCAAACTTAACTATAGAAGAGACATTTCTCAGTATGACACTGGGGTATATAGAAAAAAAAGCTTCACACTGACAACATATACCTACTCAGCGTCCATTTATTTTCTTCTAATTTTAAAGACACACTTAAGCCAGTATCTAAACGTTTTCTGTTTAGAATAAGAAAATGCATAATTGTTATCAAGGTAATCAATATAAGTTTATGTTTATTAAGTTATCCATCAAAAGCAGAGATGTCTTATGTTTGATTCAACTAAATTTCCTCTGTCAGGCATCCTTGCAAACACTGTGACTATGGGATATTTGGAATTAAACAGTGAAGCAATTTTACCTTTACAGATAATGGCTGCTTTCCATGGAATCTTTCCACACATTTTTTTTTCCAGTTCCTAACTGAAGAATATCACATGAAAGCTTTTATTATTATTTTTTTTTCTTGGAATAAATGGCTTAAAGGCAATTTCATGACCATGATTACAGAACATATATAGATTTATCTCAAAAAATTAATCTCACTTGCAAGTTACCCTTGTGTAATCATCCTTTTAACCTTCTCCCTTACTTGTGCAACCAAGCATAATAATTACTCTGACACTTTCTGTGTTCACAGTATTATGTAAATATTTCTTTCCCTCAAGTCTGCCTTCAAATGCAAAAGAAAATTTGTGACCTCTGTTTTCCTTTTAAAAGAATCAATCAGTATATTTGGGTCTGATATTCTAATTCTATACCCATATTCCACTACTTCCTTTGAATGAATTTGCCTCACAACTGAATCTTTTGAGTAGAAACATTCTCCTGGTTATTTCAATTTTATCCCCAAACACATATATTATTTCCATCAGTAAGTAATTTTGCCTTTCATTACTAGTGTATCCTAGGTAGCATTTTATCACCACTTCTGCCCATGTAAGACAGAGATATAAGATGCCATGCAATTTATTTTTTTCTTTTTAATTTACAATACTGAAAACACAGTCCTGCTCCTTTTTTTTTTATTTTTTTATTTTCACAATCCTACTTCTTAATCTGGTATGATATTGCCCTTCCCTTTCTAATGATACTAGTAAAATCTTGGATAATTTGTGAATTATCACGAATATATTCAATGGTTTTTAACAAAGAGAGTGCATACTATTTCATTATTTGGCTGATTCATACCAAGAGAAAAATGAAGTATTACTAACCATATTTACATTATAATTATGTTGAGAGATTTATTAATAGTAAATTTATATGAATTATTTTCTTTTCCACAAAGAGATCACACAACCCATATATTGGGATTGTCAATATACTTTTAAATTCCATGAGCCACAAAACTTCATAATAGCCATGAACAAGCATATATTCTAGAAAACAAAGTCCCTTATGAGTGGCCATATCTTCTTTCTTGGAGTACATGAACTTGGGTTATTTCAGCCAAGTGGGAAAGGGCTTACTATTGTTAAGGTGGCTCTATACAAAGATATGAACCTAGCTTAGAAGAAAAGCTTAGATATGAACATAGAAGAAAATGCCTTTTCCCTTATTTGTGGCAAAGGTAAGTGTTCTGGGCAGCTTAAACCTGCACTAGGCACATTCAATATACAATGTCTGGCAGCACAGGAGGGACAACTGGACAGCAAGCCAATACCAAAATGTATCAACTAAATAAAAATCTTGAACAAAATAATATGAAATGTAATCAATAGCACTGTTTGATACAAAACTACTTGTTCGTGTGAACACTCCGCAGATAATACATCTTCAAAAATACTAGTTTTCCCAATATGTAGATTGTTCCATTTATTTTGAAAAATCAAGATGAAAAGAAAATAAAGCAAAACCAACTAATAATTGGGAACAAGTGCAAAATAACAACTCTTAACTTTGAAAATGTAATTAAGACAGAAACAGTCACTGATAATGAGCAAAAAAGTAAAAGTAAACTATATGGAAATACATGGAAAAATGTCTAGTTGAAAACATGTTTTACAGTCTTTTACAATTCATCAAAATGATCCTTATAGGAGTCTCTCTAGGGCTGGGGCACCTAGGACCGCAGCTGGTTAAGTGTCCAACTCTGGTTTTCAGCTGAGGTCCTGATCTCAGGGCCTTGATCCTTGGTCCTGAGATTGAGCCCCACATTTGGCTCCACACTCAGCACAGAGTCTCCTAAAGTTTCTCTTTCTCCCCCTGCTCTTAACCACCTCCCCATACACACAGTGCATGCAGGTGAGCTCTCTCTCTCTCTCTCTCTCTAAAACAGATAAATCCTTAAATAGGTGGGGTGGTGAGAAAATTCTCCTAATCTGATGAAGACAATTCCCAATTCAAGCACCCACTATCCTGAAATGCCTATAGTCCATGCATCTGTTTTTAATAAGTTAATTCTGTTGGGGCATCTGGGTGGCTCAGTTAGTTAAAGTGTCTGCCGTTGGCTCAGGTCATGATCTCAGGGTTCTGGGATGGAGCGGGCATCGGTCTCTCTGCTCAATGGAGAGAGCGCTTCTCCCTCTTTCTCTGCCACTCCCCCTGCTTGTGTGTGCACACACTCACTCTCTCTCTAAAATAAATAAATAAAATCCTTTAAAAAATAAGTTAATTATGTCAATAGTGGGGTTTCCAATTACCAATTAATTAGGTATTCTATAGGAAGATCTTTACAGTCTTCAGATTAAAATGTATTCACTCAAATAATCAGGTTCCTATAAAACAAAAGTGTTTACAGCAAAAGTTAGATGCTAAAGTCGCACAAATACATTCCCTAATGTTAACCCTACACAGAATACATTTTAAAATTATATAAAGGTATATCAAAATTCATACATTCATACAAGTATACAATCAGATTTGCAATAAATTTGATACCAAATTTGCAATAAAATATCAATACATTTAAGGATTTACTACTCCTTGCCTTGAATTCATAGTGGGATGTAAGGATACTGGCTCTAATCAGCAAAGCATCTGTGTATGTACTTTCCTCAAATATCTTTGGAGAGCCTGCTATTAACTTTTAAAAGCATTTTTCTATGTGTTATGGTAGCTACTCATCCTTTGAGTTTCTATGAATACAGGAGCTGTTTTTCTTCATCAAGAAAGTTTAGAAAAGTGCAATGTAAGATTGCTTTCAATCAATTATTTTTATATACTTATGTACAAAAAGGCAACAAGACATTCAGAAGGCCATGATAGATTTCCCATTTCTTAGTTTGTCTAAAGAAACTTTCTAGTCCAATAAGCCGAAGGCATCATCACAACTTCTTTAGATATTAGTAACAAAGAATCTCTAGAAAACTGATAACCATTCCTTACAAGTGCACACAGAAGGAGATTAGGGGAGGCTTTGCCGAATCAGCATAGTATTATGAACTGACAATCAGCCTGAAGAAGACAGCTCATTAACAACCTAAACCACGAAAACACCACAGAGAACTAAAGATCTCCATGGGTGACATGGAGCTGAAAGCTGTCAGTGAATACTGCTTCTTCTTCAGTACAATTGCCTTTAAAAGAAAAGTTAATGGGAAAAAATAGCAAACCAGATCAATAAAATCAGCATGACCTTCAAAATGGCAGGAGGTAGGACATGTTATCCAACAAAGTTAATGGTTTCTTGAGCAGTCAGAACTCCACTGATCTGGAGGACTTTGTTATTTGTATCTGACGTGGTCATCACATACACAACTTTGAAACATAATTATTTAAGAATTGACCAAACATGTTCTATATTTGACAGGAAATCACAAGGAACCATCATTAAGGCCATCTAAAGATTAAAATGGCAGAGTGATGTGGTTTTGCAGAAGTATCAAATAAGACAAGAATCTTTAATGAAAGAAAAGGAGTAGGTGTGGTATCTCTATGTTTTATGTTAGAAAAATAAAGAAGTGTGAATACTTCCTCAAAAGCATAGATATGATTGGCAAGTTCACAAAGAAGAAAATGTCAAATAACTAAAATATTTATTTTTTATTCATATATCTATATTAAATAAATGAGCAACTTTTTTTCAAAAAATTTATTTTAGGGAGAGAGAATAGGAGCAGGGGGAGGGGCAGAGGAAGAGAGAGAGAAGGACACCCCTCACTGAGTACGGAGCCTGATGCAGGGCTCAATCCCAGGACCCAGAGACCATAACCTGAGCTGAAATCAAGACTCCGACACTTAACTCAGTGAGCCACCAACGCATACCTCAGTGAGGAACTTTAAGGTCGACTAATCTTTATTTTCTATTTCTCCATTTCTTTAGATTCCTAAAATTTTGACCACAAGTGAAAAGCATAAAGATTATCAGTAGTCAATTAAGATATAAGTAAATATATAGAAATGTTAGGATAAATATATAGAAAGATACTTATGCAGATATATAAAGTTTAAGTTTTGTGTGTAAAAATCAATACACATATACATGCATATTATTATGTATATTAGATATTAGAAATATTATATGTAGATATTTGCATGTAAGACATCCCTATTATAAATAATAGGTAGTAGGTTAATATACCTTTTTTTTTTGAGGATTTTATTATTTATTTAACAGAGATCACAAGTAGGCAGAGAGGCAGGCAGAGAGAGAGGAGGAAACAGGTTCCCCGTGGAGCAGAGAGCCCAATGCCAGGCTTGATCCCAGGGTTCTGAGATCATGACCTGAGCCAAAGGCAGAGGCTTTAACCCACTGAGCCATCCAGGTGCCCCATACTTATATATAAAATAGAATATCTGTTAGCAAGGGAGTACAAAGGTTGAAATCACTTCAAATCTCAGGAAAAATATTGTGCCTCATAACATGTGACACACATTTATGTAAACAAAAATAAAAGATAAATATAAAATAAGCTCAAATGCCACAAATAAACTTTCAGTAAAATTTTGACACGTAATACTTGTGAGCTTTGAAGTCAAAAGTGTATTTCAAAACAATATTTCATCCTATAGAAAAAATACAAAACAAATTGAGATATATATATATACATACTTTAAGCATATATAAACGTATTTCATACATTGGCTTTTCCAAGTAAATCTATGAATGAAACATAGTAAGACCATTGAAAAACATACCTCAAGTGCAAGTATAGCATTTTTTTGATATAAAATAGGCCTGTGTAAGAATATTATACACTTCAAAAATCACCATAATTGATCAAACTTTTCTGAAATTATAGTGAATTTCTTTTTTGGATTCTATGGCAAATCCTAAAACTCTTTCTTTATGAATGTAGAAACAGAGATTATAGGCAAATGACACTCACTTGAATCAAAAGTATTCTGAAACAGGTCATCACACAGACAGTTCATACTTACAGAAAAAACAGTCTCTTGTGGCACTAAGGGAAAAGAGAAACTGTATTGTTTAAAAAAGAGTGAATAAAGTCAATTGCCTGGGAAGAAAGAAAGACTAAACAGATTTTTTAAATAAGTATTTTCCTAAATAGTCACTATCACTCTATCCTCCCTGTCACACAAACTTTCTTTAAATAGTTGGTTCAGAAAAAAAAAAAAAACCTCAGATTAATAACTTAAAAAATGAACCACATAAATTTAAAAATGAAAAGGAACTTTAAAAAACCAATCAAGTATGAAGTATTCTTACCAAGAAAAACAATATTGCGTTTGGGTAGACTAATGTGAACAAACACATCATCATTACACAAAAACCATAATGAATCCATAACATATATACAGATTTTAAAAGGTAAACGTATTATATCAGAGAAGAAATGATAAGGTATCAGAGATGGAACCTGTTTTGGCATAATTAGGAAAGGAGAAAATGAAAAGCAGATTCTCCCCCCAGAAAAGGAAGGCAAGCCTCAAAAGATCAAATGGAAGAAGAGATTCCAAAAGAAAACCCAATAAGCAACAGTGTATATAATTCCAGCCTATGTTACTAAAACAGATACCATCTTTTTGTTTTCAAGTAGAAAGATTTTAATTATAAGGCGGTGGTTCTCAAACTTTTCACCTCAGAAATATTTTAAACTCTTAAAAACAATTGAGAATCCAAAGAGCTTTTGCTGATGTGGGATTTTTGCACTAATATTATCATATATTAAATTAAAATGGAGATATTTATTAATTGATTTAAAAATAACCACAATAAGCCCAGTATGTGTTAACATAAATATTTTCATTTAAGACACATTTCCCATACAAAAAAATGTGAGAGGAGTGGCTTCCTTTACATTAATGTCTCCCTTGATTAAAGACAGGTAGATTTTCACCCTGCTTTGGTATCCAATGTTATACCATGTTATTTTGGTGGAATGCCACTTTAAAAAATCCATTCCCACAGAGATATGTAGTTGGAAAAGAGCAAAATTTTGTCCAAAGACTTCTGAGATAATTGTGGATATTCTTTGATCCTACACTGAATGCGAAGTAGAATCTGACCAATGATAAAATCCACGGGTCTATCTTGTGCTCTGAATGGATTTTTACTCAAAAATGATTTTAGCTGTATTGTCTCATTTTCCATCCTTCCTAATTGTTAAAACTTACATTATAGACTTATGATGTGACCAGCTGTGTGTGACGCCTGTTCACCACCACATGAATGGGCAGCATAGTGACACGGTACTGACTGCATACGGGGTATCCTGAACCAGGACCTAGCTGCTTCATGTGGGTAAAATAGCTCATCAAAAAGATATTTTTGAAAACATTTATATTAAAAAAAAATATCCTGGAATGACCTGGAAACACGGGTAGCCTACAAGAAATCGGAAAGCTTAGTCCTACTCTGAGATCATGGACTCCACTCTACTCATGCTGGCACAGTGATCGCTGGCTCCTAAGAGAATGTGCTAGAGAAACAGGGACATGTACGTTCATGAATATTCCTCAAGCTGAAACCTATGAATAAGAAAAGTAAAACTCATTTTGTGCATATTTTATGTGTGCGCTGGAATGCTGATTTTTGCCAATCCTTAAATCCAGTTCTCCATGGGACTGACTCAAGTAGTAAGGGAGTGGCCTCTCTTACATGTCTTTTATGCCCTCATAATGACATTTGGAATATTTTTTTTTTTTTTTGGAAATAGCATAAAACATTTTGTGGAATGTGGTACAACGTATGCATAGGGAGAAAGATCGCCATCATCCTATTAAAAGTTATATAATTATTAAGAAATGTAAATCAAAAGTCATTTATGCTTTTTAAAACCCACTCACAGCTTAGTAACAGTAAACACTGCTCCTGCTACTGCATTTCTCCCTCAGAAATTATTGTATCTGCTTAAAAATACATTTAAAATAAATGGAACCTTCAATTTCTTCTAGAGAATATTCTAAACTGGCTTCTTGGTTTGAAACTTTCAATGGGTAGTTAATGATATTCAATATTCCACAATATGATTATAAATGATAATATGAAAGATACAGTAAAATTGAATTTTGACCTCATTCTCACCTCTGAATAAAAATGATAAAAGACCATGGGGACTAGGGAATTTAAACTGAAGGAAAAAAATCAATAAAATTAAGTAGACTTTTCTCAGTAGCCTGGAGTGTATCTTTGTCTGTGCTTAAGCTGCATTTAAAGTCTCTCTCTCTTTTTTTTTTCCTTGCATTAACAGAAAGCTCTTTACATTATTATAGAAATAATAACCTTTCATACTCATTTCAAGTTAATGTCTTTGAAGGAAACTATTTAGGTTTCCAGAGTTTTTGCTCTCTTATTTAGTTACAGTCATTCCAACAAATCTTGAAATAACCAAAGATTACTCTTGAGAGGATTTTTCTATTTACTAATTTCTAATCTAACTAAAAATAATCCTACTTTTGGAATCTTGGTAATTACTTATTTTTTCAAACTTCTTAATCATCCCAGTTGCTTATTTCTCTGGGTCAGAAATATTGGTATGGATATTTTTTAAATATCTTGCTATACTCACTTCAAGCTAAAGCAGTTCTAAGTTTTGATATTCCTCACTCTATTCCAGGTTATTGAATACATATGTGTGTGTGCGTGTGTGTGTGTGTGTGTGTGTGTGTGTATAATTATATATGCATCTCTTTAAATATATATTTCAATTTGAAAGCTACATATGCTTAGACTTTGAAGTTTAATTTTATGTGTAAGGAAAAAAAAAGGTACAAAGTACCGAAATGATACTCTAGCTCAAAATGTCTTATTAGCCCCTAGGCTGACTTCATCCACAGGAATACTGTGCTTGATTTTGTTACCAACATTTTAAATGGGAAGATTTTATTTAACTTCTCTATAAGCAGGGATGCTTGGGTGACTCAGTGGATTAAGCCTCTGCCTTTGGCTTAGGTCATGATCTCAGGGTCCTGGGATAGGGTTTTCTGCTCAGCAGGGAGCTTGCTTTCCCCCTCTTTCTGCCTGCCTCTCTGCCTACTTGTGATCCCTCTCTATCTGTCAAATAAATATAAAATAAAATAAAATAAAATAAAATAAAATAAAATAAACAGAACAACGAAACTCTATAGGTGGGGCGCCTGGGGAACTCAGTGAAGCATCTACCTTCAGCTCAGGTCATGATCTCAGGGTGCTGGGATCAAGCCCTGAATTGAGTCTGCTTCTCCCTCTCCCTCTGTGATCTCTCTGACTCCCAGTCTCTCTCTCTCAAATAAAAATAAATAAATAAATAAATAAATACATAAGTGAATAAAATGTTTTTTAAAAATATAGGCATTTGAAGTTTTGACTTCTGTTCTCCTTTGGTTTATTGCTTAGAAGGATTATAAAGAGGTGGGAAAGAAACAGATTTCACATTGTTTAAAAATTAAATATTTCAGTGTGGCTAATAGAGAACGTTTCTGTATTTCAGGGCTGGTTTTTGTCTTTTGTTTTAAAGATTCATAATTGTTAAATACTTGAGTCAGTCAGCTCAGACTCCCATGACAAAATACCAGTGACTGATTGGCTTAAACAACAGACATTTATTTCTCACAGTTCTGGAGAGGGGAAGTCCAAGATGGAGGCACCAGCCAGTTCAGTGCCATGTGTGATCACATATGAGAGTGAGAACGTGTGCTCTGTCATGGCTTTGCTTATAAATTACTAATTCCATTGTGAGGGCTTCATCCTCAGGATTTCATCTAAACCAAACTACGCCCCGAAGGCACCAGCTCCTAATACCATCATACTGGGAATTAGTCCCTCAACATATGAATTTGGGGGGGCATATATTCAGTCTGTAAGAATGCCCATGAAAATCTCCCCCCCTTTCCATTCCTTAATATCCTAATGCCAATGTAAAAGGGTTTCTATGAAACAGGGGATCCTTAATATCACTCAAAACGATTGTGAAGATGCGATCTACTCATGCTGGCAGAGTGATCGCTGGCTCCTAAGAGAATGTGCTAGAGAAACAGGGACATGTACGTTCATGAATCTCAGGGTTGTGAGATCAAGCCCCGAGCTGTGTTCTGCATGGCGGGGTGGGTAGAGCCTGCTTAAGATTCTCTCTTTTTGCTTAGATTTAAGAGACTCTTAAGTTCTAAGAAATACATATATGGTGAATCCCTTTGACTTTACCAAAGTCAGAATGGAAGGGTAAGGTGATAGAAGAAGCAATAAATAATATAAACAATTAAAAAGCATTTTATATGTGTGATCTGATTCAATCATCTCAACCAGTTTATAAATTAAATTTTTTTTTTAAATGCTGCTCTCCTTCCACAAGGATGGAAACTGAGGCTTTATGGTTATATAAGTAACTTCAACAGAAAGTATAAATCTAGTAAGAGCCTGAAGAATAATCTGGTTTTATCTCTTTTCTATAAACATATTCTATTATTAACTTTACTATCCTTCCTTCTAAAGAATGCTGAGTTGATATTTTCTGATAGACAAGACATGCTAGTCCATTAAATTATAAATCCAGGATCCTTCAAAATAGTATCAGAATAATGTCCATTTTTTGTTTCTACTTTCTTTCCTTATGATTGACTCTAGATATCCTGTTCTTACTCCAAATATTTATAAACTTGGACCATCCTCTTCCTTGTCTGTCTCTTTTTCTTCCTCCCTCTCTCCTTCCTTCTTCTTTTTTGACCTTTTTCAAGTTTTCCTTATAAAGAACTATATGACACATGGACCCCAATTACATACCTCAGGGAGGTTTTTCTATATTCAATTCTGTACAAAAACTTTCTTCTCTTCTCCGTTTCGTGCAGTGTAAGCTATCCAAAGTAGAAAATCTTCCACATTCAAGTTGGGCAAATGCAGAGTAAGTGCAATACCTGAAGGAATAAACCTTTCCAAAATGATGATTTAAATGCATCTTATCCCCCTTGCTCTCTATGCCAAAGTAGAATGATTTACATACATTTAATCAACTTAAGTAATTTCTTCCCTGTCTTTGTCTACCATCTTAAGTTCTTGCTTAGCAAGAACCTTGACACTGTTATCCTTTACTTTGTAGTAAGAATTAAAGGCGTTATTGGATGGGAGATCCTTTAACTGAAGAGATATATAACCAATTTCATGAATATAAGGAACACTAAATTCCTCAGTACTTGCATACAAACAGAGCAGGAATATATCATGTTAGTAAAACTTGTTAGACCCTACATTTCTAGATTGCTGATCCAGACGCTAAATAGATAAGGCAAAGCCTCTCAAGATTGTCCGAAGTGGGCCCAAAGCATCAATTGTGTAAACTGTGAGGTCCTACATTGAAGACTGCAAGCCCAAATGCTAACTAGCTGATTGCAAACTCGAAGATACAGAAAGCAAACATGTAATTCTGGTTTCATGATCATTTCGTTTCACTGCATCTTTACTATATATTATTTTAATATGTATAAATAGCTGAACAGTTAATGTGACCAATTCTTGTTTAGATACAAGCAAGTAAACTGTTCACTAGTCTACAATATTGACAAAGCTGTTTTGCCTCAGTTTTATGTTTATTTTTTTTAAGATTTTATTCATTGATTTGACAGACAGATATTACAAAGGGGCAGAGAGGCAGGCAGAGAGAGAGGAAGGGAAGCAGGCTCCCCGCTGAGCAGAGAGCCAGATGCGGGACTTGATCCCAGGACCCTGGGATCACGACCTGAGCTGAAGGCAGAGGCTTTAACCCACTGAGCCACCCAGGCGCCCCTTGCCTCAGTTTTAATATCATCATTCTCCATTCATTTTCCTCTACAAATATTTCCAGAACCATTATGTGTAGCCATTCTCAGTCCCTCTTTCATTTTCCCCCAATGGCCTAAATCTACCTCATCAGCTGTTCTTGCAAATAAAGCTTTATTGGAACACACATTCCCCATCACTTACCTCTTGTCTATGGTTGATTTCCTGCTACTATGATGAAGCGGAGTGGTTGTGACAGGCTGTACTGCCTGCCAAGCTTAAAATACTGGTTATCTGACCCTTTATAGAAAGTCTGTCAACTCTGTACTAAGTAGAAAAATACACACACACACACATAGCCATGTCCACATTCGTAAAATACCTCTGATAATGGTAGAAGATGTGTGGTTTGAAAAATGATCATGGTTTTAAGAAGTAAAATTGACCTGAACCCATCAAAATAATTCCCTGAGAAGGATGCTATCAAACAGATCTCCTACATCTGGAAGGGATTTTTGGAATGCCTTCAAGGATTTAAGACCATAATTTAATTCGTGGCTAGGAAACCATTTTTCTGCTATATAGAAAATGGATTGGAAAAAAAAAAAACAATTATAATAGAAAGACAGGAGAGCACACAGAAAAGAGTTAACCTGGTTGCTTACAAGGTTGGTCCTTGGGTCAAAATCTAAGAACCAGGATTTTGAGAGTGTTAAATGATGATAATGTTTCATCGTGCCTAGGATATTTGTGAAAATTATTTATACTCAATACTTGCTTTCATTTGAGAGTCTGGAATTTTAATAAATTTTAGATGATAGAAGGTGTCTATGTGAATAATAAACCTTGACACTGGATCTCTAATGGGCTTTCCTGGGCAGAAATATCATATACATATTGCTGCATTTTCACTGCTTGAAGAAAAATTTTCTCTGTAACCACTCATAGAAGGGTGAGAGCACAAGATAGTCTGAATACAAATACCTCCAGGATTCAATCCTGTCTTTTCCCACTATGATCTGACTATATACTCTTACTATGTTACTGTGATGAACCTTAGCAATTAGTACAATTATATATGGAGTCTTCCAAGTCCTCCTAACAGATCTTCAAAATCGGAGTGGTTTTGTGGAGCTCCAATACAAGAAGTATTACAAAAGCATAGCAAAATTATGGGAAGTATAGAGAAGAACAAGGACAGTTGTATGGAGAAGGCGGATACATTTATGGAATTGAGTAACAGATCATCACCCATTTTCTTACTGAAAAAAAATAATGTCATAATGAAAAAATTAGAGAGGAAGAGAGCTATTTATTATATATCAGCACTCATCACAGACATCAATATAATCAGGATTATCCAGATATCTTATCAGAAGACAAGAGCAAGCTCAGAATACATACAGAAGACATACAAAAGGAGAATGTGGGAGATTTTAAGCTCTGATTTCAGATGGTCAATTTTGGGGAAAAAGCACTTAACTCTAATTCCACTGCCTACAAAATAGAGAAACAAATAGGAGCTTATGATCAGAAATAGACATGCCATATAAGGAATAAATTATATCAAAGAAGCAGTAGGTAATGATAAAGTAAGTAAATCAATCTGTCATAAGAAGTATTTCTATTACCCATCCGGAAAACTGCCTTAACTCTCAAAATTGGGGGTTTGTGTACTAAAGAATGCAAAAAGTTCATCTTACTTCTTAATGTCCCTCTGGAGAACGGGAGTTATTTGAACAGTTTTTTTATAGCAATTAAGTAAATTCTCTAGTAATAAGGTCATATTGCATGGCAAAGAAATCTCAGAACATGAATTTTTATTTTAATTCTCCCAAGATTATTATATAAAAAGTTGGAAGCTTAATTCTCACAGGAGTATATTCATGTAAGACCCAGTCAGTAGACTGTGGTATTATTAGTTCAACTATATCTACCTTTTGAATAAAATTCATTTGGTAAGTCGCAACATACTTCTAGTCAAACTGTGTCTTAAAAGTTATACATATCTAAATAAGATAAAACTATATTATTACCAGTATCTTTTTACTTATCAACTTTTAGCTAATTCTACTTCAATGTCACAATTATTCTGCCTTTATTATGTAGACAAAACAAAGATTCATCAAAGTATAATCCCTGGAAGAAGTATCTCTACATGGACAGAACACCTGAGTCCATGGCTCTGACTCTCCCATAGAGTTTCAGCATCAGATTGAGGTTCTTTTGCTTTGACTGATGAAATTGTCACCAATGAAATAACTATGGACCTATGCTGACCAAGAATATGTAAACTAAAATAAGACAAGAAAAACTTTAAGAGACTTTCCTAAATACTCTAGAAGAATAAAAGGTATATAAACAATGGGAGAGAAATAAAAAATACTCAGAATTGTTCAAATTTTCCATCCCACATAACTAGTTTGCTCCTTGGTCGTGAAAACACTTCACCATTCAACATTCTCAATTCAAACAGGCATTAGCACTTTGGAGGGATATTGTACAAATTTAATATTTCTTAGGTGTTTGCCATACTATTTCATAATGATTTCACCTTAATATTCTTTCTACAGCCCTGACTTATTTTTGGCCAAAGCAAAAAAGCAACCAAATACTAAAAAATACATGTGGTTAGACTGCCCATATAGTTCCATCCACCTAACAGGGTTATAGAATAAAAGCCAGTGAGGTTTGAGTCCATAGTCTCAGTGACACATGAAACAATGCAAGTCCTCAGGCAGAAAAGTTTGAGAATAACCACTAATGGATAAAGAATTTTTTAAATATATTATCAGCTTATTATATTATAAACTTTCTCCACTTATTTATATCACCCTTGATTACATAAATAAGATACAATTAGCCTGACCAGCTATTTAAGTAGAAACGGTGACACATTTTATAACCATTAAGATATATGAAATTCATATTTAAAGTCCAATATCCAGGGGTTTGTGTTAGACTCCTGCAAAATTTTGTGCATCAGTACTTTCTTATTATTACTATGTATTTTAATCACCAGTCTCATTAAAGACAGAGCGTCTTGGAGAACTCTACAAACTCTACATACATTCTTGCCAATATCATTTGCAATAATTTTACTATGCCATTCAATCAAAATTCCAAACTGATCTATTCAAATAAATTTGAACTTGCCTTATTACAAAATAGTCACAATTAACTAATATGAAATTATAATAACAACAAAGGCAGCTAACATTAATAAAGTTTTAATTCATGCCTTCAGTAATAATAAAGCAAGGTTTCAACAGATATTACAAGTCACTGAGTCATGAAAACAAAATGTAGTGTGAGATCTTAAATTAGATCCTGAAACAGAAAAAAAAAAAAAGACTTCAGTGGAAAAAGCAGGTGAAATCCAAATAAAGTCTGTAGTCTAGCTCATAATATTCTATTAATATTATTATTGTTGTTGCTGTTGTTATTAGTTTTAGTTTTGGTTTAGAGCATTATTATGGTTATATATATTGGTAATGTTAATAGTGAAGAATGTATGGAAATCTGTATATTTTTGCAACTCTTCTATAAATCTACCATTATTTGAAACTCACACACACACACACACACACACACACAAAAACAAAACTCATTGTAGTTCAGTTACATTTTTGGACAGTTCTAAAAGTAAAGAAAGAAAAAAAAAGTTTTTATATGGAGCCAGTATTTGTCTTCCTGAAGCTCCCACCCATACACTCCAATCTTCATCTCTTGAGAAACTACAGAACACAGATAATACCTACTCTGTGACGGATAGCTTCAGATATTTAAACGGACTTACCACATCGCCAAAATGTTAACTTTTCTAAGCTAAACATTCTCTGGTCCTTCAGCTTTTTATCATTTCAAGGTTTTCAATACCTTCACCATCCAGTCACTTTCTCTCTAAAGGTGAAGGTACAAGTTCTGCTTTGTCCTAAGGGCTTTCCTTGACAGCAGTGCCTCTTGGCAGATACAGACACTCTTGACAGAAACACTTCCTGATGTAGACCCTCAATGGCTAGGCCTACCACCAGTGTCTCCATCAGCTGTCAAACCCTCTTAGACACAGAAGTTCCTGGCAGCTTGTAAAACTAACAGTGACAGCTCCGGTTAATGTTAGCTAGTAATGTAAGTAGCAATTTCCAGCAGTCTTCAGGGCTGCCCAAAATTTCCTTGCGGTGACTGCTTTTTGGGAGTAGCTCTTCTACTCTTCACCGTTGTTGTAATAATATGCCTAGTCAGAGGTTTCTGGATACCAGGGGAGAAGATTCTCATGACTGTGACACCTACTGCTTTAGTCTACTCAGGCTGTCATAACAGATAACATAGATAAGTGGCTTACACAATAGAAACTTTCTCAAAGTTCTGGAGACTAGGAAGTCCCAAGACCAAGGTGCCAGACAATTTGGTTTCTAGTGAGAGCTCCTCCTGACTGGCAGATGGCCTCCTTCTCACTGCGTCCTCAGATGGCCTTTCCTGGGTGTATGCACAGGAGAGGGCTCTGGTGTCTTCCTCTACTCCTCAAGGAGTAACAACTGCCCTGATAAAGAGTTCTGCTGGCCCACACCACTCAGACCAGTTTGAACTTAACCCCTGACTCACATTTGCACAGATGAACTATGGAGTGACCCACAGGGTGACCAACAGGTATCTTTAGCTCATTATAATGCTAAATCTACAGCCAAGGGGGAAACATAAGCCTTCTTTATATAACATATAATGTACATATAGACATGTATCCTTAAGATGAGCCCGTATGCCTAACTCTACATAGGACGAGTCTCCCTTATCTAATTTTTCCCCCTTATCTAAATATTAATCCTAACTTTAAATGAAAGAAGCCCATCCACCCTTGCTCAGGGAGTTACAGTTTGGGAAGTTATTTCCCATGATTCCCCTATTTACTGCAAAGAAAGTTTCCTTTGCATGACAACCCCACCTGGTATAATTCTTATCTGTGACTCATCAAGGAGCAAACTCAAATTACTTTGGTTATAAAACCAGACAGGTTATGTCCTTCCAAAATACAATGGTGAACAGGCACAAGACGGATCCTTCCATTCAAAGAGGAAGGGTTGATGCATATCAAGCAAGTCCAAATCCTAGCAAGGCAAATTCCATGAGAATTTATGGCTTGAGGATAATCCTCTTTATTTCAATACTCTGCTCTGTAGGCCCACTGCAGTAGCAGAATCATCCCCATGGCTCTGTGGGTAGCTCTGCCTCTTCAACTCTTTCAAGGATAGTCCCAACTTTGTGGGACTGGGCAGGATCATCCTGGCCCCTTGAAATCAGAGAGACAGCCCCACCTTCTGTTACTAGGGAGAAACAACCTTGCTGTGGTGGGTAGCAGCTTTAAGGATCTCTGAATCACCTGCTGGGTTGTTCCCTTTCCCTGAAGAACAGCACACATTTATAGCAAAATAACTCTTTGGGCCCTCTTGAGAATTCAAGGCCATCCATATTAGGAAGCGCAACTCAACTGCTCTACTCAGTCTATGAATTCAATGTTAATCTCATCCAAAGCACTCCCACAGACACAATCGACATAATGTTTGACCAAATATCTGGACATCCCATTCAAGCGGACAAATAAAATTAATCAACACATTCACGCAGTCAAACATTTTGTTTATGAGATGCATATTTCTCTGCATAGAGTGGCCACAGATTTCCATGAGCACATTCTCAGAAAAAAAAATACAAATATGTCAAACTTACAAATGGTTCTAATTTAACAGGTTGTTTCCTACATATTCCTGCTGTTTTCTAATGGCAAGCACAGCAAGGCTCATTTGTTTTCAAGAAGCTGCATTATGGAAGCATTGTTATCTATATAACAGAATCTTATTCACCATCTAAGTCTTCTTTAAGAGGGATCATCAAATCACCCTGTGCTCAGATAAACAAGTGTTCTCAAATAAATGCTCTCCCAAAGTTTGTGAAGTACATCTAAAACTCTCTTGGGGAGTTTACACTGAAGTAACTAGAAGCAATGGTAGAAATTCCATTTTCTCTCTATGTAGCTGTTTCTAAACCTAAAGATTAGTTTCAAACATTGAATCATATCCTAAACAACATATCTGAGTGTATTACAGTTTTCCAATTTTGTTTCATTTTAGATTCTTTTCCACAAGCAACTTAGAACAAACTAGGCATGGTGGTTATATTGTCTTAAGATAATTAAACAACACACGGTTGGGGCCTTTGAATGTTTGGTAGAATTCCTATGAAGCCAGCTTGACAAGTTGAATTTTTATGGGTTAGTTCTTTAAAAAGTTTCTCTATTCCTCCTTTGGAAATTGATCTGTTTAAAAATTTTATCTTTGGGACACATGGGTTGCTCAGCTGGTTAAGTGTCTGACTCTTGATTTCACCTCAGATCATGATCTCAGGGTCCTGAGATGGAGCCTCGAGTCAGGCTTCACGCTCAGTGTGGAGAGTCTGCTTGAGATTCTCTCTCCCTGTCACCCTTTGCCCCTCCCCCCACTCTTTCTCTCTCACAAATAAATAAATCTTCAAAAAAATAAAACTAAAATTTTATCTTTAAAAAATTATCTTTGGGGCCATTTTGGAAATTTTTTTTTCTACAAAATGATACACAAAGTATTTTCAAAAATGTTGCATGAAGTTTTAGAAATATATATTTTACAAATAAATTATTCTCATTCCAATAATCATTACCTCTTTGTAATTTCTTATATTTATTTCCACCTGGAATTATTTTTTAAATATTAAATCCAGTATAGTTAACATACAGTGTTATATCACTTTCAGGTGTACAATATAGTGATTCAAAACAAACTGAAGGTTTTGGAGGGGAGGGAAGGTTGGGGGTTGGGTGAGCCCAGTGGTGGGTATTAAGGAGGGCACATATTGCATGAACTGGGTGTAGCGCATAAACAATGAATTTTGGATCATTGAAAATAAATAAAATGAATAAAAAATCCCATATATTACTCAGTGCTCATCAAAATAACTGTATTCTTAATCCCCTTTACCTACTGAACCCATCCTCCCACCTACATCCTCTCTGATAACCATCAGTTTGTTCTCTATAGTTAAGAGTTTTAGTGTGTCTTCTTTCCTGTTTTGCTTCTTAAATTCCACATGAGTGAAATCATATGGTATTTGTCTTTCTCTGACTTATTTTGCTTAGCATAATGCTGTCTAGATCCATTCATGTTTTTGCAAATGGCAAGATTTCATTCCTTTTTAGGACTGATTAATATTCCTACACACACACACACACACACACACCTCTTTATCCATTCATCTATCCATGGATACTTGGGCTGCTTCTATATTTTAGCCATTGTAAATAATGCTGCAGTAAACATAGGAGTGCATATATCTTTTCAAATTAGTGTTTTCATATTTTTTGGGAAACAGAATTACTGGATCATATGGTAGTTCTATTTCTAATTTTTTGAAGACCTTCCATACTGTTTTCCACATTGGCTGTAGCAGTTTGCATTCCCTGCAACAGTGTATGAGGGCTCCTTTTTATTCACATCCCTGCCAAACATATTCCTGTGTTTTGATTTTAGTGATTGACACTTATAAGGTGATATCTCATCATGCTTTTTGATTTTCATTTCCCTGACGATAAGTAATGCTGAACATCTTTTCACGTGTTTGTTGCCCATCTGTATGTCTTCTTTGAAGAAATGTCTGTTCATGTCCTCTCCTCATTTTTTAAATTATTAAAAATTATTATTTGGGTTTTTTGGAGTTGAGTTGTATAATTTATGTACATATATATATATACACACACACATATATATGTACATATATATATATATTTTAGATACTAACCCTTTATTGGATATGCATTTTGCAAATATCTTTTTCCATTCAATAGTGTTTTTTTTAGCTTCATTGACTATTTCTTTTGTTGTGCAGAAGCTTTCTAATTTTATGTAGTCCCAGTAGTTTATTTTTGCTTTCCATTTGTGTCATTTTCAATTTATTTCATCAAAGTGTAGGTCTTTTACCTCTTTGGTTAGGCTTAGTCCTAGGTATTTTATTATTTTTGGTGCAATTGTAAATGGGATTGTCTTCCTAATTTCTCTTTCTGCTGCCTCATTATTAATGATAGGAATGCAAGAGATTTCAGTACATTGATTTCTGTATCCTTCACCCTTACTGAATTCATTTATCAGTTCTAGTAGCTTTATGGTGGAGTCGTTAGGGTTTTCTATATAATCATGTCATCTGAAAATATTGAAAGTTTTACTTCTCCTTTACAATTTTGGATACTTTTTATTCCTTTCTCTTGTCTGATTCCTGTGGCTACTAGGACTTCCAGTATTATATTAAATAAAAGTGGTAAGAGTGAACATCCTGTCTGGTTCCTGACCTTAAGAGAAAAGCTCTCAGTTTTCACCATTAAATATGATGTTAGCTGTGGGTTTTTCCTTTATTATGTTGAGGTACGTTCCTTCTAATCCTATTTTGATAAGGTGTTCTGTTGTTGTTGTTGTTTTAAATCATGAATGGATGTTGTACTTAGTCAAATGCTTTTTCTCCAACCACCGAAATGATCATATGGTTTATATCCTTAAACCACCTTTGCATCCCAGGAATAAATCCCACTTGATCATGGTGAATCGTTTTTTTTTTTTTTTAATTGTTGGATTTGGTTTGCTAGTATTTTGCTGAGGATTTTGCATCTATGTTCATTAGGGCTATTGGTCTGTAGCTCTTTATTTGGTTTTGGTATCAGGGTGATACTGGCCTAATAGAATGAATTTGGGAGTTTTCTTTTCTTTCCTATTTTTTGGAGTAGTTTGAGAAAAAGAGGTTTTAACTTGTCTTTACATGTTTGGTAGAATTCAAATGTGAAGCTATCTAGTCTTACTAGACTTTTGTTTGTTGGGAGTTTTTTGATTACTGACTCAACTTCACTGCTAGTAATTAGTCTGTTCAAATTTTCTATTTCTTCCTCAGTTTTGGGAGGTTATACAGTTCTTCAAATTCATCCATTTCTCCTACATTGTCCAATTTGTTTACATATAGCTTTTCAAAATATTCTCTTATAATCCTTTGTATCTATTTTTTCCCCTTTTTTTTAAAGATATTATTTGAGAGAGAAAGTGGGCACACGTGGGAGGAGGGAAGGAGGAGGGGCAGAGGGACAGACAACTCCCCACTGAGCATGGAGCTCAACATGGGGCTTGATCTAGGATCCTAAGATGATGACCTGAGCTGAAGTCAGAGGCTTAACTGACTGAGACCCCCAGGAGCCCCCCTTTTTCATTTCTGATTTTGTTTAGTTGAGTTCTCTCTCTTTTTTTTTTTTTTTTGATGAGTCTGTATAAAGATTTATCAGTTTTGTTAATCTTTTCAAAAAACCAGCTCCAGGTTTCATCGATCCATTATATTGGTTTTTTTTTTGTTTGTTTGTTTGTTTTTTTTTTTTTAGTGTCTATCTTATTTATCTCTCCTCAAAGCTTTATTATTTCCTTCCTTCTACCAGTTTTGAGTTTTGTCTACCCTTCCCCAGCTCCTTTAGGTGTAAGGTTAGGTTGTTTATTTGAGATTTTTCTTGCTTCTTGAGGTAGGTCTGTATTGCTATAAACTTCTCTCTTAGAACAACTTTTGCTGCATCTCAAAGATTTTAAACCATCGTGTTTTCATTTTCATTGCTTTCCATGTGTTTTATGATTTCCTCTTTGATTTCTTGGTTGGCCCATTCGTTGTTTAGTAGCATGTTATTTGACCTCCACATACTTTGCTCTTTCCAGATTTTTTCTTGTGATTGATATTTAGTTTTACAGCATTGTGGTACAATTTCTTATATTTATAATTCTTAGTTTTTCTTCTTTAGATTAGAGAATAGGTGGTGAATTTTATTTTGGGGGTCATATTTGTTATTTTTCTTCATTCAACAACTCCCTTTTAAGGATGTTTTAGACAGTTAATTTTTTATTTTTATATTATTCCCTATTTCTGCTTTCTTTTTTACTTTGTAGAAGCTTTATATATTTTAAAGTTGTTTCTGAACTTATTTACTTTTTATTCTTTCATTGTGTTTAGAAGTAACAAAAATTCAACCAAGTAAATTTTAAAGATCTAAATGGCTTTATTAATTGATATGTGACTTGGGCAGCAGCCTGTCTACCAAGAACAGGGGAACTCCAAAGTACTGCAGAAAAGGAAAGGTTTTTAAAGATAAAGAGTGAGCAGAAAAAAAGGAAACTATTAGCCAAGAATCTACTGTTTTATTCCAGGTCACTCTCTTAAGGGTAATACAAAGTATCTATCAATAAATTCCATAGTGCTGACCAAGAAATTCCAGTATTATCCAGTTAAAGGATCCATTTCTTACAGGGCTGAAACGCAATTAGGTCAGGTTTAAGTCTTGGTTTACGGACTTAGAGCCTCAGGTGACACCACTTTGGGCCTATGGTTTGTTAATAGGACTATTTAACAATACTCTTGTAGCCAGGGTGCAGGGAGGCAAGAGCACCTGGTTCACGGGTCCAAAACAGACCAGATTCAGCCACTGGCCACTGTCAGAATCCAAACACAGAGAAATAAACGCTGGTGAAACAAGAAAGGAATTTATTTCACTGAGGCCAACACCAGAAAGAAGCACACTAGTGTCTCAAAGACTGTCTCCAAAGTGCTAAAAATCCTCCTAGGTTTATATAAGGAATATGTAGGACAAACAGGCAGTAAAGGTCAGTTCCATCATTGTCTTGGGGTCAATCAGATGGGGCCTTGCTGAATCAGGGCAGTCTTTATTGGTCGAAGGGTAGTTTCAGTTCCCACTAGGGGATGCTTTGCCTGCAGTGTCTTCTGCTTGAGCTAAGCGATAAGCTGGAAATAAGAACTTAATCAATTAGAAACTACAAACTAAGGTCAAAATGGAGGTCACTGAAATCCTCTTTTACTCTCTAACTTTACTGTGTCTCTTAAATTCTGTTATTTATTATGTTCACTAACATTTTTAAAAATTATTTTCCTTTTGCCTTTGACCTAAAGTGTTTAAGTGGGAAATCCAATATACTTCCAAATAAATGTCTCCTTTTTTGTTTTTGGATTTTGATCATATACTGCATTTTATTATATTTACTTTACAGTATACTGTGACTTTTTTAAAAACTTAATTTTAATTTTCAATGTTCCAAAATCCATTGTTTATGCACCATACCCAGGGCTCCATGCAATACATGCCTTCCTTAATACCCACTACCAGGCTCACCCAACCCCCCACTTCCCTCCCCTCCAAAACCCTCAGTTTTGTTTCTCAGAGTCCACAGTCTCTCATGATTTGTCTCCTCCTCCGTTTTCCCCCAACTCACTTCTCCTTTCCATCTCCCCATGTCCTCCATGTTATTCCTTATGCTCCACAAGTGAAACCCTATGATAATTGACTCTCTCTGCTTGACTTATTGCAC